>NC_063359.1:29516833-29517135 GCF_021869965.1 Rhincodon typus | reverse complement strand
GTTTGTGGTTTATATAAATGATTTAGACTTGAATGTAGGAGGATTGAACAGTAAGTTTGCAGATGATACAAAAATTGCTGGGTGGTAAATTGTAAGGGAGATAGCCTTAGATTACGGAAGGATATAGACAGGCTTGTCAGATTGGCTGACCAGTGGCAAATGGAATTCAATCTAGATAAATGTGAGGTAATGCACTTGGGCAGGACAAACAAGGTAAGGGAATACAAAAACAATGTTGCTGGAAAAGCTCAGCAAGTCTGGCAGCATCTGTGGAGGAGAAAACAGAGTTAACGTTTCGGGTC
>NC_063359.1:29506966-29516433 GCF_021869965.1 Rhincodon typus | reverse complement strand
AGCTTTTCCAGCAACTTTGTATTTGTTCCTGATTTACAGCATCCGCAGTTGTTTTGGTTTTTAAATACAATGGTACCTTTGAACAGGACTGCTAGAAGAGTCAGTACAAGAATGCTGCATGTTCCCAACTGAGACAATTCTGATAAAAAGATGCCATAGGCCAAATAAATGACCAATTCCAGTTTTATTAATGAAAGGATGACTGCCCCAGTAAATGAATAACATCAGGTGCTAGATTAGGTCCTTAAGCAGCTGCAAGGATAACAGCTAAAATTATTTTGCAGTAAATAGTTGCCTCTTTGAAGCTATCTTCAATATTAAATAGCTTCTAGCTAAAAATGCTCAAACATAAAAGTTGGTTTCAATACATAACTAGGGTATAATACAAGCCTTAAAAAACATTTAAGCTTAGATGTGAAGGTTAACTAGCCATAGGAGACATCTTCTCTTATGCCCTGAACAAGATAGATTGCTCACAACTCATAAATTACAAAATGCTAACAGCAGTAGTTGTATAACGTTTTATGTTATAATTAACTTTATAACAGAAGTTAACCTTACAGCAGTTAAAACTAACAGACTTTTTATTTTTACATTATGTAATTGGGTCAGTGGAAAAATAAAAGGAGTAACTCAATTTGATAAAAGACAGCACCAATATACAATGGGTAACAGAATTTGAGCTGTCTTTACAGATAAACAAGCCTGAGAAAGACCCGAAGGAGTACAGACCTTAAACTTTTGGAATGCGAATGAATAGGATGCATAGAAAGATCCCAAGGCCTACAGATTACAATGTCTGGGTAATACCATAAGATCATGGGAACCTGAGGCTGTCACTGGTTAGGTGTCCCAGGGGATTGGATGGTTGGATTAAGGGAAAAGACAGTGAATATGTCGCTTTTGATTATTTTAACACAAAATGTATAGAAATGTTGTACTTCTTTGTAAAAGCAGAGGGTGTGTCATCGATCTATCTTCCAAAGCCGGATTTGGAGAAGATCCTTTGACCCTCCCCTTGCATAAACTGGTTTCTGCTTGAACAAACATCTTCCACTTGCCTGAATCCTTCCTGCCTCCTGAGATTTTGCCCTTCAACTTCTCTTCAAATATTTATCTAATTTTTTCTGGAATTTTATTCTTTGATCTGTATCCAACATTACCAGGACAGTGCATTCCACATCCTAATTATTAGTTGCTTTCAAAAGCTTTTCCTTGTGTCATTTCTGCTTTTTCACCGGTCATCTTAAATCTGTGTCCTCAATTATCAACCCCACAACCAGTGGAAACCCCAACCATTTCTTTATTTAAACTCTATTATTTAAGGCACCTCTGTTGATGCTCCTTTAGCCTTCTCCGTTCTAAGAAGAACAACCCCAATTTCTCCAATGTCCAGTTTACACTGGACAAACGTTCCACAGAGCATTGAGAAAATCTCTGCAAAATCTCTGTGTATTCTCTGGAAAGTCTTCTCTTTAACCAATGAGGAAGAACTGAGATAAAGGTAAATTAGTGTGGAAGAATTTGATGTCAAATCAGGTATAGAAAGTGAGGTAAAGACAGAAAGAAACATGAGATTGAAGGAAGAAAATAGAGACAAAGAAAATGATTGTAAAAATTAAAATAAATAAAACTATGTCCTTAAACTCTCCACACTTACAACTGTTCACCTTCTAAGTAAGGGAAGTTGACTGAAAGCCATTAAAAATTATCATGTTATTAAAAGGTACATACAGTAATTATAAACTGAACTCTTAGTGGCCAATTAATGTGGAAACGCAACAACATCATGAAAATCACTGGGAGGTTAAACGCAAGTTGGTATTTTCATGAAGTCAACAGCAGGGTGGTGCAAATCATCCAACAACTTGTGGAGATTCACAGTTCACAGGTTCTCTTTCTTGTTACAAAGCTGCTAACAGATCAGTACATTAATTTAAGTAAGCGCTATGCATACACTTATTTCAGCCAGATCTGACATCTTATGTGGTTCCGTACAGCATTCACATAAACAAAACCATTTAAATATCACTTTAGAAATTACAACTGATGAGACGGAGCATATAATCTTCAGATTTACTCAATATATTTTTAGACAGAAAAAATAACCTTTGAACAGAATCTGCCAATTGATGTAGGGAAATAAACATCCAAGCTGCTATTATTTATTCTCTGTGAAAAGATTTTGTCCATTTACAATGGTTTACTTCTCAGGCTTAATATACAAGAAACTAAATATTTTAGTTATTTATTGGTATGACTGATACAAAACAATTTTCAAATTATTATTGAAGCAAATATTTATTAAAATACATTCTTCCTTTTCGTGCAATGGTTATTCTCATAAATAGACTGATTTTGCACTAGTTTCAGTCAGGGACTATTTTTAACCTTTGTGTATGAGTCTTCCCTTCTTTAAAAGCCCCGAACATGAATTATTACTGCTGTGAAATTACATCAGAGGTTTTGTTTCTTACATGACGAAGTAAAAACCCCTTGTTGAACCTCATCAGTTTCATACATGTTCAATTTACAAAAGTGGTGCAAACTCACAGATGAAATGTAACACAGCACAGTATTACACGAGATTATATATTAATTAATCCTGTATTTTCACTTTGAAATAATTAAACTTTGTTAAGGTGGCCTGCACACACAAGAAATTAAATGAATTATTACTTGTTAGTCAGTTCTTTATATCATGTAAAACGTATAAAATATACGTGAAAACTAGATTTGGTTTTTTTTATTTTCTTTATTCATTCACGGGATGAGGGTGTCGCTGGCTAGGCAGCATTTATTGCCCATCCCTAATTGCCTAGAGGGCAGTTCAAAGTCAACTACATTGCTGTGGGTGTGGAGCCACATGTCGGCCAGACCAGGTAAGGATGGCAGTTTCCTTCCCTAAAGGACATTAATGAACTAGATGGGTTTTTCTGACAATTGACAATGGATTCACGGTCATCATTAGATTCTTAATTCCAGATATTTATTGAATTCAAACTCCATCAACTGCCATGGTGGGATTTGAACACGAGTCCCCAGAATATTATGCGGGTATCTGGATTAACAGTCCAGCGATAATACCACTAGGCCATTGCCTCCCCTATAAATTTTAATTCTATTTAATTCTACTGAATTAAATGTACAAACTTATGCTAACCAGTTAGGTAACTAGATTCATTTATGGTCAGACTATGTACTATGGCAATAGGGCTTTTTGGGCACTGTGGTACTGACCCTACCACTGCGCCAAAAGGTTCGGACTCAAATCTGGACAATTTGAATTAAAAATATTTATGTATAATGGTATACAATTTTGAATCATATTCTCTGGACAGCCGTAACTATCAAGTGTAAACCTGGAAATTGCTGAGTTTTATCATTTGGGTTGTTAAAAGATTACGTATGCATGGCAAAAATAAGGATTAGCCTGAATTTCAACTTATTTTTTTCCTTCCCTTCGACAATTAGCAAAAGGAAATGAAGACCCTGGTGACATCATTAAAGGCATTAGGTTCACATTGTGTTACTTCTTTATTTCTACTCACATGTCGAGGATCTTTGGGATCAAGAGACTTCAGGATCTTTCCTAGATTATCAATCTCGTCCTGTTTTTTTTCCATCTCCATTCTCTGTCTTTCCTCCTGCTGCCTCACTTGCTCAGTTTCCTTACGCAATATGTTAATCAGCTGGATCTTCAGTGCCAACTGCTGACGGAGTTGATCCTTCTCAATTTCTGACACCTATATATTGAGTACAAAGGATGATACTAGATTTCACAGAATTCACCACCAAGCTTTCAGTTTTCAACTTTATCTCATTTGCAAACTTGCAAAACATTAAAATATTGTAGTTATTACTTAAGAATTTCCCTAATAATCTTCACGGTTATTGTACATAGTTTATCACTTGGCCATTAAAAATAATCATACCTCCTATTGGCAAAACAACCCCACACTTTTCAAGTTATTCCTCCTTTCTTTTTAGACAATCGTCCACCATTTCCCAACCAAACATCAACAGACATGAGTTCTCAGTACATGTCCCAGGACATGCACTGCAGATTCTAAAATCATTCAAATACAACTTCCTCCCTCTTGAGTGGAGGAACACTGCACTTGTATCAAGTCTACAAAGCATAACTGTCAAAAGAATCTTAAAATCCCTACAGTGTGGAAGCAGGCCATTCAGCCCATCAAGTCCACTTCGATCCTCTGAAGGGCATTCCACTCAGACCCACCCCCCAAACCCTACAACCCTGCATTTCTCATGGCTAATCCACCTAACCTGTACACCCCTGGACACTATGGGTAGTTTAGCATGGCCAATGCATCTAACCTAGACATTTTTGGACTGAGAGAGGAAACCGGAGCACCCGGAGGAAACCCACACAAGAGTTGAGAGATGATATGGTGTTATATTAGCACTGTATATAACCAATTCAAGATGAGATCTTACTTTAAACAGAATTATATACTTTTGAAAATTCTCATGCTGTTCACAATTTATATTTCACTCTGTTTAGGTCTTCCTGTGGAACATACAAAGTTTTACCTGTAGCTAGGAAGCAGTCAATTTGAAAAGAAAAATTCTGATCCATCAAAACCTCACCTGTGGCTTCTATTTGGCACTCTTCAGTCGACTTAAATAATTTTTTAATTTCTGCAGTATACACAAATTTTGAAATAAACTTTAAATGTATTTAACAAGTAATTGAAAATTATTTTTAGAACTCGACAATAATAGTTGTAAGTATGGCACATTGCAGAATAATTATTTACAGTGAGAAACATAGAGACATTCTATATTTAGTGTAAAAACTTACCACATCAATGTTTCGAGGAATGGGTATTCCATTAAGTGGTATGTTTACTACTAAATATTGCTGTGGTTTTACCTAAAAGGTAATTATGGTCAGCAGGTCTGGGAGTGATAGAGATGACTCACAGTTGAGTGATCAGAATTCAGTAACTCAGAATAGGTGGAAGTAGCAGCGATAGTGACAATTTGTTTAAAACAATTATTTTCATTTAATAATGGAGGATCGCCACACTATTCATACATATATTTTTAAATATTGCTGTTCTCTCACACGTAATTTAAAATGCTTTTATAATGAAATCATGACTAGAACTAAAATAATGCCATTTTAAAAATACACCTTAGTTTTCCCATCTTTAACTCATCCTCTCTCAAACTTCTTTAAGCAGTAATCAATTAATTTTTGCTGACAGTACTACAGAACATAGATTGTGAAATATGTTGGTATTTTATTATCAATAATAAACTCTACCGCATGCTCACAGGAAAACCAAATCAGTATATTCACTATGTTCCTTTTAAACCCAAGGAAACAATACTGCTAGAAAAGTCAATTTCCACATAGAACATACCAACAGTGTGAATGCCTATGGGTTGGATACAGGTACTTGAAAGTTCTTCAAGAGTGCAAAAGTTCACAGCAAAATTTTTTAAAAATATTAAATAATAAGGAATACTTTCAAACATAATACAGTTGGACATAAACTCACAATATTTTACAAGTTAACAAAAGGGCAGCAAATTATTAACGCCAGAGAGAAAATGCTATCTTTATGCAATGCATTAAGCCAATTTAAATCAAATTAATTGAAATATGCTAGGCTAAAAATAAATGCTTATGGTGCAGTGGTCAGGGTGGAATTTTCAGGATATCAGAGGAAATGAGCCTGTAGGAGGGGTAGTAGGAAAAAAGACTGTCTCTCTTAACTAAAAAAGAGGTCTATCCTCAGGACATAACAAATCAGAACACAGGTTAACACAGACAAATGCATACCATGGGACTGCAAACAGATTGGTATACACACAGACTGTGTACAGATTACAGACGGATATATTGATTAGCGGATTTCCTGAAATGTTATCGCAGATAGTCTTGAGAATGCGGTCTGATTGTAAATTTTAGTTTCAATCCTTTCCTGTACTTTTGATAGGTAATCTTATTGTATTTTTGTTGCAAATATAAACTGCTGAGAAGAATCAGATAGGTCAGTTTCAGAAAGACGAGGAGAATGGTAGAAGAGATGCTCAGTCTAAGAAAATTGTCAGGCTGGGAAAGGCTGTAGTCTTCTTGATGTTAAACAAATGAAAAATATTGCTTAGCTATAACTTGATGTCAGACAGGCATTCTGAACAGCACACGGTACTTGTGAGGGTGACAGTTGCCGAGAAGGTAAAAAGAACATAAAACGTAACCTCGTACCTGTGGATAAGGAAGATAAAGGTTTCAAGGAGGGAATTTTAGGGGACTGCGATGTTATCTTTGCATCCAATGTACATACATTATTAGTTGAGTTTATCTATGCAAAAACTCGATGAAATATGCCCAACTGCAAGTTTAAAGATCCTAGAAACTTAAATCTTAATCAATACATACCCGCTTTTGTGCTATTAACGCCTCCAGACTTTTCAGCTCTTCAACGGTTCTCAAAACTTGCTGTTGGGTCTTTTCCTTTTCATTTTGTAGTTGCTTTAATGACTCTTCAGCTTTGAAAAATGATCATCAAAAACAGCTTGCAATGAAATGTGCATGCTGGACAGTACTTTTATTTGTTTCTTCTTTGCTTTTTGCACTATTTATCTTAGAACTCAATCACAGCACACTGGGGAACTTTTCATTTTGTGCTTTCAAATTCAGTCTTACGGCTGAAATTTTCTGTAAAATTAATACAGTAGAATCCACTCCCTCAATCATAATACTGCACCATTCATACTCCTATTTCATGGGTGCTGCTTCAAGGATTTTTAAAGACATATAAATGTATTAAAATAAAACTTTTGTACTAAAATCCTGATCATCCTGCATTTACAAGGATTCAAATATATTGACATATGGCATTGCACCAATTTCACAATTTTAGTATATCACTGTAAGAGGCACAGACCTTGGCAATTTCATGTTGAAAATGAAATAATTTCAAAAACTAGTTTACTTTACAGCTTTCACCTTTAAGAAAAGAGATCGAGAGTTGTAGAATTTTATAGTTTCAAAATTCACTTCTTTTCAAAAAGTATACTGTTCTTGAGTATAAAATAAGTTCTTCATGAATTGAATTTTAGATAATCATTTTAAAGAAATTAAGGATTCCAGAGGTGTTAGCTCACTTAAGTAATTATTCTTAACATCAGACAAAATCCTGAACATTGATGCGCTGTTAGGCTGGGAGGTGGAACCAAAGTGAATCTGATTCACACCAGGTACATTTTGTAGAAGGCATACCTGAATCACAAGCAGTAAAAGAAGTCATCACATTTCACTTTCCCCACTGGGGGCCATTTGGAATCCTCTCACCAGGATTACTAGACCAAGAATGGAAATGGTGAGAATTCTGCTTTGTAAAATTTTGTACGATGCTGAGGTTAGTTCATCAACAGGATGATGGCATCGCTGGCTAGGCAGCATCCAACCCTACTTGCCCAGAGGGCAGTTGAGTCAACCACATTGCTGTGGGTCTGGAATCACATGTAGGCCAGACCAGGTAAGGATGGCAATTTCCTTCCCTACAGGATATTAGTGAACCAGATGGGTTTTTCCGACAGTTAACAATGGATTCATGGTCATCATTAGACTCTCAATTCCAGATATTTATTGACTTCAAATTCCACCATCTGCTGTGGCGGGATTCAAACCCTAGTCTCCAAATTGTTATCTGGGGCTCTGGATTAACAGTCCAGCGATAATACCACTAGGCCATCGCCTCCCCGTATTGGGAATTCTTAGATGGATTTTATTATTAAAGTAATTAATTAAAATATTCTTGACAGCCATGCCCATTAAAATTTCTCTAGTTTTAAATTTTTTTTTTAAACTACTTTAACTGATCTTTCACTATTTAAAAAATGAGAGCATAATTCTGAACAGTAGTTCTACAACTCTTTACCTTTCTGAATCATTTTTTCTTTATCTTCCAGTTGTACATCCAAGTCTTGATGAAGTTTTGCTCTCACTTCTTCACTTTGTCCCTGATCAGCTGCCTCAAACTGAATTTTTCCAACTTTTCCATGCTGTACTGGGTCAGTAATATGTTCCTCTTGAATATAGAGGTTTCTCTTGTATCTGGCCTTCCCAATGTATGGGCTTTCATTAGGGATTGCTTCAAATTCAGAATTCTGCAAAAATGTTCAATTCAGAATACAGTTTATGACTACACTTCAAAAGTATTTAATTGGCGTAAAGCATTTTGAGACATCCTGTCGTTCTGAAATTTGCTGTATAAATGAAATTATTTATTTTCTAATGGTACAGATTGTTACATCTAAGAATCAATGACTTTTGTGCTACAAAAAAATCACCAAGCCGTATCCAGATAAATTTGTGAAAACAGCATTATAAAACCTTTAGTGAAAGCATTCTAAATGTTAGTATGAATAGAAAAAATTGACATAAGTGCCAACAAAAAGACTAAGACACATGAAAACAGGATTACACATCTCTGACCAAAAGTACAAAATGAAAACAAAATATTCCTGACTGTTCAGATTCTACAATAATCATCAAAATCTCCTCAGAAATTTGATCTCATATTCCTTTTATTTCTCACGTGGCATTCTGCAGCTGAGTAGATGGATAGATATAATCCAGAATTTTGCCAAATCACTTAAATTGGTTCCCAGAAGATATTCAAGAATTGCAGATTAATTTTCTCTTGCTGTCAGTTGAGGAATTCCACATGGTAATTGGACATGAAAACAGATTCAAGGTGGAGGGCCAATCATGATATGATTCACAGAAACACAAAATATAGGAGTAGGCCCTTTGGCCCTTTGAGCCTGCTCAGCCATTCAATATGATCATGGCTGATCATCCAACTCAATATTGTTCCCGTTTTCTCCCAATATTCTTTAATACATTGAGATCTAAGACTTTATCTACATCTTTCTTGAAAATCTTCCATGTTTTGGCTTCAACAGTTACCTACAGCAGAAAATTCCATGGGCTCACTAATTTCTGGGTGAAGGAATTCCTCATCTCTGTCCTAAAAGTTCTATATCTTACCCTTCAACTACGATCCCTGGTTCTAGACTCCTCAGTCATCAAGAACATCCTTCCTGTTTTTACTCTACCTAGTCCTGTTGGAATTTTCTACAAGATCACCCCTCGTTCTTCTAAACCTCAGTGAATACAGCTTCTTCCCATATGCCAGTCTGCCATTCTAAAAATCAGTCTGGTAAACCTGCTTTGCACTCCCTCAATAGCCAGAAGATCTTCCTCTGATAAGGAGACCAAAACTGTACAGAATACTTCAGGTGTGATTTTAACGATGCCCTGTACAGTTACAGAAAGACATCACTGCTCCTGTACTCGAATCCTCTCACTATGAAGGCCAACGTACCATTTGCCTTCTTCGTCACCTGCTCCGCCTACATGCTTAATTTTAGCAACTGGTGTACAAGGACATCCAGGTCTTGTTGCACCCCCTCCCACC
>NC_063359.1:29448701-29506866 GCF_021869965.1 Rhincodon typus | reverse complement strand
CATCAGAGATGCTGCTTGGCCTGCTGTGTTCATCCAGCTCTACACCTTGTATCTCAAATAATTACCTGCCTGTTTTTGCTACCAAATTGGAAACCACACATTTATACATCTTATACAGCATCTGCCATGTATTCGCCCACTTAAGTAATTTGTTCAAATCACAAATCCAAATCTGCATTGTCCTCACGGTATACCCTCCAACTCTGCTTAATGTCATCTGCAAATGTGGAGATTTAAACATGTAGCTTCCTTATCTAAATCATTAATATCTTGTGAATAGGTGGGGTCCAAGCACGGATTCCTGCGCTACCTCACTAGTCACTGCCTGCCAGTCAGAAAAATACCAATTTATTCCTACACTTTATTTCCTGTCTGCCAACCGGTTTTCATACATTTCAGTACATGAGTTCCAATCACATGCACTTTAATTTTGTATGCTCATCTCTTATGGGACCTTGTCAAAAGCCTTCTGAAAGTCCAAGTAAACCACATCCACTAGCTCTCCCTTATGTAACAGTAATACCCTTAAAATAAAAATTCAGAAGATTTGTGAAGCATGACTTCCTCTTCATAAATCCATGCTGACTCCATGCTGTTTCTCTTCAGAGAGATGATGCCAGTGGTACCAGAATGTGCTTCAGAAGCAGAGGATAACAGCTTTTAACTCCAAGATTTTTTTTTAAATTAGGCAACAGAAGCATGAGTGGGTGGAGTCAGGCTCATACAGACCCACGCTTTTAGTTTTGCTTTCGGTTTAAGTTGTGGTTTGAAGCTGGCAGATACAGCTCTCTCTCTGCTACAGCAAAAAGCTCAAATTCTCTCACTGCAGCTAAAAATCTTCTTTCGGTGTTTCTTTCTCCTGGACTGGAGCAGATAGTAAGTAAGGAAAATCTGTTTTACTGAATTTTCCTTTGACAAGGGTGTGTTTATGGGATGCTGCTATATTAGAACAGTTGACGATTAGCAATAAAATAACATATTATTTAACTAAGTATTTTAATGGAGTTAAACTTGTGCCAATTCTTCCTTTTTTGTCTGTATTCTAACTGTGTTTTGCTTAAAGCCTCGTAGTCGACCAATCAAATCACATCTAGAACAGAGCACCTTACACTTTCCTTTAAAGAAGATAAAAGTTAAGATCTAGGCTATGACCTTGATATATTTTGAGGGGATTTGGTCTGTTTCATAACACTTCCAGGTGCTCAGCCATTACATCTTTTAAAATGGACTCCAGCACTTTTTCCACGACCAACCTTGGGCTAACCAGTCTATAATTCACTGTTTTCTGTTTGCCTCCCTTCTTAAAATAGTGGTGCTACATTATCCAACCTCCAATCCATAGGAATTATTCCAGAATATATAGAATTTTGTAAGATGACTACTAGTGCATCTGCTATTCCTAAGGCCACTTCCTTGAGTGTCTAGGATGAAGCTGATCTGGACCTGCCTTTAATCCTGTCAGTTTCCCCATTACCATCTGTCTACTAATATTAATTTCTTTCAATTCCTACTTACCATTAGGTCCTGTATTCCCTGATATTTTTGGGATGTTATTTATGTCTTCCTTTGTGAAGTCAGAACTAAAGTACGTACTTAACTGGCACAGTAGACTTAGAGCTGTCTGACCAACTCCTAACTTTTAAATTCTCCTTCCCCTCTTCTTAAACCAATCTCATGGGCATTTTTTTGCAATGAAATCACAAAGCTTATATTTCAAGGTATTATACTTTGATCATGTTAAAATAAATCCTTCCCAGTGACTTCAGTACTGAACTGGAGCAAAAATCAGTGTTTAACTATGTATTCTTACTGACTTCTTTGGAAATGTACCCCAGAGAAACTATATTGTACATTACATACTTTTTGTATGCATGTGTTTGGTCAATTGGTCAATTTGTTGAAAACAATACTCAAATCAGCTTAAAAAAGGATCCACAATATAATTGGACAAATTATTGGATACATAAAAAGTTCAATGCAAAATAGACAGAATAAGTAATTGCATGCTTTGCTTTTGTTATCAGGTTGGACACCTTGTCAGAATTAATGACTTTCTATAGATAAGCAATCTAATAAGTAAGATCATACATTACCACCTCTGGAAAGTGATGCAATGGTTCAAACTTAGCATCAATCTTGTAAAATGCTAGTTCCTGCTCCAGCTGATACTGTTTATGACATGCCCTTGTTAACTCTGCAGTCTTCTGCTTCAGCTGTAGCAAAAAAAGGTAAAATTATGAAAAAAAAACAAAGCTTTCACAATGTCTAACAATTGCAAATACATGTTTTTTTTTGTGAAGTGTGCTCTTCTTTCTCCTAGGGTAGCACAGTGGCTCAGTGGTTAACACTGTCACCTCACAGTGCCAGGGACCCGAGTTCAATTCCACCCTCGAATGACTGTCTGTGTGGAATTTGCACATTCTCCCAGTTTCTGCGTGGGTTTCCTCCAATTGCTCCGGTTTCCTCCTACAGTCCAAAGATGTGCAGTTTTGGTGGATTGGCCATGGGAAATGCAGGGTTGCAGGGATGGGGTGGGTCTGAGTGTGGTCCTCTTCAAAGGAGCAGTGTGGACTCAATGGGCTGAATGGCCTGCTTCTACACTGTAGGGATTCTGAGATTCTTGACAAGATAAAGTTGAATCTTGCTCCCTCAAAGATTCAAAAACAGAAGAGGAGGTGATCATCCAAAAACACAAAGAATACTGAGACACAAAAATCTCAGGTGTCATACTGCCCACCTCCATTGTTTCTGGTTCACGATAGAAATTATTTTTCACTAAATCAGCAGTCTAAAACATACCTGATGAAAACAAACAGCCACAACAAGTAAAGCGTATTATTGCAAACAAAAAAAAGTTAAAAAATATTTTGATACAAGTAATGATTTCAAAGCCTAAATTCATTTTCCAACAATTTTGTAGGCCATTGCAGGTACATCCCAAGATGTTGTTTTCTGTATAACGGTCACTATCCAAAAAAATTAATACTTTATGTAAACAGATCGCTTATCCAAAATGACCAAATTTTGATATTTAATAACTCAACACACAGTTCAAATTTCTCCACTTTGTTATTCAAATTTTTCTCTGTTCACATCAAATCACAAGCACCAACACACAGTCAAAATTACAGTATGTGACACGGAGATCACACATGGGTCGTTTTTGAAAATGTCACTTCTGTCATTCTTGGTCTAATAAAACAAAGAAATATAAATCTTAACGAACCCATAAATTCCATTTGCTACACAAACTCTAAACCTACACTATGTATTTTCTGTTCCCCCTGAAGTCGCAGTCACCCATGTCCACATCAATCTCCAGAGATTCCAAGATTCCCAATTTAAATTCTTCCATGACCTCAGAAAACTGCTACAATGACCTAAATCATCAGGCAAGTGCAGAAGATAAATCTGAACTGCTTCTCAATGCTCTAAAATCCATGGAAGAAACTTGGTTCATTTCAGTTCAACTTTGCACTAATAATGTTTGGAAAATTTTATTCTTTCACCAAATGCATCAATTTTTGACTGTTACAACATTCTTATTTCATAAGCTAACTCGCAAAGTAAAAGCAAGTTTGCTCCAGGGCACCAATGCAAGGACAGATATTTTTATATCAACCTGTTGAGACATATTAAGATACACTTTTGGAGTAAGTGGAACTCAATCCCAGGTCTTCTGACTCACTTCTGACAAGGGGCACTACCACTGAGGCAAAAAGTCCCAGTGCAAAAGTATAAGGTAACTCCAGCATTAACCGTAATCATATGACCACTAATGAAAGTGTATCAGACATTTAAATGCTGTGGTTACAAGGGCACGCTAGAGGTTGGGAACTCTGCAGCAAGTACGTCGACTGCTGACTCCTCAAAGTCTGTCTGCCATCTGCAAGGCACAAACAAGGAGACTTTTGGAATGTCCTCTTACTTGGATGAGTGCAGATCCAACAACGCTCAAGAGGCTCAAAACCATCCAAGACAAAGCAACCCGCTTCATTAGCACCACAGTTATCACCTTCATTACTGTCTCCCTCCACCCCGGTCACACAATAGCAGCACCATATATCACCTACAAGTTGCACTGCAATAATTCAGCAAGGTTTCTTAGATAGCTTCTTCCAAACCAATGGCATCTACTGCCTAGAGAACAAGAACAGGAGATACAGGTGATTGGGTTCCCATGTAAATTCCCTTCCAAGGCACACACCATCCTGACTTGGAACTAAACTGCTGTTTCTTCATGATCACTGGGTCAAAATTCTGGAAGTCCCTTCATACCAATACCATGATATACTTACACCACAGTGGCCACACCAGTTCAAGAAGACAGCTCAGCATGGTCCTTTTAATGGCAATTACAGATGGACAAAAAATGTTGGCCAAGCCAACCATGCCCACATCCCAAGGCTAAACAAAGTAACAAATATTGGCTTCTGTTATGCCAATCATATAATGTTGTATCTCTGTTCAGAATTTTCAGGTATGATTTTGCATGCTAACCACCGAAATCCTGTGTGTGATCCCAGTTGCATGCAACAGAGAGCTACATGCTATGATATCTAAAGGTAAGTGTACTGCGAGACACAACAGACATTGGCAGAAAATACTACAAAAAAGCAACAGGTTAAAGAAAGAGTAAAATGCAACATTCAATGAAGTTTGAGAAAAAAACAAATTATTTGCATGATTTTTGAAAAACATTTCAGTTAAAAACAAGTTGTTTGAACAAGCTAAAAAACTTTGCAGCCGTTAGCATTTCTAAATGTGCAAGCAAATAAGAGTAGCATTTGAAGTACAGTGCACAATTGCTTCTGTTTAAACAAAAGCTTTATACAGTTCAACATGCAGATAGATCAGCTGATGACAGATAAAGATGAGTTACACATTATATTTTCCACAAGCTACCTTGATTGGGAACAGAGGTGTAGTACGCGGCAGGGAGAGTATTGTGAACAACCAATGTTACCAGCTAAAGAAGAAAAGCAAGCACAGGTTGTCAGCACAAATTATAAGCACCTATAAAGAGTGCATAAGTATACACTGCATTTTTCCGCTTCCATTGAAGTCAAATTTGACTTTCACTGTTCACATCTGGATACATTTTTGAACACTTCAAAACCATACACAGTTCATGACACATTATCAAATTTATGACAGACATCTGGTATCAAATGCAAGGTTCTCCTACTGCACCTAGATTACTTGGTAAGAAACACAGCACCAAACAGTTTCACCTTCCTAGCGAAACCATGCCAGGAGTAGCACAGGAATCTTTAGATGATTGTGCCACTGCGTCTGTGGTTCCTCACGCACTATAGTATTTTATTTGCCAAGCCTCTTGCCATGAGGCAGAGGGAACAGCTGAGTACTCTTGAGTGTGTTTTTCTTTAGTAAGGAAGATGCTGCCAAAGTCATAGCGAAACAGCACTCAGTACTCAAGTTGTGGATGAGAAATTGGATCGGCTAAACATTGATAAAGAGAAGGTACTGGAAAGGCAGGCTCTACTTAAAAGTTGATAAATTACCATGACCAGATAAGATCTATCCAAAGATAAAGAGGGAAGTAATAGTGGAAACTGCTGAGGCAGTGACTACAATCTATCACATAATTAGATATAGAAGTGGTGTTAGAAGATTGGAGAATTGCAAATGTTACACCTTGCTCAGAAAAGGGCATAAAAGTAAATGCAGCAACCACAGGTCAGTAATTTTAACTCCGTGGAGGTGCTAAAGTATTAGCAATGATAATCCAGAACAAAACAGAGAAACACTCAGAAAGACACAGATTAAATGTAAAGGAAGGAATGTGATTTCTATTTGTATTAACATAATTTTTTTAAGACTTTGGACTTTGAACAAATGGCATGTGGGTTTTGGTCTGTGTCTAAGAGTGTTAGCAGTAAACTTGTCACTCATTCTGGAGCCATAATTTTAGACCATTGTGTCAGAGAACAGTTGACTGGGGGCCTCGAGTTGATAATGTGAGTTTCTTTGTATTGTGAGAGTTTTACAATTGGAGACAGCAAAAATTGAAAGGCATTAGTTTGCTTTTGTTAAGAAGAATCAATTTTTTTGTTTGCTTAGGATAAACCCACATTTGGTCACAGTTTGCAGAAGACCTGGATAGGGTCAGAGGTAAGAACAGTTTCTGAAGCCAAATAAAATCGAAAGAATTGTGGATGCTGTAAATCAGAAAGAAAAACAGAAATTGCTGTAAAAGCTCAGCAGGTCAAGTCACTTGACCCGACCCCGACCCACTCTACAGATGCTGCCAGACCTGCTGAGCTTTTACAGCAATTTCTGTTTTAGTTTCTGGAGCTAGTTCAGAACATTTAGGAAACAGGCTGAGACTAAGGGTTGTAGTTTGAAAATTCCATAACAAAAATGGTTTTTAAAGCCCTGAAGCAGTTATTTGAAGCTAAGAAAGTCTTAAGTTCAATTGAGTGAATAATCAAGGGGAAGGCTATCAAACTCTTAAGACCAGGAAGTGAAAGAAAAAGTTAAGTCAAACTTCAGATATAAGAGAGGTGGGAGCTCTCTGGTTTGAGTACAGTAAAATTACAGTGCTGGGAATAGATGGGATTTTATTTTGCAAAATTTATAGTATTGCTTTATGAAAGATCCCTACATTAAATCTATCAAGCTAGATTTCAGCCTGAGATCTGACTTGTCCAGAAATAATATAACTAGGATCTTTTTTGTAGCACAAGGAAAGCAGATTTCTGAAGGGAAATTGTGTTAAATAAGTTCTCTGAAGTGGTAAATAGAGGTTGATAAGGTTAATGCAGTTGACGAGGCCTACATGAATTTCCAAAAGATGTATGATAAAGTGCTACATAAGAGATTTTCAGCAAAGTTGACACCCATGAAACAAACGGGATTGTAGAAGTATGGATACAAAGTTATCCGAGTGACAGGAAACAGAGCGCTAATAAAACCTTCTATTTTGGATTGGAGCAGGTTTCCTCAGGAATTTCTACTAGGCCTTCCATTCTTCTTAATAGAATATCCTGGACAGGTGTGCAGGGCACAATTTCAAAGTTTGTAGGTGGCAAATATTAATTAAATATTAATGTTAAAAATTAATTCAAAGTCATACCAGTTCATTCTTGGTTTCCAACTCTCTTTCCAGTTCCTTGTAGTTGTTCTTCTGTTGCTGCTGTTCCTGTTTAAGTGACTTGTTCAGTTGTTCCTGCCTTTTAATGTTCTCTATAGCCTTAGATTGCTCCTGCTCCATCTGCTCAATCTCCTTCGTCTTGCTTTCTAGTTCCTTCTCTAGTTTCTCTAGTTCTTCTGCACAGAGCAAAAAATAAAAATGGTTTGTAATCTTGACTAAGTCCGTCTCTCTGGCTTTAATATTGACTTGAGTTATCTCTGACAATCACTAAAATGTACACTGTTGACATGGTATGATGGATGGGTGCATTTGCATTTGGGGAAGAGATGTTGGAGCACCATGTTAACAGGGGAAGGCCTGATGTGGGGGTGCCGGTGTTTGATTGGGATGGACCACGTCAAAAATCACACAACACCAGGTTATAGTCCAACAGGTTTATTTGAAAACACAAGCTTTTAGAGTCTCACTCCTTCTTCAGGTGTCAGTGAGACAGGCAGCATCAGACACAGAATTTATAAGCAATAGATTAAAGGGTCACTGCCCTGATGCGATTTGAACAAACCTAAGATGGATGTTAAATCTTTAATCAGCTGGAAACGATTAATATGCAAATTCCCGAATTTCTTTCAAGTCACTGCCCCAAGATAACTAAAGGTTTTATAAGTTCCCTCGGTATGCCAGAGGTGACATCCCAGGTCAGACAATGCATTTTAGGTATGAGGCCTTATTTAGAATCTGGCTGTGCATCAACTTGGAGTCAGACTGGTTTTATTTCCAAAGCAGAGGGGAAGGGGGAGCAGAGTCTGCAAACTTGGTCTGCATTTTCTTCTCCTTAGCGTCTTGCTGAAGTTTATGAACTTCTGCCACCTTTAATTCCTACCCAATGTCACCATCTCAGCTATTAATTTGTTTCTGTTTCAGCAATTTTTAAAAAATCTAAACAAAAAGCATCAAAATTGTTATCACTGTTATTATAGGTTAAAAGGAAATCAATGAAAGGTGGAATTTGAAATAAAAAAACTAAAATTGTTGGAATACACAAGCTAATCTTCGTTATATTTAGAAAACCTAATAATTGACAAGGTGTACTTGACCACCAGATTATAACCACTAATTTAATTTCACTATAATTCAAACTCAGTTGAAGTATTTTAGAAAAATAATACGTATTTCTGAATTTAATTTACCTAAATTAAATCGTTCATGAGCCTCTTGCCGCTCCTGGATAGTTATGAGCTGTCCATCCAAGCAATTCAAAGAACGTAAATGATATATTACATATAGTCGGTAATGCGGAAGACGAGCAATAGGATTATTTGCCAGAGTTAGTGAAGTCAACTCTTTCAAAGGTTTCAGTTTAGCTATATCCTGGAGCTAAGCAATAAAACAGGAAAATATTAAATTATCCACAGGAAAATACATCTAGCATATTGTCTATAAAATCATAAAATTAATCATCTTGGCAAGAATAAAAATATTATGAGATTATAATCCAGTCTGTAATGTCCGAAATAAACCGTGTTTAGTTCAACCTTACCTATTGCCTTGCGACCAGCTATTTAAAAATACACAAATTACAATATTTCTTCTACAATAGTTTTTGTGATAATGAACAAAGCAATTTAAACATGTGATGAACAAAAGCTTCCTTTACCCAAGACACATATGGATTTTTTTAATCCTAATGTTTATACCCAATATTCGAATTGGGCCTTCTGTTCTTTATCTTCTAGAGTTATCCAACTATCAGAATGGAACATAGTGCAGCCAAGAATGTAAAGCTCAAATTAAGGTCTAGCGCTAACATTTGGTAATTCATACTGTGAGTGCTTTAGGAAGTTAGAGGTTTTTTTTTTACAGTTGGGTCTTCTGATTTCCAAACTGCAGTTTTCTCAGTTTCAAAAAATGAAAATGATTACAATTTCTCACGATTACAGTCTGTTTGCAGATTTGTTTGATTTTGATGCCTGAAAAACTGTACATTATTGAAGGAGGAATGTTAAATGAATATTTCCAATCTCCCCCTCCTACAAATTACAATTTTGTACATACTCCTCAACTCAATTCGTTTATTTTAAACACATAAATTCAAACCTTCAATTTTCCCTGAATATTCCTATATTCCAAATTAAAATCAACATACCGACGTAATATTGTTTTGCTTGAGGTTAAGAATGCGAAGGGATCGTAACTTCTTTCCAACCCAAACTGGAATTTGTTCAATATAATTTCCAGCCAGCTTCAGACTTTGAAGGTTCACCATGTGCTCCAAACTTTCAATTTTACTAAATTCAGAAAAATAAATATATTTATTTTGAAAGATATGAAACATATGCGCTGCCCGGATAGGCAAAGTCAGAGTGAATGCTCTTAATATTATCCAATTAGTAACAAAATAAAGCTGTATTGCTCTTAGGACCAAGATTAAGTGTAACATCATCAAGCAAGATCTACCGAAAGTTCATCAAACCCTTAACTGAAAATTGATATTACTGATTGTTCTTTATTTTATACCTACTCAGTTAACCATACAAGTAAATATATTTTTCAATCATGTTCTCATTGGTGAAAGCGCAGCATCTATCTCAAGTTACTCACCAAATACGATTATATGAAAGACTAAGTTCACGCAGTTTAGACTGTTTGTCCAGTTTTTCTATTTTCTCAATCAAATTGTTATTCAGGTTCAAAACCAATAACTGCTCACATTTTTCCAGGTTTTCTATAAACTGAAGATAAAATGTTATTGATTCTTCAGCTAACAACATAAAGCAAGTTATATACTTTGTATTCCACCTTAGGCATTTACTCTATAGTGAACATATGCTGTGACATTTTGTTTATTCTTTTCATAAATAGGTTCTCTCTAAGACAGAAAATATCCATTCAGCTGGAATTTACAGTGCTCAGCTTTAGAGCAAAATACATTTTGACCTATATCTTGCAGCAGCCAAAGGCTGAAAAATGATGGTTCGATGCGAACTTTCCCATCTTCTCACTGTGAAGGATGTCGATTCTATTTGATGATTTCTGCATTTCATGGCATGGAATAGAACTAAACAGAATTGGAGAATTGTTAAATGTTTTCTATGCCTCAGGTGCTGCACTTTCCAACTCAAGATTGCTGAAATTTGATCCTGCATGGTTTTTTAAACTGTTAGGCTTTCCATTACAAGACTTAGGACATTATCTTTTACATCATTAATATTCTTTATTAATTGATTAATTACATTAGACCTATTTTTCATCAAATATCATTAAATCACCAGCGGACAAAGACACATCCCTCCCTGATGCGCTCACAGCTTTCTACAGTCAGTTTGAGCAAAATGCCAGCAGGGCGGTGATGCCTGCCCCACCAGCCCCTGGTCACCGCTGCATGCGTTAGATCTGTATTCTTGGAAGTCAAGCCATCAGTAATGATCTCCTACAACCTCTCCCGTCAAGCAGAAGATACAGAAGCCTGAACACATGCACCAGCAGATTCAAGAACAGCTTCTTCCTGACCGTTATTAGATTGATGAATGGACTTTAGCCTCAAATAATGTTGATCTGGCTAACACTCAGTGCAATGTAACCTGCATGCCTCTGTCTAAGTCTTTTTACGGCCTGTGATCTGTACATCCTTGCTTACTATGATCTGGTGTACCGCTCATAAACAAAGTTTTTCACTGTACTTTGGTACCTTGACAACAAAACAACTGATCAATCAATAAAAATACTGCCATTTCATACTTCCAATCAAAATTAAAATGTTAAAATTATTTTGCAGAGCTATGATCATTTAACACAAAACTTAAAAGTATTCCTTCATCTGAAGTTTAATTGATGTGATTGGCCACGTAGTAACTAAGGCATTTATTCAAGTTCATGGTGATAAGTTTTAGTCCTGTTGGAAACAAATATTCAAACCAAATTTGCAGTAAATTCTGAAACACTCAGTGATATGACATTCTAAGAGATTTAAAACCAATACTGTATATCATTGTGACAAGTTATTGTCATTTATTGCTCACAGTATGTTGTTTTTGAGACTAGCTGCTGAGCAGAACAAAACCAATAAAGTTTTCAAAAAATCTGAAGCTTTAAGTTTTCTGCTAACCCAGTCTTCTGGGTCAGAAAATGAATGAAACGCCTCCTGCATGTTAATGTATTTAGCAGAGTGCAAACATGATTCTATGGCAGAGAATGTGATACTTTTTTTCTTATTTTCTGGTAAAATAGAGAAACTGTTTATTATTAACCTTAATTTCCATTCCTACTGAACAAAGCTACCTCGCAATATTCCATGTATTATCTTTCACACACAACCCTCTAATCACTCCATGTAACATAATTACAACACCTATTTTTCTACTTCTTATGGCTAGACCAGCACTTTATACAAATAAGTTTTCTTTTAAATTCGAGAGGAAAAGCAAATTGTGACATCACAGCTGACAGATATCGGCCAAATCCAAGATTACAACAACTGACAGGGTGTTGTAAATAAGTTACATGGAGCAATTAGAGGGTTTGTGCATAAAAGATAAGTTAATTTCCATTCTTACTGAATAAAGTCAAGGCCAATAAAAACAGCTTCTGCATCTTACTAACTGTCATCATAGAGGCATTTATAAGGAACAGTTAGATTTTATGAAAAGTCTTTCTTTAAATTGGGTAGGATGTACAAGTTATCGCTGGTATAGCAGTTAAAAAACAATCAAATTGAACCCTAACAATTGTGACCGCAGCACACAAACTGTCTGGCAATGGTCTGCTTAACCAGAGATAATTTTCAAAAGATTCTCAAATTATTGAGACATTATGTAAATCAATTCTGCACCAAGCTGGATGGAACTGGGTATCAGAGGGCATTATGCAGTTTGTAGAAATTTGTGGACTATTGCCAAAATATTGACAGTGTAGGTTCCCTATTGAAACTCAAACTATATCACTTCTACAGACAATTTTTTAAAAAACGTTTAGATCACTGTTTCAATTAATTCCAAGTACTACCTTAAACTTCTTCCCTGTTTCCTTGGACAGACATAAGTTGAGAGAATGCACAGAACTAAATTGTTCTTCATGTGACTGCTTTTTAATTAAGTCCTCAGTGATGTATCGAACTCCAGTGTTTTTATTAACTACATCTGAAAAGGATAAAAAAAAATTCAAAGCATGCATCAAGACATAATGGAAAAAGAATGTATCAGTCAGATAGCAGATAGTTTCGGAAATTAGGGAGAACATGAAAATGTGATGAATTGGGTTTCAGTATGTGGGAATTACATTCAAAACAAATATGTTTCCTCTGCGTAAGTGAAGATTAACAAATGAGGAATGTTGAGGATGCTAAAACTTGAGAGAAACTCATATACTACAGGGAGACAAAAATACAAGTTTGAAATAATTACTTACAATTAATAGCATAGCCCAGATTTTCCTGCAATGATAAGATCAGATATTTTCCTTTTCGCTATCTCGCACATTGATCACACCAGCAATTTTTCTGCATTTGTACTGAAAATTACATTGCACAGTTGATGACAGCAAATGAAAATGAGCTGACATCTTTGCCAATAATTTTTTATATTTGAAAATCAGCTTTTAATGCAGTTACACAGGACAACCCTTATCTAACTGTTATATCTTCGGCTAATTACTTCTCAGAGGAATTTATCAGTCTCCTTCATTTAGGGCTATGTCATAAATTTAAAAGTGGAGATTCTATGGGAGTGGTAAGCCTGTTTATTTGTCAGAAATCAGTCCATCTCTAATAATTTAAGAAAAAACTTTTGATAGCTGTAACACATGATACAGCAGCCTGAAAAATAACATTTAAACAATCACACAATCACATTTGCCACTGGTGCCAATATCGAAAAGAGTCAGGAAAATATGAAGTGCTCCAAGTGATGGCTTATATTATGTGCACCAAATTTCTCTACTTTTGCACAATGCAGCAATCTTGATGATCTACACACATCATTATAATGATACATGTTTCCAAGAAATTCTGAACTAATACCCTGGACTTGAATATGAAACATTTAAATTTCTTACTCTTTCCAGTAACGTATGCAACGGCAGATTCGCTTTCACTTCTTTCACTGACGTCAAGTTTCTGCACACCAGTGCTTTGGTTACACAAATCTGGAGTATAAGACCTGGTGGCTGGGGATGGTGATCTAGTTCTTGGAGTTAAGACTGAGGATACTGGAGTTTGCATACTACTTCTGGATGCTTGCAGTCTAGTGACTGCCAGTTGTTGTGGAGTTCTCTTTCTCATGGTGTTTGCAGCACTCAATCATTGGGGTGAAGTATAAAAGTTTTGCAACATGATGAAAAGTTGAGGTAAATCTGTGTGGACAAGAAAACAATAACTCGTAAGTAAAGACATTTTGTGATATTCTTCAGGATGTGCACAACTCAACTCACTTCACTTCTGCGGATAGCCCTGAAATTTAACAGCAGCAAAACAGCATGTCTTTTATCTTATTACATGTAGGCACAGGCCAGAATGTAACAGAATACTCTGCATTTGCCTGGATGAATTCAGCTCCACTGCAGAAATTCATCAAAGCTTAGAAGGCACCTTTCAAACCCATGACCACTACCATCTAGAAGGACTAGAGCAGGAGGTAGATGGGAACACCATCATCTGCAAAATCCCCTTCAAGTCATTTAAAATCCTGACATGGAAATATTTTGCAATCCCTTCACTATCATTGGGTAGAAATCCTGGGACTTCCTCGCTAAAGTATTTTGGGTGTACCTACACCAAATGTACTGCAAATTCAACACGACTACCAACTTCTCAAGAGAATTAGTGATGGGCTATGATCCAGTCAGCAACGTATAACTCCTAAATAAATTAAAAATTGCAACTCATAGCACAAGAAAAGCATATAAGTGCAGATCTTACTTTACCCTGCACAGAGAGATCAACAATTTACAAACCTGTTGTCAGACCTCTTCCCAATTTTCTAGAGTGTCTCCTGGAAAAGAATTACCAGTAGCATTTGAGTGGCACATTTGCAGTGTCACAATTCATTTCCTGATGAGTCCACTGGTGCCTTAATAGAAGGGAATCTGTTAAAGTTTGGGAGCAAGAACATGTCATCAGATCTCTGTCAATTGAGAAGCATGACAGTTCCCAGAAAAAGCCAGTCATAAAGATAAGTGAAAACAAAGAAGTAACTTAATTCCACAAAGATTATTTCAAGTACATTGATCTTCTTATTTATACCCTAATTCTAGTTCAGTGATATTGTTAGTGTGCCACCGCTTCACCAAGATTGTGGCTGTTAGATATTTTTAATCAACTAGTTCAGATGTGCCATGACACATCGATAGAGCGGGTGGAATTTGAACCCAAGCCTTCAGGATCAAAGTTAGTGACAGTGCCACTGTGCTGCAAGGGTCCCAAGAACTCCACTGTTATTATAGGTGGAAACTGTCAAATTATATATTAAATACATTGCCGCTGGTGGTCATTTAGTTTTGGGATGGGGGGGCTCACTCAAGCACATACAGAGAAACGCAGATACTTATAAATAACCTATCTAGATGTGTTACAGCACACTTCTGGATGGCCCAAATGACCTCTTTCCATGTTGTAAAAACTCTAACACATTGGTGCAGGTGGGACTTGAACACATGTGCATCACAAGAGTCCCCAAGAATAAGACCTTATTTTTTGTTAAACTATTTTACCAATTTTTCTGAACAACCTGTTCCGAGACGTTACTACACACCTCTACAGCATGTGGGACTTGAACCCTGACTTCCCTGTACAGAGGTAAGGACATTACCACAGGGCCCAGAATACAGTTCTTAAATATATAAGTCTAAAGAGCATCCATTTGCTCTCAATGAAGTTTGGATTTGACCTATAATAAAATCAAAACATTGCAGATGCTGGAAATCTGAAACAAAAAAAAGAATGCTGGGAAAACACAGCAGGTCTGGCAGCATCTGTGGAGAAAGTAAGAGTTAACGTTTTGAGTGTGGTTACAATTCTTCTTCAGAGCTGATTTGTTTGAGCATTAAAAGTCTCTGTACTTCTAATGTTCACAGTCATAGTCTCTTCACCAGTAAAAACATTAATTAGAAAAAGCAAACATGTTCAGTTTTCCTGTTTTAGTTTTCTCAATGCCTAGGACACAAAAAAAAAGAATGAAAACAAAGGTAGAAGTAAGATGAGCTACAAGAAAAAGCTGATCAAATAAGTTTCCTACCTATGATCCATCTTCAAATCGTATGCCCACTGATTTCTCGATCTTCATTTCTGGGTTAGGCTATCAAATCATATCCATTATGAGGCTACTGATTTGCAGCAGCTACCTTGACTATACTTCCATCTTTCTCTCTTCCTGTATAAGTTCTATTCCATTTTTTCAATTTCTCTGTCATAAATATTCCAGGATGCACCTGCAATACAAATTGTTTTGATACGCCTTCGTTTTTCCTCAAATGAGGATTTCTTTCACCCGTTAGTAACAGGGCCTTTAACTACATCTGTCCTACTACCTGCACTTCTACTTATCTTACATCTCTTCCTTTCCAGATTGTATGGTTCCCTCCAATTCTTGTTTTCCATTTCATCAGATTCTACATTTAAATGTCATTCTTAGCCAGTTCCACGCCAAACAACACATTCCCCTTCCTTCCCTTTTTCTACCTGTGCAGGGAAATATTCCTTTCATATCAGCCTGGTTTCCCCATCAATGTCCCCCAACACCCATTCCCATGGCACCTTCCTGTGCAAAAACTGATAATGTAACAGCTTCCTGTTTTTCTACCATCTGAGACACAAAACACTCTTTCCAGATGAAACTTCCAGCAACCTATTTGTACATCTTTCAATTCACTATATTACATCTGTTGTTCATGATGGGATCTTCTACATGTATGGGAGACTAAACATACAAGGCAATTCTATTGAATGTCTCCATTTGAATCGTATGCATAACTCAAAGTTTTCAGTTCTCTGTCCCATCCCCAAACTGTCTTGTTTCATTCTTTTATAGGACATGGGCATCTCCTGCTGGGCCAGCATCTATTGCTTATTCCTAGTTGCCTAGTTCCAATCCACAACATCTGCCCCCGAGAAGGGCAAAGGCAGCAGATACATGGGAGCACCACTCCCTGCAAGTTTCTTTCTGAGCCACACAGACCATTCTAACTTCAAAATATATCAACCGCTGGGTCAAAATCTTGGAACTTCCTCCCTATGAGCACTTTGGTATCCCTACACCACACAAACTGGAGCAATTCAAGAAGGCAGTTCACCACCATCCTGGGAAGGGACAATTAAGGATGACAACAAACAGCCCCCCGCCAGTGTCTCCCGCATCCCATGAACAAACAAGATTCACACTGCTCACATTGACATAGACAATTACACTGCTTGGGGGATGCGGGTGCAGTTCACAGTTTAAACAGACAATAAATTACTATCACATACATCCTTTCTCCTTGCTTTGCCGAACTTCAAGTCACAAAATTACTGGACCTAATTAGCACAGGTAGAGCCACTGGTCCCAGAACTATCACTGACTTGTTGCTTGGAAGAATGGTCATTGACATCCCCAGGCTGCAAGAAAGACTCAGAGTTTCATTGCCCTTACAGCAGGGCCTCCTAAACTATAGTTGTGATCCTACTGGAGGCCGCAGATGTAAAATGAGACTTTGGTGTCGTGAACTGCAACGAAGCAATAATGGGTGTTCGGCCTCTTTAAACCCTCATGATTTTTGTTAATGGTGGGTACAGCCTAATTCCTCCTCCAAAACTAAAGCTTCACTGCCTCTTACAGTGCTACAATAAAGCTCATCATGAGGTCAAGGAACAGCACGTCCACTTTTGATTAGATATTTTACAGCTTTCAAGGCTTAAATGATTCAACAATTTTAGACCATAACCACTAATCCATTGTTTGCTGTTACTAATAATTGTTAATTCCATTAGAACTTTAAGGGGTCCCTCTTGTGACGCAGTGGTAAACTCCTTACCTCTGGACTGATAGACTCAGGTTCAAGTCCCACCTGTTTCAGAAATGTGTAATAACATCCCTAAACAGGCTGATCATAAAAAAAAGTTAATAACTCGGCAGTGGGGGACTCTTGTGGCACAGTGGAGCAAGACACTGGACCAAGAGATCTGGGTTCAAGTCCCACCAAGTTCCAGAGTGTGTAACAACATTGCTGAACAGCTGATTCAAAAATAAGGTTAACAAATCTAGGAAGGGACCTGCTTGTGGGGCAGTTGTCGCCCTGCTGCTGAGCCAGGAGGCCTGTGTTCAAGTCCTACCTGTTCTAGAGATATGTACACCATCTCTGAACATGTTGACTAGAAAATGGCTAAGGGTTTTAGGGCATCTTGTGATGCAGAGGTAGTGTCCCTACCCCTGAACCAGAGGCACCTGGGTCAAGTCCCACTTGCTCTGGATTTGCGTAATAACATTCCCTGAATAGGATGATTAGGAAAACAGGTTAAATAAAAATTTTACAACTCCAGGAAGGGGCCCTCCTGTGACACAGTGGTTGTGTTCCTACCCCTGGAGTGGGAGGCCCAGGTTCATGTCTCACCTGTTCCAGAGGCGTGTAATAACATCTTGTGGGTTCTTGTGATGCACTGGTAGTGTCCCTATCTCTAAGTCAGGAAGCCCTGGTTCAAGTCCCACTTACTCAAGGCATGTATTAACGTCTCTGAGTGGGCTGAAAAGAAAATATCCATTTACAACTCTTCAAGACACATCTTTTATTTCTTTCACTTGTCCCAATACCACCCATTTCTGCCCTGCACTGTCTTTTGTTTTGGCATTTAATCTCTCCCACCTTCCTCCCTATCAGATCTTTCCCTTATTTCCTTAGCTTGTTTAAACCTGTTACATCTCCAACTTTTCCAAGCTCTAATAAAAAAGTCATCAACCAGAAACATTAACTTGTCATTATTTCAGAAAGGTGGTAAGGGAAAGCCAGGGAACTCTAGACAGGTGAGCCTGACATCAGTAGTGGACAAGTTGTTGGAGGGGATTCTGAGGGACAGGATTTACGTGTATTTGAAAAGGCAAGGACTGATTAGGGATAATCAACATGGTTTTGTGCATGGGAATTCGTGCATCACTAACTTGATTGAGTTTTTGAAGAAGTGACGAAGAAGATTGATGAAGGCAGAGAATTGGACGTTGTTTATATGGACTTCGGAAAAGCTTTTGACAAGGTTCCACATGGTAGACTGGTTAGTGAGGTTAGACTACCTGGAATCCAGCGGAAGCTAGCCATTAGAATACAAAATTGGCTTCAGGAAGGAGACAGAGGGTGGTGGTGGAGGGTTGCTTTTCGGACTGGAGGCCTGTGACCAACAGTGTGCCGCAAGGATCAGTGCTGGGTCCTCTACTTTTCATCATTTGTATAAATGATTTAGATGTGAATGTAGGAGGTATGGTTAGTAAGTCTGCAGATAACACCAAAATAGTGGCGGACAGTGAAGATAATTATCTCTGAGCACAACAGGACCTAGATCAGATGGGCTGAGGAGTGGCAGATGGAGATTAATTTTGATAGATGCGAGGTTTTGCATTTTGGTAAGGCAAATCAGGGCAGGACTTATACACTTATTGGTAGCATATTGGGGAGTCTTACCAAACAAGGAGACCTTGGGGTGCAGGAAAATAGTTCCGTGAAGGTGGAGTCGCAGGTAGACAGGGTAGTGAAGAAGGGGTTTGGTACACTTGTCTTAATTGATCAGTGCATTGAATATTTGAGTTGGGATGTCATGTTATAGGACATTGGTTAGTCCACTTCTGGAATAGTGCATTTAATTCTGGTCACACTGTTATAGGAAAGATATTGTTAAACTTGAAAGGGTTCAGAAAATATTTCCAAGGATGTTGTCAGGGTTGGAAGGTTTGAGCTATAGCGAGAGGCTGAATAGGTTGTGGCGTCGGAGGGTGATGGGTGACCTTATAGGGGTTTATAAAATCACAAGGGGTATGGATAGGGTGAACAGCCATGATCTTTTTTCCAGAATAGGGGAGTCCAAAACTAGAGGGCATAGGTTTAAGCTGAGAGGGGAAAGATTTAAAAGGGACCTAAGGGCAACTTTTTCACGCAGAGGGCAGTGCATCGAATGAGCTGCCAAAGGAAGTGGTGGATGCTGGTAGAATTACAACATTTAAAAGGTATCTGGATGAGTACATGAATAGGAAGGATTTAGAGGGATATGGGCCAAATGCTGGCAAATGGGACCAGATTAATTTAGGATATCTGGTCAGTGTGGACAAGTTGGACCAAAGGATCTATTTCCATGCTGTACAACTGTATGGGTCAATAACTTAGTTTCTTTCCACAGATGTTGATTATTACCAGCATTTTGTGCTCTCATTTCAGATGTTTAACATCCTTAGTACCTTGTCTTAATATCACCATTATATTAGCTTTATCCCTGATCCACAATAACAAGTGATGCAAAGTGTAGAGTTTTATCGCTCATGTTACCATTTAGCTAATCCAACATAATATGTTGCTTCAAGTCATTACCAAATGCAATACTTTGCAAAATCAATTTTGAATTTCAGATCACCGGGTCAACGTATAATCACACTCCAAATGTGAAGTGATAGTTATACTGCTTTATGGCAGCAGTTAAATAATTTTGAATCATAGTCATAAAGTCATACAGCACAGAAGCAGACCCTTTGGCCCAACCAGTTCATACTAACCATAATCCCAAATTTAAACTAGTCTCACTAGCCTGCACTTGTGTCCTATATCCCTCCAAATATTTCTTATTCATGTACTTATCCAAATTAACCAATAATAAATAACACTGCATAGTTGCCAAATCTCATTTGGTTTAAACAATCTAATTTGACCCAAATAAAAACCAAAAGAACTGCAGATGCTGTAAATCAGGAACAAAGTTCTGAGGAAGGGTCACCGGACCCGAAACGTTAACTCTCTTTTCTCCTTCACAGATACTGCCAGACCTGCTAAGCTTTTCCAGCAACTTTGTTTTTGTTCGTAATTTGACCCAAACTCTTAAAAACAAATAAAACTGCATATACTTAATGGATTTAGTCTTACATCGTTGATCATAATCTTTCTCAACAGTTGCCTGATAGTGGCAACATTACCAGTCTTTAAAGTTTGTGCTGTACAAAATCGAGCTAGAGGTGCGGGGTTATTACCGAACGAACGCGGCACTTGTAACACATATCAATTTGCTAATCATAATCGCCCCCTTCCTTATTCTACTCTTACTCCCAAAGGTAGAAGTGCCATACCTATATCGCAATTCAGAAGAAACGGTTCTGTTTTGATAATAACTGAAAAATGAAATCAATACAGATAACTTTTTATTATTTTACTCCAAAGTTTAACATCAGAACTTGCGTATTCAGGTAGAAGGCTTTTAAGAGTTTGTGTATCGGCTTTCCGTTGACATGGTAACCATTCTCCCTCCCCTGGAATTTAACCAGATTGATGGGCCGCGAAATGTAACTTAAACATGTAAAAACTGTCTCCGTTCCCTTGCTGTGAATGTACCTGTAGTGAATTCGGCTCGGAGCCAGTTCAGATAATGATGGTAAGGGAGAGGTGAAGCGAGGAAGAGAATCCGATGCTGCCGTGTGAGGACGCCATCTTTGTTTGTGGAGAATGGGAGGCGGGTTTCCTCGCGCTTCTTCCTTCCGCTGCACCGAGAACCAAACGTTAACGGCTCCAACTGTCAGATGCAGCGTTAAACTAGGAAGGATTGCGAATTGAGAAGTGAAAACTGGAGATTTTTTTAATGCTCGAGATAATATAACAAATGGATGAAGTGTAAACAAAAACTTAAGGCGCGGGAACTTTAAAGCAGAAGACATTGTAGCGAGGACTACAATGTCACCCATGAACTACATGACGAGAAAGGAAATTAAATGTGGGAGTAATTGGGGTAAATGTGAAAAATACAGATAAGAATTTGAGGTCAGTTTAGTCTTCCTTGATTCTTATATTATCTTTCTGGTGTTATTGAAGTTGAACAAGGCTCATTGTGGGCAAAATTTCCCCTTTGAGATGTAATATGTCATAATATCCGATGACAAAAGACGAGGCTGGCCCATTGTCGATTACACCTAGGTATCTTATAAGTGCCAGCTAGTTTCTCTGTAAAAACAAAGCAGTTTGATGCATAAAAACAAATGGCGTAAAATCATATATATAAACCAACACCAAAAATGAGAAATGGGAGGGATTGTAGTCTATGAAGGATGTAATAATTTGAAGAGTAAGAAGGCAGTACAAAATAGATAATGCATAGTTTCTGCATTCAGTATCCTAGACAATATTGGTGGAGCATAATAAAATATTATCTATAGCAGGATGCTGGGGAACCTAATGCAGTAGTCCTGAGGTGAGGATTTCAAGACAGAAAGTCAGCAGCATGAAGAGGATTGAGCAAGGTGAGGTCCCCATGAAAGCATTACCAAAATCAGTGAGTGAGGTGAAGTCCCTAACAGAGAGGCAGACCAACTGGTGGTGGATATATTTGTAGTCTATGCTTAAGTAGGTGTAAGGGTAAAATAAAAGCAAGGATCCATAGTTTATTTAGTTAAGATATGTTTGGGGAGGTCAGGCCGAGATATGCACATCCTGCAATCATTTGGGAAATCATAGGTGTATGTGGCAGTCCGATGACCATGTGCCCAGGAAGTGCCCCTGGCTGGAGCAACTTGATCTCTGGTGTTTGGAACGTAAGTGGCAGCTGGGGGCAATACAGTGAACTCCTGCGGGGAGGTTTGTGGATTGCAGGTTTAAGGATGTAGTCACCCACAGCTTAAGGAACTGCAGGCACAGAGACTGAATGCCAGTGAAAAAGGGAATAAGGCAGGTAGTGAGGGAATCTTCTGAGTGCATCTTGCTCACAAATTGTTTTTTAGTTTTGGAAAAACATATAGTGATGTTTCCTTTGTGGAGTCCAGCTAGAGCCAAGACCATGGCACTGGATGGTACAACTGCTAGGATGGACTGAGTGTGGGAGAAATGTGGAAGGGCAATAGTGGTAGGGGATCTATTAGTGATGGGAGTAGTTCAAATGCTTCTATGGCCATAGATATTACTCCAAGATGGTATCTGGCAGGGCTTTCTGAAATGGGAGGGGAGCAACAAGAAGTCATGATCTGTGTTGGGACTAGTGACATAGGAGAGAAAGAAATTAAGTCCAGCAAGCAGACTTTAGGAAGTTATGATGTGGAGGTGCAGGTGTTGGACTGAGGTGGACAAGGCCAAAAGTCACACAACACCAGGTTATAGGCTAACAGGTCTATTTGAAATCACAGGCTTTAGCATGCTGCCCTTTCGTCAGGTGAAGTGATGAGGGGCAGTGCTTTAAAAGCTTGTGATTTCAAATAACCTATTAGACTCTAACCTAGTGCCATGTGACTTTTGACCTTTAGGAAGTTAAATATAGAATTGAAAGTAGGACTTCAAAGGAATTAATCTTTGCATTACATCTACTGCCATGCAGTAGCAAGTACAAGATTAGAAGGATATAGCAGATGAATATGTGGCTGGAGAGATGATGCAGGAGAGAGTGCTTTAAATTCCTGTTATAATGGGACCTTCTCTGGGAGAAGTGAAACTTTACAAATTGGATGGATTACATTTGAGTAGGAACAGGAACAACATCCTCACTGGGAGGTTTGCTAATACTATTAGAGTGGATTTAAAATAGATTGGCAGAAGGATCGTATCCTGACAAGTACGTAGTTCAGAAGGGAGAAAAGCTGAGATGGAATTAAAACATAAAATGTTAGTAATTGAATCTTGAAGGCAAATGAAATATTGTTTAGATAAGAAAGAAGTGAATTTGGCAAGGCTAAATGCAACATATTTTAATACAAGGGGTTTGAGGAACAAGGTAGATGAGCTGAGGGCATAGATAAGCACGTATGTATGATGATATAGCTATGACCGAGATCTGCTGGAAGTTGGGCTGGACCAGCAGTTCAACATTCATGGCAAGATAGAAGGAGGTTGGAAGAAATAGGGGAGAAGGGTTTGCAAAGTTGCTCAAGGAATCAATTATAGCAATGAAGAGGGATGATACTTTGGAAGGAGCAGAACTAAAAAACATAAAAGGAGTAAACACACTGTTGGGTGAGTACATGATGAAAGCAAACAGGGAGGGATAGAGAATCAAATATGTAACCGAATTTCAGATAAGTTCAAGAATAATAAGGCATAGGAACAGGAGTAGGCCATTCAGCCTGTAAAGCTTGCCCCACCATTCAAAATGATTATGGAAGATTGAATACTTAAGTGCCTTCACTTATCCCATCCCTATAACATTGTATACCATTGGTAATCAGAAATATATCAATCTCCCCCTCAAACATATTCAAAGTCCTCCGTGGTAGAGAATTCCAAAGGTTCACAACCTTCTAAGTAAAATAAATTCTCCACATCTCAGACCTAAATGCCTAATCTCTCTTCCTAGGACAGTCCCATCATGCCAGGAAGAAGTCCAGTGAACTTTTATTGCACTTCTTGTCTGGAAATATCTTTAGATACCTTCACAAAGATATCATGGACGCCAAGAGACAATGCCAGACTAGACAAGAGTCCCAAACTAACATACGAACAACATGTTGACTATGGCAAGGCTTACAACAATATAATGGGCTACAAAACAAAGTTGAGTAGAATCACTGACAACAATGCATCCCTCCCCAATGAGATCAATGCATTCTATACTCGTTTCGAATAGAAATTCAGTGAAATGATGTCACCAGCCCTGACAGCCTTGGGTGCACTTGTACTCACAGTTGCCGCCGTAGATATCAGGTCAGCATTCTCAAGAGTGAACTCATGGAAAGAGACTGACCAGGATTGAATCTCTTGGCTGTGCGCTCATATCCTGCGCAGACCAACTGGCGGGAGTATTTGCAGACATCTTTAACATCTTACTACGATGCGAGGTTCCCACCTGCTTCAAGAAGACCACTGTTATCCCAGTGGCAAAGAAAAATCAGGCAATGTGCCTTAATGACTACCATCTGGTAGCTCTGACATCCATCATTATGAAGTGCTTCGAGAGGTTACTAATGACTCATATCAACTCCAGCTTCCTAGATTGCCTTGATCCACTACAATTCACCTACTATTGCAATAGGACCACAGCAGACACCATCTCCCTGGACCTACACTCATCCCTTGAATATCTGGATAACAAGGATACCTACATCAGACTTCTTTTTATTGGCTTTAGCTCCACCTTCAACACCATAATTTCAACGAAAGCCATCTGCAAACTTAGGGACCTGGAACTCTGCTCCCCTGAATGCAACTGGATCCTTGACTTCCTGACCCACAGACCACAATTAGTAAGGATAGGCAAGAACACCTCCTCCACAATAATCCTCACCACCAATGCCCTGTGAGGTTGCGTACTCAACTCCTTACTATACTCCTTATACATTCATGGCTGTGTGGCCAAATTCAGCTCTAACTCCATTTACAGATTTACTGATGACACCACCGTAGTAGGTCAGATCTCAAACAATGATGAGACAGAGTACAGGAAAGAGATAGACAGCTTAGTGGCATGGTGTAAAGACAACAATCTCTGAATGTCAGCAAAACAATGGAGCTGGCCATTGAGTTCAGGAAGTGGAATGGAGTACATGCCCCTATCTGTATCAATGGTGCTGAGGTGGAGGTTGTTGAGGGCTTCAAGTTCCTAGGAGTAGATATCACCAACAATCTACCCTCGTCCATCCATGTCAATGCTACAATCAAGAAAGCACACCAACACCTTTATTTCTTCAGAACGTGAAGGAAATTTGGCATGTCCACAATAACTCTTTACAATTTCTATAGATGCACCAGAGAAAGCATCCTAACTGGATGCATCACAGCTTGGTATCGCAATTGCCCTGCCCAAAACTGCAAGAAATTACAGAGAGTTGTGAACCCACCCCAGCCCATCACAAAAACCAGCCTTCCTTCCCTTGACTCTGCCTACACTTCCTGCTGCCTCGGGAAAGCAACCAACAAAATCAAAGACCCCTACCACCCCAGTTATACTCTCTTCCATCAGGCAGAAGATACAAAGTTTGAAAACACACACCAACAGATTCAAGAACAGCTTCTTCCCCGTTGTTATTAGTCTTATGACCGGACCTCTCACAAAGTTGATCTTTCTCTGTACCTTCTTTGTAGCTGTTATGCTATATTCTGCGTTCTGTGCTATTACTTTGATGTACTTATGTAAGGTATGATTTGTCTGGTTAGCATGCAAAACAATACTTGTCACTGTATCTCTGTACATGTGACAATAATAAATGAAATTCCTGTGATAAGACTACACATAGTATTCCAGGTATAGGCTAATGAAGATTCTGTATATTTACAGGAAGACTTCACTACTCCTATACTCATCCTCTTGCAATAAAGGCTAATATTCCATTAGCCCTCTTCATAGCTTGCTGCAACTGCATTTTAAAAAGAGCAAAATACTGCAGATGATGGAAATCTGAAACTAGCACAGACTGCTGGAGAAACTTAGCAGGTCTGGCAGCATCTGTAAAGAGAGAAATAATTAATGTTTTGAAATGTTAACTGTTTGTCTGTCCACAGATGCTGCCAGACCTGCTGATTTGCTGCAGCATTATCATGTTTACAGTACCTGCAAGTTTGTCTTCAGTGACCTATTGACAGGCAGTAATAATAGGGGATTTTAACTACCGAGATACTAACTGGGATATTTTTTGTGTGCAAGGTAAGAAGGAAACAAATTTTTCAAAATGCATCCAGCAGAACATTTTTAGCCAGTGCATAGAAATTCCAATAAGGTAGCAGACAGTTCAGGACCAAATATTCAGAAATCAGCCTGGGTGGGTGGAAGGCCTAGAAGTGAGGGAGCAAATTTAGAGAAAGTGACCATAACAAAGTTAGATTCAGGATAGTTATGGAAAAAGATAAAGGTTGGCTAGGAATAAAAGTTCTAAACTGGGAAAGGCTAATTTTGCTAAGATACAATTTGGCTCAAGTGGACTGGAGCAACTACTTGCAGATAAAACCTTGTATCAGAGCAATGGGAAGGAAATAGTGAGTTCAGGGCAAATTTGTTTCAGTAAAGACAAAGCAAAGCGTGAGACCAAGACCAGAGAATCCTCAATGTTGAGAGACCTATAGGATTAAGAGAGAAAGAGAAGCTTATGGCAGACACCAAGGGCTCAAATGGCAGAGTTCCTGGAGGAGTATAAAGAGCGCAAAGGAAGTTAGCCATGAGAGTACATGAGAAAGGATTGGCAGGTAGCATAACAGAAACTCCAAAGCTGTTTTTTGTAGATACGTATATATATTTTATTTATATATATGGAGAGAGAGAGAAAGCAAAAGATTAACTAGAAAAGAGGAGTGTCCATTAGGGATGATATTGGTAATCTGTGTGTAAACACAAATGTGGGTTCAGTCCTCAATGAATACTTTGTGTTGGTTTTCACAATGGAAAAGAACAATGCAGGTATAGACATTAGCCTGCATCGAAGAAACTAACAGAAGGTAGTAGCAGATTTAGCACCCCTAAAAGTGGATAAATTCATAGGTCTGAATGAGATGGATCCCAGGCTATTGAAGGAGGCAAGGGAGGAGACATTCAGGATCCTGGCAAAAATTTTCAAATCCTTACAGGCCACGGGTCGGGTGCCAAAAGACTGGAGAACTGTTAATATCGTCCCATTATTAAATAAAAGTGAAAGGATAGTCCAGGAAATTACAGGCCGGCCAGTGAAACCTCAGTGATGGGGAAGTTATAACAAAGAATTCTGAGGGACAGAATATATCTGCACTTGGAGAGACATGGCTTAATCAGGGACAGTTAGCATGGATTTATTAGGGGGAGATCATGTTTGATAAATTCGATCACATTTTTTGAGAAGGTAACCAGGAACATTGATGTGGCCTAGATTGACTTTAGCAAAGCTTTTGGTAAGGTCCCTTACAGCAGTCTTGTCAAGAAAGTAAGAACCCATAGGATCCAAGGCAAAGTGGGACATCAGATCCAAAACTGGCTGTGCGATATCAAACAAAACATGAAGATAGAAGGATGCTTTTTGTGACTAGAGGTCTGTTTTCAGTGGAATGCCCCAGGGCTTGGTGTTGGTGCCCCTTGCTGTTTATGGTGTACATTAATGACTGGTACTTAAATGTTTCAGATATGATCAAGAAATTTGTGGATGACACAAAACTTGTCAGGGTGCTAAATATTGAGAAGAATAGCTATAAACTGCAGGAGGATATCAATGGGCTGGTCAGGTGTTCAGAGCAGTGGAAATAGAATTCAACATGGAAAAGTGTGGGCTAATGTACTTGGGGAGAGTTAACATAGCAAGGGATTACACCCTGAACCATAAAACCCTAGAAAATACTGAAGATCAGAGCCTTAAGTTTGATTTGTATTTCTGTATTCTGTGGGTTAAGAAGGAAAAGCATTGCTTTCATCTATGAGTTATGGTAGGTTGTCTGGAATTTTGTTTGCATGCAGTTATGTAAGGCTTAATAAAAAATGCCTTGAAAATGGATTGTTCCATGCTGTAGAAAATAAACAGTAGAAGAGAGAGGAAAAAATACAGACTATTACCTAGCAACAAGGTGTCCTAAGAAACAGAGAGACAGATACAGAAACTATTTACTTTGGAAAGACCGAACCATCAGATGGGCACCAAGTAAGGAGGTTTCTTTCAGGTAGAAGAAAGTTATTCAGGGAGGGAAAAAAGCTGCAAGAGCAATAGTGAGTTTAGCAATCTTCAGAACACTCAAGGTAAGAGAAAAGAGTCCAACATGGTTTAATGTCAGTAAGAGAAAGCTCCAAAAGCAGAAGGAGGAGGAGAAGGAGTTCAAGCTCTCCGTATTCAGAGATACGTGGGATGTGTCAACAGTTTGTTTAAGGGTCTCATGAATACATTTTCACTCAAGAAGCTGGCATTGAGTAAATTCAGAAGTTTATCAGAAAGAAACCAATTACAGCCATGCCACATGAAGAAGAAACTTTCAGGTTTCACTGAAGTTTGAGAATCTGTTGTTGAGGGAGAAGTGTTGAATGTTTACTTCTGATATTTGTAATAAAGCCATTTCAATTAGTTATATAGTGTAAACTAGTTTGTTTTTTTTTCCTTCTGTGTATTGCAAACTTTGATGTTGTTTTGTCAAAGAAAATTTGGCAGCTCCTTGTGAATATGTTCAGTGACTGGCCATCATGGTAACCATACTGCAAATAGAACTTAATGGTCTGTCAAGCAAGGCCTCAGTCTAGGATAACAAGGTGTAGAGCTGGATGAACACAGCAGGCCAAGCAGCATCGGAGGAGCAGGAAAGCTGATGTTTCAGGCCTAGACCCTTCTACAGATCTGACTTGTCAGAATTACTATCAGCTGGGATTGTAACAGATGGAGATTGTTAACTCACAAAGCTGGAATAAGAAAGGTAACTGTCAAATACTTAATAAACTGTATTTAAAAGTAACGTTAACAAACAAAACAAGAAAGTGCACAACTGAAAAATGAAGTACAAGTTAGTCAATAAGATTACAGCACACATGTCACACTTTAATAACGAGTATGGGAATCATCAGGAAACAACTCTGTATACGATACATGTCTTGATATCTTACATAGTTCTATCTTCAGTAACCATTCTGGCTGATATTACTGTCTTTTAAATAGCTGTGAATAGAGAGCAACCAGAGTATAATTGTTATTTTATATCCATAATTAAATAACGTGCAAAAAATTCGCAATTTAAAGATAATTCTGCAATACTTAAAGAAAACAGAACTGAAATGATTCTTTATTGTAAAAAATTAGCCACTAATATGATGTAGCCATTGCATCTTTCTACACAAACAAATCTGATATGTCCAAATTCTTGTTTCCTAATTCTTTTTAAAGTTGAGGGAAGAGCATTATAGGCTATTTAATAATTTACTAAAATTATTCCTCAATCTTTAATGTAAGCATACCAGATTAATTTATTATTAACCTAAAATAAATAGTGACACACTTTACCAATAAGCTAAGTTGTAACCAGTAGCTATAACCTTTGATTTGACTCAACGTTTTCACTAACTTTGAAACTGTGTAGTGAGGACTGAATATGAAACTTCTTTTCATTATTAGCTTTGTGGCTCTCTTTCGAAGCAATCTCGGGCAAGAACGCACGTAAGCAATTTATTTTAAAATCCTTTCAGAAACTATTATGTCATGAACAATGTGAAATTTTGGATGCTACTTTGCCATTTCTGTACAATTTTGTAGGTCTCCAAAGTTTAATATCCAGTCAGTTACTATTGCAAAAGTACTAGCATCAGTTTGATCATAGAATTTTTCATCATACAGGTATTTACTTTAAACCTTAATTTCTAGTCTTCCTCTAACAGTAAGAAAGTACTTTGCAAAACCAACCATTGCTTAACTTTTTTATTTTTGTTTGATGACTACACAGTTACCAGGACTCGTGTACCTCTTGAACCAGAATGGAACAGTATGATTAGATGTGTGCTGCATTGTAAAAATCCTTTTTTATTTTAAATCTTTTTGAATTGTGATTATTCATTTGAGTATTAAATTGTCTCTGCATAAGTTCAGAAGTTCTTCAAGGTTTGTTAATCTAAGGATGCCACAGTAACATGCAACATGCTAAGATTCAGTACTGGATGTAGAATTACATTTTTCAATGTTAATTTTGTATGACTGCATTTCAGATTCTCAACTGTTTTTGCAGAAGTCCAACAAAATCCCAAGCATGAAAAAAATCAATCTGAACATATTTTCTACATAAATGTATGGAATGATGTGATACCCCATCCATGTATAGATGTTAACCTTTATTGCATGTTAAACTATATGGGCATAATAAGCTTGCGTCATAGTTGAGTATGATTTTTGGCATATTGTTTCTCTGATTGATAGTATCTGATAAACTGAGTCTTACTGCCTTTTTTTAGGTACCTTGTTACAGCACCTAAGATCTTTAGAGTAGGAGCAACTGAGACTGTGGTGATTCAGACATATGGATATACAAATTCGTTACGTATTTTAATCAGTCTAAGCAGCTACCCAGATAGGAAAAAGATCTTTTCAGAGGAAGGAGTTACAATAAATAAAGAAAATGGATTTCAAGCGTCTTTACATTTGACAGTAAGTCTTTTTTAATGATTTTGAATAACTAAAGGATGCTATGACAAGCTTTTGTGATACCTCCTTTGAATACTGGAAAGTAAGATTTTTATACGTTGCTTTTCAGGACCTCATTGTCCAAAAGCATGTGCATCTAATGAAAGACATGACTGTTGTAGTCTAGAAAATGTAGCAGCCAAATTAAGCATATAAACTCTGACAAACAGCAACAAAATAATGATTAGGTAAGCTGTTTTACCCTGTGATGTTGATCAAGGCTAAATATTGGCTAAGACACTTACCCTGATTTTTTGTTTTGAAATAGTGCCATGGGATCAAACAGTGTAGCACATACTCAGTACTGCACTGTAGAGTAAACCTGCACTTTTGTGTTGAAGTCCAGCAACGGGACCTGAACTTAGAAGCTTAGTCACAGCTAATATTTACATATTATTATAATCCTAGTTGATGTTATTACTGGACAAGTCAGATCCCAGACTGAAATCTGACTTGATAGATCATATTTTGTTCTGTTTTAGTTTTAACAAGGTGGTGTCTGATTGAAATGTAAGCATGGAATGTTGGAAATTTGATTTTAACTTAAAAGGAGAAGTTTATTAAGCAAGATAAATTAGGATAAAATAGACTAACCGGACTTTTTCTTTATAATACACAGAGAACTGGTTGGTAGACTGGAAGCAGAGAATAGCAATATATGGGTACTTTTCCAAGTGGCAGGCAGTGACTTATGGGGTCATAGAATCCCCACAGTGTGGAAGCAAGCCATTTGGCCCAATAAATCCATACAGACCACTAAAGAGCATCCCACCTCAACCTGATCCCTGCTTTTCCCATGGCTAATTCACATAACCTACACATCCCTGGATACTATGGACAATTTAGGATGGCCAATCCACCTAACTTGCACATCGTTGGATTATGGGAGGAAACTAGAGCACTCGGCATTAACCCATGCAGACACAGTGAGAATGTGCACACACCACACAGACAGTCGCCCAAGGCTATAATCGAAACCAGGTCCCTGGCGCTGTGAGATAGCGGTGCTAACACCTGAGCCACTGTGCCGAGCCACTGGTATCTATGCTTTGACCCCAGCAATTCACAACATATATATCAATAATTTAGATGAGGTAACTAAATGTAATATCTTCCTATTCTCTCTGAAAGGGAAGTTGAGCTGTGAGGAGGATGCAGAAATGGACAAGTTGAGTGAGCAAATGCATAGCAGCTGAAGTATAATATGGATAAATGTCAGGTTATCCACTTTGGTATCAGAAATAGGAAGGCACACTATTATTTGAATATAATAGATTGGGAAAGAAGAAGGTACAACAAGAAGTGGGTGTTCTTGTACACCAGTCACTGAAAGTAAGCATACAACTGCAGAAGGTGCTGAAAAAGCCAGATGGTATTTTGGCCTTCATAGTGAGCAGATTCAAGTACAGGAGCAGGGTTGACTTGCTGCAATTCTACAGGGTCTTGGTGAGACCACACCTGGAGTATTGTAAGCAGTTTTGGTCTTGTTACCAGAGGAAGGATGTTCTGGCTATGGATGAAGTGCAACGAAGGTTTACGAGACTGATTCCTGAGAATGGCAGGGCTGACGTATGAGGAGACAGTAGATTGGTTAGGACTATATTTGCTGGAGTTTAGATGAAAGAGGATGGTCTCATTGAAACCTGTAAAATTATAATAGGACTAGACAGGATAAACCCATTCTGAGGAAGGGTCACCAGACCTGAAACGTTTCTTTCTTCACAGATGCTGCCAGACCACCAGAGCTTTTCCAGCAACTTCTGTTTTGTTCCTGATTCCCAGCATCTGCAGTTATTTTGGTTTTTATAAGGGGTAGGCAATTTAGGGCTGAGATGAAAAGAAATTCCTTCATTACACAGAGTGATGATTCTGTTGAATTCTCTGCCATAGAAAGTAATTGAGGCCAAAACCTTGAATGTTTTCAAAAAAGAGTTAGATATAGTTCTTAGGGCTAAAGGGGTCTAAGGGTAGGCTAGAAAGGGTACTGAGTTCAATGATCAGCCATTATTATATTGTGTAGCAAAGCAGCCTCAAAGGGTAGAATGACCTACTGCTACTCCTATTTCCTCACGGTCTATCATGAGCGTCAAGTTGAACCTGAAAGATTTCATATTCTGTTATAGCATCCTCCACTTTATTTATTGGGAGGGATGCTCTTGACAGCATGTCTGCAATAAGCATCTGCTTTTGCTGCTTGTAAGTGACATGGCTTATGCACTGTCTTAAACTGGGCATAGTGTCAATCTATTTATGTTAGTGCAATCGATGTGAATACATCTAGTTGATCTTGCTGCTGTTGTAAAGTTGGATAGAGAATTTGTGGGTTGGGAGGCAGGAAGTTAGAATTTGGTGTTTGTGAAATGCTAGGTGGGGGGAAGCATTGCATGGCCCCTTTACAAGATGATGTGCTTTTTCTCTGCTTAGAGGTTTAAACAAAATGTCTATAAGCAGCTTGAAAGTACATAGAGAACACCTCAATTGAAACATTTGTATCAAAAGGCCATACAGTTAGCAGGCCAAGCAGCAGTTTTGTTTTGTTACCAAGACAACAAGTTTTGAATTTAGCCAATCAATTTGAACCAAGCACTTAGATACCAAAACCCAATCCGTCAGCTTTCCTGCTCCTCTGATGCTGCTTGGCCTGCTATATTCATCCAGCTCTACACCTTGTTATCTCAGATTCTCCAGCGTCTGCAGTTCCTGCTATCTCTAAATTTCAATCTGATGGTTTTGACAACATCGGACCAATCTTAGTGTAAGAAATTGATATGTCATCAAGGATATAAAGGAAAAGGGCAGTTGGACAAAGACAGGAGAACTAACTGCCATCTGCCAGGGTTAACAGCTCTCAGCTCTCAAGAGAAAATCGCTGGCTCTGATGGACTCCTGTAAGTCTTAGACAAAGCACCATCTAGATATCAAAGGTAGCAACGCATAATTAGTTAAAATTCCTGACAGAAGATTCAATGGAGAAGGCACAGAGCATTTCACAAGACACGTAATCTGGCTGTAATTTTGAGAGACTAAATTCTATTTTATTTCATATAAGTGGGACTTGTATTTATTGGAACAGCATATCATTAGAATTTTGTTTTATTTGAGAATAGGTAGTAGTTAGAAGGGGTTTATTCAGTTTGTTAATAGTTTAGTTAATTTGTTCACTGTTAGAGTTAGATAAATAAATTGTTACTTGTTGATTGTAAAGTGAGTGTCAGAAGTTTCTTTTATTTAACCGCTAGAAGTTGCTGAAAGGCAGATTACATCACTTTTCACACTCCTTTTACAAATTATAGGGTGAGGTGCTGCTCTTTGGGTGTTTTGGTTTTAGTTCTCAGAGCGGGTCAACCTCTGCTTTCTAGCACTGCATTACATTGCTCCAAGTCCTGACTCGCTGACGTCACATTGCAAGATGACTTCATCATCAATTTCAGCATTGGCATTGTCATCACTCATTGCTTGATTTTAGTGAATGCTGCATGACGCACCAGTCTGACACTTTATATTGATGTGAAGTTCCCACTGCTGTCCTCATTCTAACAGTCACAAACTAAATATAATCTCTTGCCTTGACTTAACTAAACTAATTTGCTGTATAGTGTATAATGATTTGTCAGAGTCTTCAGTTAGTGTCTCTCCGGTTGCCATCTGTAATTATTTGTTACACTTTTTTTTTGCCATACACTTACCTGGAAAATGATTCAGCTTTTTGTAATGAGAGTACTGTTTTTACCGCTCTGGACATCCCTTCTTCTCTCTGGCATGATGTTTCTGCAAATTTACATCCTGCCCTTTGTCCTTAATTATTGTGTCAGTGTGCTAAGAGTATCTGTCAGCATAATGCAAGACCTGGCACAACCTTGGCACTTCTGCAGAGGTCAAATGCTCTCCCGAGTGTAAGTCTATCTTTTTTCAATAGGTATACTTTAACTTTTGAATCACATATGTCTAAAAGCCACCATAGTGCCAGAGGACCATAGTGCTGCTCTCCCATTAAAGGGAGATGACTGGTGGTGAGTTTAACCAGAGAGTCACTGCACATCAAGCAAGAGAAGATACTATCCTGTCTTTAATTAGCTCACACTTTATTAGAACAAATTTACAGATTTTGACAAGTTGAATCAATTGTGTAATGTATTGATCTATGGACTCTTTTTCACATTATTCCTTAGTATTGAGTGTGTACTGTTCACACATGATGTACACATGGGGCTGAAAGTGAGCCTTTGACATGTTTAAAATTTCCGTCTTGTATTTTTTTCTGTTCTTCTAAGTGATTTAGGGTGGAATATATTTTGAAACAATTTCTTCCCCAAAGTGATGAAGCGTATTAACATGTACCTGTTCAACAAGTCCATAACTATTTCTGCCAAAGATCATAGAAAAAATGCCAGTTCTGTCTCATATCCACAGCAATTTGAAGAAGAGCTGGTAGGGAAATGGTTGCAGCCATTTTCTCATAAGTAGTATTTTCACTTTTTTTATTTGCATTTTTCGGTAGCAGCTCACAGCTGCACAGCTGTTCTTTCATCTCTGGACACTCATCTCAGTAACATTTTTGTCACGGCATTTCGAATATGCAACACAGCATTGTCTTAAACACAAGGACTTTATTGTAATAGAGTCAAGAAGTCTGCCTACAGTGTGTTTGCCTAATGGTTGAGGTTATATGACTACATCAGCCTAGGAAGGATATTTGTACACAATTGCATTTTAATCCAAACAAATCCAACACTGAGGCACGGATCAGCACTTTCGTCACTTAGGTACATATCCTTGAACAGTCCTAAATTGTAGAATATTTCTTTGATTCCACGTATGGTGCCAGTATTTAATTAGTTCATGAAGACTTTTTTTTTCTCTAGCCATAAAGTTTAAACTAGACAAGGGGCTGTCAGGTAGCATGATGCTCAGTTCCGGATTTGTCTGCTTTTGCTGCAATCATTGGTTGTTAGGTGAACATAATGATAAGCCCACAAGGTGCTCCCATCAAAATTCCATTGTGGCTTTGAATACTTGAGCCTATTCCTTGTTATTGTTTCATCAGGCTGTGCTTCTGCTTGAGGGAGCCTCCCCTGAAGCCACACAAAACAGCCCAATGTCGGCTGAGCCTGTGGTTTCAATGCTGCTCTAGGGTCAATGAAGGGAAAAAAAAAGGGAAAGGCTGCATCATGAAAAAACACATGAGCACTGTTTTGATGAATAACTCATTGGTAATATTTTAATCAGTAATAAATTAAGGTATATTAAAAACTGCGGATTTTTATGGGCGTTGACCTTCACACAACTATGGACTATTATTCAAGCACATATAATAAAAGATGGTATGGTAACAATGCAGAAGATATTCAATTTTTCTTGTTTTTTTGACTCACAATAAGTCTGCAAGTTTGTTCATGCAAAATTGAAAGCACAAAGGAAAAATTAAGTTTGTAACTGAATTTCTTTATACATTAAACTCTTTAAATGATTGAATCTGAAATTTTTGTGGAATATTGAAAAATCCAAGAATGAAATCATGAAGTGCAGTCACATCTTAAAAATATCTATAAGATTAATTGTGCATTATCAAAAGTAAAAATAAATCTGCTTTTATTTTATACAGATTTCACCAAAAGATTTACCAAGAAAGAAAAATGAAAAACAATATGTGTACTTAAAAGCACGTTCTGAGGACTTTAATCAAGAGGAAAAAGTGCCAGTGACTTACCATAATGGATTGCTCTTTATCCAGACTGACAAACCTGTTTATACCCCTGATCAATCAGGTATGAGTCATAATCTTAATTTTCCAACTGCAGAATTCTCCCCTCAGTTAGATAAAAGTTACATTCTACAATTGAACTTCGTGCTTTGATTTGTTGTGTTCACGTTCCACAGTAAAATCCTGCCCTTTATATATGTGATAAATTTTCCTCTTTGTCCTCGCTATAATAATCTGTTAGGGTGAATATTGTGTTCTTTATTAAGCATGCTTGGTTTTCATTATGTTGATTTTGGATGGGTGTAAGTAGGTGGAGACACAAAGGGAGCAAATAAAATTGTATTACACGCAAGAGAAGTATGCCCAAAAGAAAAGATGATAAGGCACTATTTTTCCAGCGGCATGTAGAAAAAGGATGCCAAAGATTTGTCCTTAGAGGTACAGTACCTGATGCCCCATGTAGAGTAAGTGGGATCACTTTGGAAAGTCACCACTGGGTGCAATGCTAGTGCGACTGCCAGCCTCGAGGGTCTGTTATTTTTGGAATTGTCTTTCTAGCTCATTTCGGGGAACTTAGGATAAGCATAGAAAATTGAGAGTGAAAAATCTTGTCAGTGGAACCAAAGAAAAATAAACTGCATATAGTCACTGTTAAACTTGAAAATCGCATTACTTTTGATTTCATTCTAATGATTTTTTGCTCTATTTACCTGTAGTGAAATTTCGAATTTATTCTCTCAATGAAGAAGTGAAACCAGCCAGAAGACCAGTTGCTATCACTTTTCAGGTGAAACCCTTAAATTTAGAGAATGACTAATGTATTGAGGTTCCTTTAAAGAGTTATAGTTATAAATCATAAATTTTATACCAAAATATGACATAATAGCAGCTGAAATCTGACATTCAAATAAGTTTAAAGCTGACAACTTTAGGCATAATTTCAGAAACGATGACTTGATACGCAGCATGTGTGTTGAAACTCTTTTTAATAAACACGTTATTTTAAAGTCACCATTAATAAAGATTTATGAAGAAGTATCTAAATCTTGAAGAAGAAAATTAAATTAAAATCATTATGTTTGTTTTGCTAATAAGGATCCAGAGGGAGTAAAAGTGGATTATGCTGAATATGAAGATATTACTGGAATAATCTCAGCACCTGACTTCAAGATTCCATCTAATCCTAAGTAAATTATTTTTGTTAGTGCTGTTAATAAACACAAAGAAGGTACAGATTTATACAGTATCAAGTTTACTTTTTGAGAATTCCACAGTCCTATTAAATTAAATTTTACAATACCTAATTCATTAAGAATTTTTAATAACAAACTGCAAGTTTTAAATAAGTCTCAGCATTCTTTCATGTGAACCTGAAAGAAATTATGGAAAATTACACTTCTACCATGGCTTGCATGGTTTACAGGCCCAAGTAAAATTTTAAATGCCAGTTTTGTTACTTTGAATACAATGTGATGGAGTGCTGTTTTATACTTGAAGTAAAATTGCATTAATGGTGCAAAGTTGAATAAACTTTTTGGGATTTCTAAGCAACAGTACAGTTAATCCAAATGGTTGATGAATGCCACAAGCCAAAAACAGAAACATGTTCCGTTCCTCCACTATAACGTCCTTCAGCTAGGTAGACAGAAACAAGTTCCAACTTTAAAAAATCTTGACATTTACTGTATAGTAACAAAACTTACATTGAATATGCCTTGCAAACCCTGCATAACACCTATAATTCTTAATTTGTTCGTTGCAAAATTACTTCATTTGGAAGTTGCATATTTTTGTTCTTGTTTCCATGCATTTGTAAATCTCATTGGATATACTTTTGCTTAGCTTTCATAACTTTAGAACAATTAAAAAGGATAAATTTTCTACAAATTAAATTTACAAATACAGTTGAATTAAATTGCTTCTTCAAGAAAGGTGAAAAAAATTATTTGGGAATCCTTTTCTAATTTTTTTTCAACTAGTAAACTATGGTTCTGAGCAGACTATCAATACCACCCCTCCGAACCCACGTTTTAAATTTCCTTAATACTGCTTTTTAAACTTTCCTGTTGTAATTGTGTGGGCTATCAGACTACCCAAGTACCTTACAATTCTCCACTTTATCACCGAGAAGCTCATTTAATTGGCAACATAATTTGAGCTTGCATTGAACAAAAAATTTGGATCACAGTGAAATCATAATATTTTGAGCAAAAGAAATTTTAATGCATCTGACCTATCCTTCCTTGAGCCTATTCCTTGTTATTGTTTATTATTATTTATTATGATTCTATTTTTGCATTTTCTGAAGGGAATTCAGTCAATAGTTTACTTATAACCCCATCATGATTTTCTGTTCCACAATGCACGCTGATAAAATAATCTACTTGTTTTCACTATTATATTAAAATACGTTGTTTATATTTTGTATATCTCTTTGATGCTCATAACTTAGTCCTTGTGTTTCTTAGGTTTCAGCAGCAGAACAGAAATGGCATGTATATTATATAATTGTTGAACAGAAAATTTATATAGAGCTTGGATGGATTAAGAATACTGTTTAAATTAAATTGCACTGATTTTCTTTTCAGATATGGCTTGTGGAGAATAGAAGCTGTATACAAAAATGACTTCTCAACATCTACATCAACACAATTTGAGATCAAAGAATATGGTAGATCAATACTTAAAATTCTAACATTAGCGTGGAGAAATGAGTGCAAATTCTCTGAATTATTTTTCATTTGCAACAAGCTTCAACTTGAAAGTTGCTTTTGCACTAAAGAACTGCTTTAAGCAGAAACAAATTGTAACAATCCACGTATACATATCTTACATGTTCATGGAGATCATCAAACTTTTATCTTTGAAAATTGCAGTTTAATGTAGAGAGGTATTGTAAGATCATAGAATGGTTATTACACCACAGAAGATTTTACTGGGACTTAGAAAATATTTCCTGTTCATTTGACGTTTTATTTTGTTGAAAAATAAGGCACTCTCTTTGACTGAATTATAGTCTCATTGTTACTTGGAAGAAAACGTTCCTCCTGTCACATGATGTAATGTCACATGGCAAATTTTTCTACTGATAAGTCTAAAGATCCTTAATAATAGTTAAAAACAAGAATAGATTAAAACTGAAGGGAAATGTGCTCACTGATCAAGAAAATCAAAATGTTAAGGAACAAAATTGTTAGTCAACTAGGAAGCCATCGCTTCTTTTTAAATCAACAAGTTCAAACTACTTATTCTGTTTTCATGCAAAGAGTATGGGTTATTTGTCATCTCATTATAAAATAATAGCATTAACCAGTAATAAGATAATGATAGTTGCAGATTGATTCTTTATCGATTTTGAATTAAGTAGATCAGGTTTTCTCCTATATTTTAAAATTGTTTGTATAATTCTGTAATGCTAGTTTTGGATATGTCAATAATACTTTAAGAAAATGTGTTTTTGAGCTAATATACTTTAAAATTCACAGAATCACTGCAGTCTGTGCTGCAGAAGTAGGCCATTTGGCCTGTTGTGCCTGCACCAGCTTGTTAAATGAGCATTATTACCAACGGTCAATCTCCTAGTTTTTGCATATTATTTTTATACAAATAATTTTCCAATGATCTCATGAACGCTTGGATTGAATCTAGCTCCACCACATTTCCAGGCAGTGCATTCCATTTTCTAAATAAAAACCAAAAGAACTGCAAATGCTGTAAGTCAGAAACGAAAACAGAAGTTGCTGGAAAAGCTCTGCAGGTCTGGCAGCATCTGTGAAGAAAAGTCAGAGTTAAAAGGGTCACTGGACCCGACATTTTAACTCTGATTTCTCTTCACAGATGCTGCCAGACCTGCTGAGTTTTTCCAACAACTTATGTTTTTGTTGCATTCTATTTTCTAACTACTCACTGAGTGAAAAGGTTTTCCTCCCTTCACCCTTGATTCTTTGGCAGATTACTTTAAATCTATTCCCTCTTGTTCTTGTTCCTACTATGAGTGGGAACAGTTTCTCCCTATCTATCCAGCTCAATCATGATTTTGAAAACCTCTATCAGATCTCTTTTTAGTTTTCAGCTCTCCAAGGAGAATGGTCCCAACTACTTCAATCTGTCCTCATAAGTGAAGTTCCTCATCCTTGGAACCATTCTTGTAAACCACTTTTGCGCTGTCTCCAATGTGTTCACATTCTTCCTATAATGTGGCACCCAGAACTGTATAAATATTACAACGTACAGCTGGAATGATGCTCATCATCTCAGCTCTTCTCACCACTTGCATTACATCACCCTAGTTGACTCAGAGGAGGAAGGGACCAAAAGAAAAAGCAGTTTCTAAAAAAAAGTACTGTGGATGTTAGAATTCTGAAACAAAAACATGACGTGCTGGAAATACTCAGGTTGATAGCAGCTGCAGAGAGAAAAACAAAATTAATGTTTCAGGCTGATTGTTCTTCATCAATGTTCTGTGAGATCTGTTGAGTATGTCCAGCATTTTCTGCTTCAAATTTAAGAATTGTGGACAGAATTTCCCCCTCCTTGGTGTGGTGAAAATATAAGACAAAAGATAGGACAAAAATTAAAATATTCTAGAGATCAAGTAAAATTTTTTTGATTGTCCCTTCAAGCCTTAAATAGCAAAATCAGAATGTCGCTCTTGAATGGCAAGTACGTTATTTTCATGCATTTGCATCTCATTTAAGCCACTTGTAATTCTTATCTCCTACACCAAAAATCTCAGCTGGTGGAACGAAGTGTGTACTTGGCAGCTGCATCTGCCAAATGCCTGTCCTGGCAATTATGCAACTGCTTCTTCTGCAGAACATCTCTGAATGGTTCATGGTCATCGTCTTCCTAGATGCATCATCCACAGAACTTCATGTCAGCAAACATCAGCTGACTACATCATTGTGCTCTTGGATCAACTCAGAAACCAAGCCTTCAACTTTTAAGCTGAAAAACACCTAAAACTTTGCATACTTGTGTCGGATCACTCTACAAGCAGGGACAGCCATGCATCTCATGGCTTTTTGCTTGCTTTCTTAGCACCTTAATGTTTACTTAGAGGCTGTTGGCCTCTGTCAGCTTTGCATTGCATTCTTAGTGCCTGAGTTACCATTAGCTTGTGCAGTTTAACTTGCTTTTTTAGCATAGAAGGAAACATAGTCAACTTCTGATGGTGGGGAGCACTGCAGAAGCAGTTAATGAGTCAAACAGGGGTAAACATTTCACTGAATGGCCCTGCACTACATGAACATCAATGCTGCAGCATGTTCTAGCAGCTTAGGTAGCAAACAAATTACATGTGTTTCATGCAAATGGAAGCATGAAATCAAAGGGGAAGAATATTTAGAGGGTGAATAGGGACTACAGTCAGTTTTCCAACATGAAATAAAGGGAGGGTTTGAGTATGATGCAAGTGATTTCAAGAGCAGTTAGTGGTCGTGCATGTGCAGAAGAAACATGTAATGATGAACATTGACGGGTAACCAATATCTTCGCTGCAAAATCAAGGGCACTGAAAATAATTGCTTTATGTTGCACAGGGCAGTGAATAAAGAGAAATTGATTGAGTGTAACCAATAAGAGTTTGATTGAGTGTGAGCAATAATTATGTTGATTAGTGATTGGTCCAATGATTGAAAGTAAATTAAAAGTTTTGATTCTTATTTTAAATTGAATTGTGCTATTTAAGAACAGAAGTAAAGTGCATATTTGTCAGTAATCTTAGCAAATTTAGGATAGTTCTTAATTCTAATTATTGTTAATCTACTAAACTGTAAATCATATTCACAACGTCAAAGATGCTTAAAGAAACAATCTGAAAATCAAACCTAATCACCCAAATAACTAGAAATATCAATACGCAAGTAAAAGGAGTTTGTGGTTGAAGAAATACGTAATCCAGCCAGACCATTTTTTGACAGAAAATTGATATCTTTTCAGTGTTACCCACATTTCAGATCTCTATCAAACCAGAAAAAAACTACATTTCCTTTAAAGAATTTGAACGATTTACAATAACTATAACAGCAAGGTAATTATTGATTGGTGTTCTCTCTGTCCTTTACAATTATATTTAATTTAATTGATAACTTTTATGTAAACTAATCAATTATTTAAAGTAGTTACAGATCTTCAAAAAGTCTAGAAATTGAGACAGGCTCGTATGAAGAACATGTCAGTTCTTTGATAATGATACTGTTAATATGTTGTCATGAATCTGTTTCATGTAGTACATATATAGTGATGCTTCATTAGTCATTTTGAAAAAATGGTCCTGAATTGGATCTTGTGACTGCAATGTGTGGTTTTAAACCTATTTACGTGAGGACTGATTCAGTTAGATTGTAAATTTATTTTGAACCAGGAAATAAAACCAATAAAACTGGCGAGTGGCATGCATTTGTCCAACTCATCTGGTATACCTGAACACAAAGCTCCAGTATGACCAGCATGTTCATTTCCATGTATTAATGTGTTTTACTGGTGTTTCCCTCTGGAGATGTAGTATAATTAAAATATAAAATAATTTTCAAAATGTTTTTATAAACATTAAATAATGCTAAATTGTGATAAAAGTAAACAAAGATGGCTGTATACTGATCATAAGGATGCTATAAAAGTTGGTTTTTGTAGTGACCATTACAGTAATGTGTTGCTGCGAAACAGGTGTTCTGTTTTCAGGAACGAGTTTCACTACATTATAACAATAATTTCAGTACAATTTTATCAGATGAAAATCCAAGTATTTCATAGGAAGGTGATGACAGAATGTTATTGCAAGGATTTTCAACCTTTCTGCACCTGAGGCCAAACCCCAACATTTTACAAAACTTCATTAAACCCCTTAACACAAATAAGGTCATTTCCTCCAATATTAGTTATATGATTAAATAAATCTTTAGTATTATAATTGTTTTACTGAGGCAACACAAAATTTTTTATCTATTGCTGAACAGTAGTTTTATCAAGGCCTGGTGGTATCTTTCATGAGCAGACATGTTGTTATGATTGGTCCCCAATTCATTACAAGTCCCTTATGTTCCTGGGTGAGGAGAGATGAACTTTCATCCCTTCTTAATTAAAGCCTCTCTCAGTTGAAGATTAATTTGAAAAGCATCCCTTCCCTTATGGAAACCTTTTCTTGAGTTCATCCTATTTCTATTTTTAAAGGAGCCAAATTTATCAGGCATTCTTGAGTTAAAGAGAGTGTGCATTTCTTAGTTACTAAATATGATTAAAGATAATAAAATTTGACACGCATGCGCACAAATTAGAAATGTGAATTGAGTAAAAAGAGAACAGTTAAAAAGATACACGCATTAGACTCTGGGTTCTGTGATGAGGAGGTGGTGGAATACTGCACCTATTAACAACAACAAAAACAGAAGTTGCTGGAACCTCAGTAGGTCTGGCAGCATCTGTGAAAAAAAAGAGTTAATGTTTTGGGTCCAGTGACCCTTCCTCAGAACCTATTAAGTTGGAAGATATTGGTAATGCTGACGTTGTGGCAAAACAGAAGATTTAAAGAGTTTTGACTCTGAAGCTATCTGACAGGCATTTGTATTATTTCCTTTACAATGGTAACTTCACTGGTTTTCATGGCTTCCAGGACTCAGAACAAGAGAAAAAAAATTTATTTTACTTGCAGTTGAGGGGTTTTTAACAGTCACTGTCAAGCTGTGACTTTCAAGCTCGCAAATCAGGCCACTAATTCACACAGACCAAGGGACCCAGCTGGGTTTTAACCCTATTTTTTGCATATTTCTCGAAGGTTATATTAACATGTCTGCAGTTTGGGACACAATTCACATGAGATGGATTTCTGCTGAGATGGGTATTCAGCCCCTCATTATCACCTCCTTCTAAATCTGTCTGAAGTTTCCCTAACACTGTACAGGTGTAGTTCAGTATGTCAGTAAATAATCTGGGGCTATAGTCTGTTATTGTGACATCATATATAATAGTCAATGCATTTCCAGGCTTGGTACTTTGTTTTCATTTGTGCTATTGTAGGTTGTACATATTCCAGTGAAAGCAATGCTGTATTCAGTTCCACCATGGCTAGCCAGATCCTGCTCGTTGTAATGTCCAGGAACTCACACTTTCCAGCAGGGAACGATGATGACAATCACACTTGGAAATTCTGGTTAACTCATTTCATCCTTGCATCAGATGTTGTAGAAGCACATAGTGTAACCAACTCAGGAGATTTAATTGTACACAGGCCAAAGAGTCACGTGGGAAAATCCTCTGAGTTAGTGCATTTACCCAGTGATTCAGCAGTCCAATAAAAGCAGAAAATGCTGGATATAAGCAGCAAGTGTGGTATCTGAAGTGATGGAGCATTTGGTATTCATCAACACACTTATGTAACACCCCAATTCCAATGTAGGTGTCATAAACAGCGGGATTATATGGGAAAGTATTACTTCAGCTGTGCTGTCATAGCACATCAGAATATGTCCAACCCACACACTCAAAAACATCTACAAAAGCAAACTAATGCAAAGGTATTTGTGCAGATGCCCTGTCAAAGTTGGAGTTCATATTACAACATCTGACATTTTTATTTATTTAGGTGACGTAGGCTTTGCTGGCTGGGCCAGCATTTCTTGCGCATCCCTAGTTACCCTTCAGAAAATGGTGATGAGAAGGCTTCTTGAACTGTTGCTGTCCATTCAGTGTAAATACACCCACAATGCTGTTAGGGAGAAAATTCCAGGATTTTGATCCATTGACAGTGAAGTAATAACGGTATATTTCCAAGTCAGGATGGTGGGTGGCTTGGAGGGGAATTTGGAATTGTTGGTGTTCCCATGAATCAGTCGCTCTTGTCCTTCCAGATTGCAGTGGTGGTGTGTTTGCCAGGTGCTGCCTAAGGAGGTTTGGCTAATATCTGCAGTGCATCTTGTAGATAGTATGTGTATACTGCTGCTACTGTGTATCAATGGTGAAGGGAGTTAATGTGTGTGGATATGGACACAGTCAAGAAGACTGCTTTGTTCTCGGTGGTTTCAAGCTTCTTGAGTATTGTTGGAGCTGTAATCATCAAGCAAGTGGAGAGTTTTCTATCATAGTCTTGACTTGTGCCTGGTGGACAGGCTTTTGGAGGGCCAGGAGGTGAGTTACATGCCACAGAATGTGCAACTTCTGACTTGTTGTCTCAGTATGTATATGGCTGGTCCATTTCAGTTTGTGATGATTGGTAGCTCTTAAGATGTTGATAGTGAGTGATTCAGCGATGGTAATGCCATTGAATGTCAAGGAGTGATGGTTATATTTTTTCATCTCGAAGATCATCATTGCTTGCTTGTAAATGGCATGAATGTTATTTGCCATTTATCAGTCCAAACCTAAATTTTGCCCACACCATACCACATATGAACACAGGCTACTCCATTATCTGGGGAGATGCAAATCGTATTGAATATTTTGCTATCATCAGCAAGCATCCCCATTTCTAACCTTAGAAATTTTTAATCTCTTTTAAAATTTAACTTATTTTTCTAATCAACCTGTTCAGAGTTGTTATTATACATTTCTGGAGCGGGTGGGACTTGAACTTGGTCCTTCCCGTCTAGGGTAGGGACACTATCTCTGCACCATAAGAGGGCCATTTCTAATCTTATAATAGAGGGAAAGTCATTAATAAAACAGCTGAAGATGATTGCTGAACTAATTTTGCTAGAGAAACAACTTTCTTGTGCCTCCCAAACCCCATTCTCATTTTGGGCAGCCTTTAGAAGCTTTTGTGAATGCATGGGGTGCAGAATGGACACACACCTCTTCCAAGGGTCAGGTCCCCATTGTGAGGACTACTCTTTCACCTGAACAGTATTCTTGAATGATTGTTTGGTACTGACCACTGAGAGAAGCCTGTCAAGGAGCCAGGAATATGCTGAAAATTCTGAAACATTTTGACACTTTTGGATGTCTGTACTAGATTGTGTATTGCACAAGCAGTTGAAAAGAATATTAGTTTTTAACGTTGAAATAAATCTTTGCACCTCCTTCCCTGCATTGATTGACAAATGCTCTCTTTGAAATGGGAAATGGGATACCATTCTGTGCTCTACATAGTTGGAAGCTATTCTTATGACAACTGTAGTCATTATGAATATTTGGTTGGGATTCAAAAACTTCAGCTCATCTGGGGATCTATTAATGCAAGAATACTGAAACTTTTAAGAGCCTATACGAACAAATTATGTCTTTGTTGTGCTTTCTTATTTGTTTATAAACAGAATAGGCATTTAAAGGACTAGATTTTCTTTTGCTTGTGTATTTTTCCAGTGTCAATGATGGTGTGTTTGAATTCAGGTTTTCATGAGCTTGCTGTAAGTTTAAATTTTTCCGATGAGTTTAAAATAATTCCGTTGCTACTGCACAACTTCAGATGACTGTGCAGTGTATACGGGATAAGTGGTTAAAAAGGATACATGTAGGCATGAAGTTGACATAGAAGATCTGAAGGGGCATAGGGTGATGAGAGAGCCAGTAGAGGGTGGTGTGTGACTTTCAGGGGTCTATAAATTACTTTGGGAGCTGGGCTGCTGTCTTGGAGAACTAAGGTGAGCTTTATACTAGGTCCATTTCTGCACCCTCACTCCTCTTGCATTCCATCATGGCTTGCAAAATGAACCTGACTGCTGTGTGAAAAGATCCAAGCGAAGTTGCACATGGTTCAGGTGTGAATTTTGAACTGTACAAAAATGTGCTGGTCAAGTTTTCCTGAGCTCACATAAAATCCAGGTCATGAATTCAAACCTTGCTAGCTGGGAAATAAAGTTCAATTAAATTAATAAATCTGAAATAAAAAGATAGTATCAGAAATGGTGACCACGGATGGAATTTAAACTTCCACCTAAGCAAATAATATTGCTCATGCTTTCGAACCGCGGGGTCCAATTGCTGAGCAGTTCTCAGAGATTGAACATTTGTTATTTAGGTCTTAGGAAGCCTCATGTCTACTTCATAACTCTTGATTGGCTTGTACTGTTATTGTGGCATTCAGGAATAGTTGCAATGTGTTCGATTGGCCTACAACCAATGCCAGTAAATCCAATGCTGTGAAACTACCAGATTGTTGTAAATAAAAGACCACTGTTCAGTAATATTGCATAGGGGAAGGATTTGTTTTCAAGAATCTGAACAGGTTAGCTGAGACTACTTTGAGTCATTGGAGAAGAGTCACTGAGGGAAGTATGGAAGTTTCGTAAGTACTTAGGAAAAGAACTTTCTGGAGCCACTAGCAGACAAGTATTCATAAATGGAACTTAATAGTTACAAATGAAGCCTTGCGGATCACCATTTGACAATTCCTGTGTTATTATCACAAAGCAGGTATGTCATAATTTTCTAGTTCATAGAGTGTTTTTTCATTATTGTTGTACTTACAGTAAATAAATAAAGTTGTCATTGACCCAGAGAACCAGAGGGCTGCTGTCTTATTAGAGAGATGACTGTTGGTGATCATATGGGTCACCAAACCTCAGAAGAGGGGAGAGTTGAGAAGGAGGGACCTTCATGGTAAGCTCAGCCGGTGCGGGAATGTTGGTGTCACTCTGCATCACAAATTAGCCATCCAGCCAACTGAGCTAACGGACTCCCCCCCATATGCATAGTACTTCAAAGCCAATTCAATTTTGTCAGTGTAATGCTGTCCCTTATACATTCTTGTGATCAAAATCTAGAATTTTTTTGTTTTTTAAAATAGTGTTATTTCAGTTAATGATACATTCTTTTCATAAATTTACAGCTATTTTTATAAAAAAACAATTACATCAGCATACGTGTTTGTTCGTTTTGGAATTCTGGAAAAAGATGGTACGAAACGTCTAATGCCACATGCAGCACAAACCCTTAGGGTAAGATAAAACATAAAATGATGATTAGAATTTCAGTTATCCTACCTCAATTTTGGATGTCTAGCTTCAGCTTTGTGATACTCACGAAGCATATAGCATTCATTAAATGGTTGATGATCTGAATGAATGAATTGGGGTAAATGGTTTGATTTAATTCCCATTATGGAGATGTAGCTATAGGTTGACCCAAAGCGTGAACTGACTATCCAAGGATATTCAGCAGTTAGTATGGATACACATGAAGGTAAAGGAAGTGGGTTAGCACTCTTAAATAAGGGACCCACATAACAGCCAAAAGAACTGCTGAAGCTGGAAATTAGAAACAAAAACTGAAATTCCTGGAAAAGCTCAGCAAGACTGGCAGCATCTGTGGAGAGAAATCAGAGTTAACATTAGATCCAGAACATCAACTCTGATTTCTCTCCACAGATGCTGCCAGACCTGTGGACCAAGATAAGAGGTAGGCCATTTAAAATTGAGATGAAGAGGAGTTTCTTCTCTTGAGGAGTAATGAATTTTACGATTTCCAACCCCCAAGAGCTCTGGAAGCCTAGTCACTGAGCATGTTCAGACAGAAATCAAGAGCCTCCTGGATACTAATGGCATGAGTGAATATGAAGATATTGTGGAAAAGTGGCATTGAAGTAAGTGATCAGCCACAATCTAATTGAATCGCAGATTAGGCTCGATAGGCTGAATGGCCTGTTCTTGTTCCTATTAAAAATGTTGCTGATGGTGCACATTAACCTATGTCACAGTTTTACAGCCATTTTTTGAGTTAATACTTTATAATGGTAAAACTGTTTATCATTCTGTGGTGGAAAGCTTCACATTAGGTGGTCCTCTTGCACTTTCCCATTTGTTTTGCCCAGCTCCTCTCTTTATGGCCAAAGAAAATTGTTTTCAATACTTCTTCAAGCCTCTAATATTTTAGGCCTTTCTTAAGCTCTGCTGCCACTGCTACTTTACCTGCCACCTATTTTAGTATGTACTGGCCCTAATGTTTTTGCTCTTTTTTTGACCTATCATCTTGTGAAACTTGAAGCTGTAAATGGGTGGAAGCATTGAGTCAGGGTCCTAGGGCAGCTTTAAATTCTTTCATCAGGATTTGCAAAATAACAGTGCAATGACACAATTGCAGCAAGAAAGAAGTGGAGATCCAGATGCTTTGCCCCATATTCTGTGCTCCATCCTATGTTTACTGCAATCTTGGGGCTTGGAGATCCACTCATACACTTCAGTACCACATTGCATTTCAATGCTATCGCTTGAATGCTTCTTCTTTCCTCCTACCTTGTGTTCTCTGATTTCCCCTCATCTTTCCCAACACTTCCACTTTCTGGCCAATATAACCCTTAGTCACTATTCTGTTCCTAAACTAAACCACTCATCTTCCCCACAATCATATCACCAAGAAAGATAATTGTGCAATAATTGACCTGTTGTTATTCTTATTTGACATCACTGGCTTGCAATAGCTGATTACGATCTACAATGTCACTCAGTAAAGCATTATACTTTGACTGTTTAGAACAACTAAAGCTTCAATTGATTTGAAGTATTTAGCATGACATTAGATTATATAATTAGTTGTCTTTGGTTCCTCATTAGATGTCAAATGGAGAAGTAACTGTACAGTTCAACACAAAAGCTGCAACTGAAGTGATACACCGAGGCAGTATTGAGGATCTTGATGGAGACTTTTTGTACATTGGAGTGACAATTCAAGATTCTTCAGGTACAAGATAATAACTCAAAAGAAATGAAAATTGTCAATGCCGATGTATATATGTACCACATGCTTCTCCAATTTAAAAATGTTTCTCTAGGGAAGCATTAAGTTCGATGTTGAGGTTAACAATCCATTCAATGTCTTCAGCTGATGCGATGTAAATGGCTGGGATGCCACAAGGAATGGATCTCCCAGAATGTGGGTGATAGTTTGACTTGCATACCTGCAGTCACAATTTTAGCTGTTTCTTTGATTCCACTTGTAGAAGAAATGGCCACAGCTTTCCTAGCCCATCTCAAGCAGCTGAGCATCGTTCAAATCATTTGTGAAACCTCAGACTTCACATCTTGGGTTGGCTACAATTTGCAGTTTGTAATTGTTAATAGCCAACCAGGAACTGCACCATTCAGAGTCAGGGCTGTCATTAGTTTGACAGATGTGGAGTGTGTTCCAGTGAGGGCAAGGGATTTACATGGGTGAGTGGAGCTTACTTTTGGAACTCCTGTGTCTATAGAAGTGTCTATCGTAAAATCGAGAGTATTACGTGCAGTTTTAGTCTCCTTATCTGAGGAAGGATGTTCTAGTTATGGAGGAAGTACCAGAAAGGTTTACTAGACTGTTTCCTGGAATATCATGACTGATGTATGAAGAGAGAAAAGATAAATTAGGAATATATTCCCTGGAGTTTAGAAGAATGAGGGGGCTGTTATAGAAACCCATCCAACTATAACAGGACTAGGCAGGATAAATACAGGAAGGATTTCCCCACCCACTGGCGAGTCTAGATCCACAGGACAGTGTCTAGGGATATGGGGTAGGCCAGTTAGGATGGAGATGAGGTGAAATTTCTTTGCCCAGAGAGTGGTGGAATTTCTACCACATAGAACAGTTTAAGCTAAAATATTAAACGTTTTCAATGAGAAGTTAGATATTGTTCTTAGGGCTAAGGAGTTCAAAGGGTATGAGGAGAAAGCAGGAATTGGGTACTGGATTAGATTATAAAACATGATCACGTTCAATATCGGAGCAGGCTCAAAGGGCCAAATAGCCTACATTTGCTCCTGTTTTCTCTGTTTCTATGTTATGAGTGCTTTGCTAGCGGTCACTTCTTTGCGGAAGATGTTTTGCCAGCAGACATCAGGAGGCTCAATGCGTGCTAGCGCAGATAGCCACGAGCTGTGTTGGTCTCAAAGCCCAGAAATAGTCTATATTACTTCCTGGAGGTATATATCTACTGCATTTGTGTGGTGACTCCTGACCCAGATTGAGCGCAGTACTCTGCTGTTGGTAGACCAGAGCAAGTGAATTAGTGCATAGTGAGAGAGAAAGCAACATGCCTGTGGTTCTCCTGTTAAAATAAGTGGTGCAGCTTGAAAAGCTACAAATTAGAGCTGCCAAGAAAGCTACCAAACCCTGACTACTAGGCTCCCAGTCCAAGATCCTGAAATGGATCATATCAGGGATCTAAAAAGTCAAGAAACAGGACCAGCAACAAGAGTATACAGGCTCAACTTTGAAGGTCTATTCTGAGCAAATTATGAACTCATCACAAAAGTTCTGACAGAACTGAGGAGAATAACTAACTTGCAAGAAATCTACCTCTTGTGGATCACACCAGTCATTGAGCTACCAATTCATTGCAAACTGGGAGAACAAGACATAAAGTTCAAGATTCAGCATCTTCAGATGTTGAAGATGGCACTTTCCCTTGTAACCGGCGAAGGTGCAACACCTGCCCATTTACCTCCTCCCTCCCCCACTATCCAAGGGCCCAAACATACCTTTCCGGTGAAGCAACACTTCACCTGCACTTCCCAGAGTCTAGCCTACTGCGTTCACTGCTCACAATGTGGTCTCCTCCACATTGGGGAAATGAAGCATAGACTGGGTGTTCTGCTCGCAAAAAAGACCGAGCTACCTGTTGCCTGCCACTTTAACACATCACCCTGCTCCTTGGCCAGCCTCTGTCTCTGACTTGCTGCAGTGTTCCAGCAAAGCTCAATGCAAGCTGGAAGAACAATACCTCATCGTTTGCTTGGGGACTGTGCTGTTCTCCGGAATCAGTATCAAGTTCAATAAATTTAGGGCTTAACTATCCCATGTCCTAGTCTCCTACCTCACACACCAGGCCTTGTTATCACATTACACACTACCTATTGTCACTAACAGTCTCCCATTAACAACTATTCATCCTCCTAGTGAGATCGTTATCAACTCTTGTCTATCCAACTGGTCTTCTCTCTCTCTGGGCTCTATCTTATCGTTTACTCCCCATCCCATCCCCCTCCCTATTTTCTGCATATAAACCAACGTTTTACCAGCTACCATCAGTCTGAGGAAGGGTCACCTGACCCGAAATATTAACTCTGATTTTTTTCTTCATCGATGCTGCCAGACCTGCTGAGCTTTTCCAGCAACTTCTGTTTTAATTCAAGATTAATTATTCTGAAATCAGAAGCAAAGTTTCTAGCGGGTTGGATTTGCAGTGTGCAGTGAACTTTATGAAATTAAAGTTGTAAGATATTTGGAAAAACAATTGTGCATGTCAGAATTAATAATACTTTTCTTTCCTTTGTATTTAATGTCAGCTGAAATATCTGAAGATGCTGACTACACCAGAGTTATGTTTACAGAATCACCATATACAATTAACTTGGTAGCAACTCCACTCTTTATTAAACCGAAACTTCCATACTATATCATAGTAAGTACTTAACAGTTTCTCTACCATGAATTAACCTTATTTGACGGTAGATTTTGTGTTTCAACATTCATATATATAAAATATTTATATATCAATATCAATTAATATCAAAATCAATTCATTTGGTAACATCAACCTCAAATAAGCTTATCCAGACCAAGAACTGGAAGAATCTAATAGCCCTCATTTTGAATCTACAAAGTTTTAAACATTATTTTATAGATAGTTGTGAATCATAGCTTAGTTCCTGTTTTAATTAGAATAAAAATCTTTAATGCTTTAATACACTTTTGCACTTTTGTTGACTATTATTATAGTGAAGCCAATTTAAGCAATTTCTGGAAGCAAGCTACTTCACATAGTGCATACCGTAAGACCGCTCTTGATATTATGCTTTGCAAGGAGCATAAAATTGAACAGGCAGGCCTAAATGCTAGTGACACTACACTACCTACTTAAAGGAATTTATGTTTGTGCAGGAGATCATGCACACAGCATCCATGAGCTTCATTATAAAGCTAGGATCTGTAATAAGTTCCTTACCTTTTCTACCCTCTGAATTCACTGCACGTCTGAAATGAACATTTCACAATTTCCTTATTGTGCCTGAAGAAGTGTTTGAGAGTCATAGGGTCATAAAGCATAGAAACAGGCCCTTCTTGTTTGAGAGGAGAATAATCTGGAGTATAATAAAGTGATTGACAACATGCCACAAGTTTGTCATTCCAAATGGTTTTGTTTTTATTCCAATTTTTTTGGTTCAGCTTTCTCAGTCACCTCCAGAAATAGTTGACAAAACAAGTTAAATTTTTGGAATTTGTTGATTTTGTCACTGTTCCTGGGAAAAACTGAAATAACAACTTTGAGGAGGGCTTCTCCCTTAGTCTTGCCAAGGTATCTGAACCTCTGCTCCACTTGAAGATTTTGCAGTTTGTATTTGATATATACTGTAAAGACTATAAGATGTAGAAACTTAAGCAGGTCATTTGGCCATTGAGTTTGCTCCACCATTCCATTTGCCTTCCTTATTACCCACTCAATTTAAATGGTAGCTTTTTATAATTCATGTACTAGAACCCCAAATCCCTCTACACTGCAACTTTCTGCAGTTTTTTCACCATTTAATTAATATCCAGCTCTTTTATTCTTCCTGTCAAAATGACATTATATTATATCTCACATTATATTCCATCTGCCAGGTTTTTGCCCACTCAATTAACCTGTCTAAATCCCTCTGCAGCCTCATTGTGTCATCCTCACAACTTGTCATACCACCTATTCTTGTATCATCTACTAACCTGGCAATAATACATTCACATCCCTCCAGTTAATTAATACATTTTAAGTAATTGTGGTCCCAGCACTCATCCCTGTGACACTTCATTGGTTACCAGTTGCCATCCTGAGAATGCCTCCTTTATTCACAACTCTGTCCTCAATTAGTTAGCAAACCATCAACACTAACATACCACACCCAATATCATAGGTTCTCATTTTGTTAAGAAGACTTATTGCAATACCTTATCAAAAGCTTTTTGAAATCCAGGTATATTACCTCTGGTTCCCCTTTATCCGCTCTGCTTATTACCTCCTCACAAAAACTCTAAAACTATTGTCAGGTATGATTTCCCCTTCATGAACTCATGCTGACTCATTGATTAGATTATATATTTTAAATATTCTGCTATTACATCCTTTATGTAGACTGTGGCATTTTTGCAATGACACATGTTAAGCAAATTGGTCTATAGTTACCTGTTTTCTGTCTCCCTCTCTTTTTGAATAAGGATGTTGAAATAACTCCACAGAGGCCTTTATCCCATCACCACATCTACCTTTATTTACACATGGAAAGTCCTTGACTCCACTGTTCCAGCTCCCTTAGAGCCAGCTGTCAGAGTGACTAGGATGTCTGATACTCCTGTTTTTATCTATCAGCCAGGGCTCCCTGATTGGACCAGATTAACAACCCCAATCAGGGAACTCATATTCTATGAGGTCCACTTGAGTGACCTCATTACAATCACTACATGTCCCCTCTCCCTCTGAGTCCTTTAAAACCATCAGTTTCCTTACTACTTTTTTCTTTAGCGACAGTTATATTTATTTCAACCTCTGTTGGGCCATTTTATTATTTTGTATGTTTGGAATGCTATTAATATTTCCACTGTGACAACTAACAAGGGTCAGTTAGCTCAGTTGGCTGGATAGATGGTTTGCACTGTAGAGTGATATCAACAGCATGGGTTCAATTCCCACAATTGCTGAGGTTATCATGAAGGACCCTCCCTCTCAACTTCTCCCCTTAGGTTAAACAACCATCAGTTATCTGTCTCTAATGAGAGAGCAACCTATAGGGCCTTGGTGACATTACCTTTACCCTTTATTGCCAAATATTTATTCAACTCATCTGACATTTTCTGTTTGCCCATTATTATTTCCCCCACCTCATTCTCTTAAAGGCCTATGTTCTCTTTGGCTTTTGTTTTCCTTTCAATATATTTAAAGAAGCTCTTATTGTCCATTTTTATATTACTTGCTAGTTTTCCCTCATAATTTATTTTCTCCCTCTTTGTTTTTTGGTCATCTTTTGGTGGCTTTTAAAACTTTTCCAACCCTTTGGTTCACCATACATTTTGCCATATTGTATGTCTTTTCTTTCAAACGGATTCTATCCTTATCTTCCTTGTTTAACCATGGTTGGTTTAACTCCTTCCCTAGACTCCTTCTTCCTCATTGGGATATATCTTCTGTGAATCACCAACTATTTTCTTAAATATGTACTATGATTCTTTTTCTGCTAAACCCTTTTCTCAGTCCATTCGAGACAACTCAGCTCTAATTGTTTACCTTTAATTCAGTTTGGCACAGTTGTTTCTGCCTTTAGTTTCGCGCACTCAAGTTGAATGTTAAATGTATGGCCACTGTTCCCAATGACATCTGTTATTCCGAGATCATTCATTAAGCCTGCCTCATTACCAGATCTAAAATAGCCAAATGCTTTATATTTCCATATATATGTATAGTATATTTTTTATATTTTATATGTATTTGTTTACGTGAAGTTAACAGATCATTAATGGTCGGTTTTCAATAACCATAATTCTAGCAACCAAGAGAAGATGAGCAAGATAGGAATAAAATCTCAGACAGTAAGAAAATTACTTAAAGTAAATGGAATAGACTGGTGATGAGATGAAGCTAAATTATATAATTTTATTGTGAATAAAGTGTCAAAGTAAAGTCACCATAGTCCCAGATGACCAGAGGGCTTCTCTATCATTGGAGAGAGATGACTGGCAGTAAGTTTAACCTGAGGGTCAGCGCACCTCAGGTGAGGGGTGAGATTTGGAAGGTGGGATCTTGATGGTAACCTCTGCCATGGAGTCATAGAGTCTTATGGCGTGGAAACAGATCCTTCAGTCCAACTCATCTGTACTGACCAGACATCCCAATCTGACCTAGTCCCATCTGCCAGTATTTGGGCCATATCTCTCTAAACTCTTCATATTCATATACCCATCCAGATACCTTTTAAATGTTGTAATTGACCCAACTCCATTAAGTCCTCAGGGAGCTCGTTTCATATAGGCACCAACCTCTGCATGAAAAAGTTACCCCTCAGGTCCTTTTTAAATCATTCCGCTGTCACCTTAAACCTATATCTTCTAGATTTGGACTCCCCCACCCTAGGAAAAAGACCTTGGCTATTTACCCTATCCATGCCCCTCGTGATTTTATAAACCTTCATAAGATGACACCTCAGTCTCTGACACTCCAGGGAAAAAAGCGTCAGCCTATTCAGCTTCTCCCTATAACTTCCAATATCCTCCAGTCCTGGCAAAATCCCTGTAAATCTTTTCTGCACCCTCTCAAGTTTAACTACAACCTTCCTGTAGAACGGCAATCAGAATTGTACCCGGTATTCCAAAGTGGCCTCACCAATTTCCTGTACAGCTGCAACGTGACATCTCAACTCCTCTACTCAATGTTCTGACCAATGAAGGCAAGTGTGCCAATGCCCTCTTCTCTACCCTATCTATCTTGACTCCACTTTCAAGGAATTATGTACTTGCATTCCTAGGTGTCTTTGTTCGGCAACACTCCCCAGGGCCATACCATTAACTGTCTCAGTCCTGCTCTGGTTTGCCTTACCAATATGCAACAATTAATTTATCTAAATTAAACTCCATCTACCACTGCTCAGCCCATTGGCCCATCCGATCAAGGTCCCATTGTGCTCTGAGACCATTTTCTTCACTGTCTACTACACCACTATTTTGGTGTCATCTGCAAACTTACTAACTAAGCCTACTATATTCACATTCAAATCATTTACATAAGTGATGAAAAGCAGCAGACCCAGCACCAATCCTTGTGGCATACCACTGGTCACCGGCCTCCAGTCTGAAAAATAACTTCCACCACCCTCTGTCTCTTACCTTCAAGCCAATTTTGTAGCCAATCGGCTAGCTGCCCATGTGATCTCACATTACTAACCAGTCTACCATATGGAACCTTGTCGAACGCTTTGCTGAAGTCCATATAGACAACGTCTACCACTCTGCCTTCTTCAATTTTCTTTGTCACCTCTTCAAAAACTCAATCAAATTAGTGAGACATGATTCCCCACACACAATGCCATGCTGACCACCTATAATCCCCCTTGCCTTTCCAAATCCTGTCCTTCAGAATCCCCTCCAACAACTTACCCATCACTAATGTAAGGATGACTTGTCTATAGTTCCCTGACTTTTCTTTACAGCCTTTCTTAAATAATGGCACCACATGAGCCAGCCTCCAGTCTTCTGGCACAATTACCTGTGGCTATCGATAAGACAAATAGCTCAGCAAGAGGCCTAGCAATCTCTTCACTAGCTTCCCACAAAGTTCTGGGAAACACCTGACTAGGTGCCATGGATTTATCCACCTTTATGCATTTTAAGACTTCTAGCACCTCCTTGTCTGTAATATGAATTCTTTTCAAGACCTTACTATTTATTTCCCCAAGTTTCGTAACTTCCATGTCCTTCTCCATAGTGAATACCGACACAAAATATTTGTTTAGTATCTCACCCATCTCCTGTGGTTCCACACATAGCTAGCCAGAGCCTCAATTTCTCTAGTCATCCAGCATTCTGGACACCTACCAGCCTTGCCATTCACACCAATGGGAACATACTGTCTTTGAACTTTCATTATTCTCATTCTTAAAGGCCTCTCACTTTCCCACAGTCCCTTCACCTGTGAATAGCCTCAATCAAATTTTGAAAGTTCCTGTCTAATATCGTCAAAATAGGTCTTACTCCAATTTAGAACTTTAACTTTTTGATCAGTTCTACCCTTTTCCATAACTATTTTAAATCTAATAGAATTATGATCACTCACTGACACCTCGGTCACTTGCCCTGCCTTATTTCCCAACGGATGGTTAAGTATTGCTGCCTCTCTATTAGGTGCATCTGCGTACTGAATAAGCAAGTTTTCTTGTATACACTTAACAAATTCCTCCCCATCCAAGCCCTTAACACGATGACGGTCCCAGTCTATGTTTGGAAATTAAAATGCCCTCCCATAACAATCCTAATTTCCTTACAGATATCTGAGATCTCCGTACAGATTTTTTCTCAATTTCCAGCTGATTATTGGTGGACCTATAATACAGTCCCCTCAAGGTGATCATCCCTTTCTTATTTTTAAGTTCCACCCATAAAACTTCACTGGACGATCTCCCAGGAATATCCTCCAGTGTAGAAATTAAAACTATGCTGTTGGCATCACTTTGCATTGCAAACCAGCCACAGCATTCATTATGAGATAGTAAGAACTGCCGATGCTGG
>NC_063359.1:29448106-29448601 GCF_021869965.1 Rhincodon typus | reverse complement strand
ATGTAATAAGACTGACAAAATTGATAGAAGGGACTGATAAATAACACTAATACCAGACAGATGCCAGGCAATTACCATCTCTAAGAAGAATGAGCCCAAACATCTCCTCATGACATTCAATGGTACTACCATCATCAAATCCTCAACTAACATCTTGGTGGGTCAACATTATCCAAAAGCAGAACTGGACCACTCACATAACTACACCAGCCATTGGAACAAGGGGTCAGAAGTTTGGCATTCTCCACTGGGTGATTCAACTCATGACTCCCCTAAGTCTATCCAAATCAGGGGCATAAGGAAGACTCACCACTTTGAGTGTAGCTCCAGCAATACTCAAAGCAGCGTATCTATTCAGCCCTCAACCTGAAACATTCACTTCTTCTACTCAGAGATAGTAAGACCTGCCGATGCTGGAGTCTGAGATAATACAGTGTGGAGCTGGAGAAACACAGCAGGCCAGGCAGCATCAGAGGAGCAGGAAAGCTGACGTTT
>NC_063359.1:29355520-29447706 GCF_021869965.1 Rhincodon typus | reverse complement strand
TTAAACTCAAGTTGACATTTACCAGTAGGCAATATTATTGAATTACTATGAAAGTCGGTCAATGATTTGTGCACTGTGCTATCCACCAAAAATGTTATTTCATATAATATTAATGTTCACACATAGCATCATAATTATATATAATTTTCAATGTGAATGTCTTGGTCTTACTTAGTATGTTCCCTTAATGTACAATGGATCCACGGCTGATAATCTGAACATTATTAATGTTATTCGTTTTATTCTAAGGATGGGCAACAATTACTGCCCTAGTCAGCGATATACACATCCGAGGAATAAGTATTTTTTTTAAAAATTCATTCAGAAGTATTGAATCACCCTCCATTGTCATCATTAATTTTGGAGATTAACACATCGATGATAATCTCAAATTTCATCTCTTAACTTCTTCCACAGGCCCAAGTAAAGGACATTTTGGGACAGCCAGTAGGCGATACCACTGTTACAATTTTTACAGAAGCTGTTTTCGAAGGTGGCGAAAGGAGGCAACTGATTGCAGAAGATTTGAATCAAGAAAAGCAGACCAGAAGAGATGATGGAACAGTATTGTTCATTTTCAATGCTCCAGCTGATATTCAAGAGTTAGAATTTAAGGTTGGTGACTCAATCTGCAACAGACTGTGATAGATGTATAAATATATACAGTTAATTTACAATTTTCAATGTTAATTTCATCTAAGTATTTTTACAAACTATGGGCCAGCAGGATCCTACTACATACTTTAAACAGTTGGAGAGTCACCTCCCCAAAGCTGATAGGTCCATCTTTAAGTATGCATTCTCAACTACAAGGACATCATTGAGAGAGTTTTCCCAATCCCTGACCAATGTGAACAATGGCAAATCCATTGGGAAAATTTGTTTAACTGGGAAAATTAGATTCTTGAGGTTGAGAAAGATAGTCCGATTTTGCACGTAAGGTTTCAAAGGTGAGCCAAGAATTTCACTACTGAGAGTAAGAGACTCAGTTGCATGTATTAACATCTTATTATGTGTTCTTGCCTCATTTATATGCAGTTTGCTATACTCTCAAACAGTGGAGAGAAACTAGATGGTGATAATTTTTGAGATGAAACCTAGAGAAACACATGGCAGCCGCAGCTCACCTCTTGTGCTTCCAGATCTCCGTCTTAGCCAGTAGTTCCCAATATCTCAGGGCATGCTCCTTGGTAGTGACCACTGCAGACTTCTGCCCATGAATGTTGGCATTGGAGACATAACAATCTCACCACATAATCATGCACATCTCCAACTCATTTAGAACACAGTTATTCACTTCAAAGCTACATATTGGAGTGCACATCATTCAGAACTTGCAGGGTCATCAATCTTGCCGTTCTCATTGGGGCAGAAACAAATCAATCAAGAGGGCAGATATCTTGCTTTACAGCATCGTGCTATGTCAGTGTCACACTTGCAATATGTGTCAGCAGCTTACGCAGCAAACACATTGCGTGTGCTTCAACCAGATAGCCATGTCTGAAAGTCTCAGCAGAGTAGTCCTCAGTCAAGTCAAGGGGGATGTTGTCAGATTTCTGGAGGGAGCTCCAGGATCCTGTGCTTAAGGAAAGAGAAATCTTGGGTAGGAGAGGCAATCTTTCTTGAGAACCTATCTTCCTTTCCTGCTGCTTCAAAGGAAAGAAAAAGAACTTGTCTTTGTTGACCTCTTCTGTTTCCATTCTTTTTCTGAGATGACTTCTCACCTTAGAACTGAACTAAAATGTTCTCTCAATGATGTCCTTGTGATTGAAGTACATACTTAAAGATGGACTTTATTAGTTTTGTACAGGTGACAATCCAATTGTTTAAGGTGTGTAGCAGCATTCTGGTGGTTCAAGGAGAGGTGAGAAATTTAAAACATTTTTAACAGTCTGTAGTTAAAGTCCAAAGTTTTCTACTGAATATTTCTGATGCTTAAATTTGGTTCTACTTTACAGGACGTTGCTTCTGGACAGAAATTCATGCAAGTGTAATTTTGTTATCAGTACTGAGTTGATGGTTAACTTTAATTTGGTAAAGACTTTCCTAAATCGTGTTTACATATAATCTATTGCATCTTTTTCTTTAGATCAAAATAACTACTCTTGATGATGAGCTTCCAATTTCCAAGTCATACACAGCGAAAGCTTATCAGTCAGTCTCTAAAAGTTACCTGTATATTACTTGGACAGGAGGTTTCCAAAAATTCCGTGTTGGGGATTATCTGAACGTTAATCTAGTCGCAAGTAGTCCCTACTTGAATAAAATAAAACATTTCCACTATCAGGTAAAAATAGTTTATTAGTTTTGATATTAATGTCTAATAGTTATTTCTTTGAAAAGCTCTTGTTTAGTATGTCTTAGAAAACTTGATGTTGTTTATAGACTTAAAAAATATTCTAAAGCATTTATGACTATAGACATGTCCTGTCCATCACACCTCCGATGTTAGTCTTATTCTGATACTGCATTTTGGGCCAGAATAAAAAATACCAGAGCCACGGCTTTTAAATGCTTTTTATTAACCTTCTCATGATCAAAGCCAGGGCTCTGATTTCTACCTTGAATAGTGAGCAAGAATTGGATGACTTTGATCTGAAGCACTTTATGATATGCAGTTCTGCCACTAAGAAACAATTAAAATATGTGACTTGAACTTATCTTAGATCAAAAAACTTGGAATTTCTTTCCTTAAAAGAAACATAACTCGATTAACAACAGAACAATGCAATCGGAATTACATGTGGTAAAACCCTTATCTTATGAAGCAATGCATAATTTAATTTATTAACAATGTCAAAGGATTTCTATTCAATATATATTTAAAATTATATTAGCATGCACAGATTCCGTACTCAAGATGTCACATTCCAAAGTACAAGTGCAAGACAATATAAAATGCTCAATGAGTCTAAATTGTAACCTGAAACTGACAAGTACATTCCAAGTTAGTTCACCAAACAATATTTGAATTTTGGATGACAAAATTAAAACAATCAGATGTTCTGGATTCATAGACCTCATCAAGCACACCCAGAATGGGAAGATTCTTTTTCTGGAATTGACGACCTTAGAGACAGGAAGGCCACCAGAATTAAGTTCTAGGCAGGAAGTCTGGTGGTCAACCTTTCCATTCTTCTGCCAAATGAGGCCTGTAAGTCACCAATTAAGGGCAACATAATGGTCCCACTGTCATTGCTGGAATTGCCCAGCTGTAAGTGGGCCCGCAGCCATCCAGTTGCCTGATAGATAAAATTGTGTGGACAGCTTATCACCTTGAAGGCAGTCAGAGATGTCCCTTGACCAAAGACAATGAGTTCCTGCTTGAAGGATGAATACAGGATAAGGGTGTGCCCACCAGGAGACATCTCCTGTCCTTGCTTCCAAGCATTCCCTCTTCCACGAACTACCCACCTTCACCACACTCTGCACGTGTGCACGTGGACACGAATGTAAGCACACACGCAAAATTGCTTCATCCTGGATGCTCCATTATTCTTTTGTTCTTCCAAGAGTAACCACAACCCCCTCTTTAACGTTGCCACCGATCGGCTAACAGCTCTTGCTGGCCGTGACTTCTGCCCCTGGGGGTTTTGATTCCAGGTGAAGGCCTGCTGTTGGCCTCTCTAATGCCTGATAGGCTTGCTGAATCACAGGCCATTGCTAGAAAAGGCAGTATGAGTCTCTTGTTGCCTCTCTCACCTAGCAAGAACTCCCTGCATCAAAAAGATTCAACCCATTGCATACTGCATCAAACTCACCATGATCAGCACCACGGGAAACCGACTGATCATACGTACATAAACAGTGTGCCTAGTTTGCATTTTGTCTGTTAAACTAGAATGTGACACCAACTATATGTAAATTTATGTGTCACCCAGGACTAGAAGTTCAGTTAAGCAGGTCACTATGCCAGGATCACATAATTTCTCAGGCAGCAGAACTGAGCCCTTTTAAGAGGTTTTTTTTACACAGAGGATGGTGGGTGCCTGGAACTCGCTGCCAGGGAAGGTAGTGGAAGCAGATACAGTAGTGACTTTTAAAGGGCGTCTTGACAAATATATGAATAGGATGGGAATAGAGGGATACGGTCCCCGGAAGGGTAGGAGGTTTTAGTTGTGACGGGCAGCATTTTGGTGCAGGCTTGGAGGCCGAAGGGTCTGTTCCTATCCTATAATTTTCTTTGTTCTTTGTTCTAATCCGAGACAATGCCTAATATGCCACTTGGATCAGGAGTGGAGAAATGACTTTTGAATGTGTCCTGTGCAAACATTTTAGTTTCTGTATTTATAAGCATGCAATTAATTGTACAAAATATTAAGTTATAGAGGCACTTGTGCTTGGTGTTGAAGACCATACCTCTTCAATAACCAATTACTTCCGACAGATTAATATTAGACATTATATGACAGCTTCTGTGAAAAGTGGTTTTATTGTGACAATGTAGCGCAGTGCCAATACTGTGAAATAGTAATAAATGAAAACAGAAGTTCAAAGGAGAAGAGAGTTAAATCGAGTAAAACATCCTAAACAAGAATACAATCGTGTCATATTTAGTCTCAACATAATTTCATTGAAGTATGAAATAAAGTTGAGACTAAATGTGATACAATTAGAATACATAAATTTGATTGTATCAGAAGTTTTGAATAATTCTGTTATTGAAGTAAGATTTTTTTTAACATATTCTGAGCTATGAATTTCTATTTTTGTCATAACCAGGTTGTATCAAAAGGCAAAATAGTTTTATTTGAAACCAAAGACCGTCCAGTTGGCAACCAGATTTTCAGCCTGAATATTCCCATTACTAGAGAAATGATTCCTTCTGCACGTTTGATTGCATATTATGTGGTAACTGGAGAAAACAATGCTGAGCTAGTTGTTGATTCTCTGTGGTTTGAGGTGGAAGAGAAGTGTTTAAACAATCAACAGGTGGGTTCAAACAAAGTGTCCAATCAAAGTAGACTATACTTCATTTAAACAATAATGATTGTAACAATCAGTTGAGGGTGCTATACACAAGACTCCATAAAACTGATGTTTATTCCGAGAACAGTAGCTGAAAGTTCCCATTCAAAACTGCTCTACTCCTCACCCTGAACAACCTGTGTTTGAACTTCATTCACTTTCCCTCGTTAAGGTTAATATTATGCAGGCCCATGTGGCAACCTTGCTATTCCATTTTATAGATGCTTAACGCTCTTTTCTAGGCCTACTCCTGCCCCCTTTCTGACTGCTTTCTCCATTATGTTGATAACTCATTCACACTCTTGGCATGAGTCTCTTGTTTAAATATTCCCCGATTTTGTCTAGCAACAAGTAATTAAGAAAGATTTATGAACACACTTCACATCTTCAGTAGTATCTTTTCAAACCATTGTTCTACTATATGAACCATGTTTATCATGTAAAGTGGAGGTTGACATGTTTTTCTCATATTTTCTAAGGTAAAATGTTTTTCTGTCTTGGAGGATTGTTTAATCAGTGGCTGACTAAAAACTGACTAAATTGGTTACAATCAAGAATATTCAGGCAGTCCTAGTTCTTAAACTGTACCTGTGAAATAGAGGGGTCTGACTAACTGTGTTTCAGTTTTTACTGTATTTGTATTGTACAGAATATTATAAGTATTCTCTGAAACAAAAAAAAGTCTCAGTACATCAATTGAGCAGGAATCATCTCCAAATGAATAGTTGAGTATGTTGTATTTTATGTTAACAGGTTCTATTGAGTACAGATTCTGTTGTCTATAAGCCAGGAAGCCAAATGGAGTTAAGAATTAGTGCTCAACCAAATTCACTTGTTGCGCTATCTTCCATTGACACTGCTGTGTATGCAATAAGAAAAGGAAGCAAGCTCTCGATTGAAAAAGTTAAGTCACTTTCACATCTTAACAACTACTAATTCACACCAAATAACTTATATATGAACTCTAATTTGTTTGTGGGGATTGTTAAAATAAATTTATTATACAAGGTCATGTTGAATGCTTAAGTTTGTAACACAAGAAATAATTCATGTAACTTGCATAAATAATTGTTATACATTTATGATTAAAAAAAACTAAATAGATAAATTGGCTCATGGAACTTAAATCTGGCCATTACAGACTCTACCATTTCCACTATGCTTGCTTGTTAGACTATCTGCTTGCATTGGGCAAATGGCATCAACTACTTGCCATTTCCAGTGAAGGGAATTACAAAAGCATTGTCTATAACACCTGATGCACATCAGCTTTTATGGGCAAGCTGCAATTTGTTCCCACATCATATAAACCCTATGATGGACAATTCTGTAATAAAAACAGAAAATGGGTCGGGATATAAGGAGATATGGTCAAAATGGTCATGAGAGTTTGTGGCTTGTAGTGAATATCAATGGATAGCCTCTCCCTAGAAATGGAAACAGAGATGTCAAGGTGGAGGGAAGAATCAAAGATGGCCAAGTGAAAATGAGAGTCTTGTAGAAATTGCATATCAAAAATTCAATTAAGGTTTCCAGTTCAGGGTGAGAGCAGGCAGTGGCACCAATACAATCATCAATGTACCAGAAAAAAGAGTTGAGAAAGGGGGCCTAGTAAGACTTGAACAAGAAATGTTGCACATTTCTCACAAACAAAGCATGCATAGCTAGGAATGATATGGTTACCCATAGTAATGCCTCTTATTTGGAGATAGTGATTGGAGTTGATAGAGAATTTGTTCAATATGAGAACAGGTTTAGCCAATCAGAGGAGTGTGGAGGGGAATGGGGACTGTTTGGATCTCCATCTCAGACTGTCCTGTTGAGACTTGGATGTTTATTTGGTCTGATTTGATTTATTGTAGTCACATGTATGTAAGTACAGTGAAAAGTTTTGTTTTACGAGCAGTACAGGCAGATCATAGCAAACATGGACATACAGATCATAGAGTGCTTAGACAGAGTGGGGCATACAGGTTACAGCTACACAAAGTAAGATCAACATTATTTCAAGTTAGAGAGGTCTATTCAGCAACCTGATAACAGCAGAGAAGAAGCAGATCTTAAACCAGTTGGTGCATGTGTTTAAGCTTCTGCCTGACAGAAGGGGTTGGCAGAGAGCATTTTCAGGGTGGGAGGGGTCTTTGATGATGTTGAAAGCCTTTCTGTGGCAATGAGAAATGTAAATGGAGTCCATTGATTGGAGGTTGGCTTCCACGATGACCTGGGCTGTGCACACAACTTTAGAGGGATTGCACATCTATGGTGAAGAGAAGATAGGGCCAGGAAACTGGAAACTATTGAAGTGAGTAGGATATTGGAAGAATGATGGATATAAAAGGAAGAGATTGGACAAGGGAAGAAAAATACAGTCGAGACAGAAAGAAATCAGTTTAGTGTGTCAGGAACTAGTTGAAAGAATTGGTCTAGCAAAGGAGTTCAGCTTTGATTGATTTTGGGAGCGAAGTAGAAGCAGCTGCTTGGGATTGGAGAAAGTGAGACTGGAAGTCTTGGAGGGAAGATGTTCAGAGGAGATGAGATCAGTGACAGTCCTGGAGACAATAGTTTGATTTTGGTAGTGCGCTAATGGCCCAGGAGGCAGCAGAACGAGGTGTCAAAGAATAGCCTTTCTGCTTCTACTAGGTAAAGGTTATTAAAAATAGCAACTTGCAGTTATGCAACACTTTTAGCATAGAACAATATTGCAAGATAGTTCACACAAGCATAATCACAAACAAACAAACCAAAGGGTGACCAAAATGTTGGTCATAAATGGGTTTTAAGAAAGATTTTAATAGAGTAGAAAGGGATGGAGAAGCATAGGCAATGTAACTCTCCTCTTCCTTTTCCTCTCCTTCCCCTTCTAGCCCCCAACACCTAATGATGGGAGAAAGTAATGGCATTTAATCGAACAGGTCCCTAACCAGAGGGTTGGCTCCTCAAGGACAGGGAAGGGAATTTATGTGTGGAGCCAGAGGAAATGGGCGAGGTATTAAATGAGTACTTTGCGTCAGTATTCACCATAGAGAAGGACTTGGTGTATGATGAGTTTGGGGAAGGGTGTGTAGATAGTTTGGGTCATGTTGAGATCAAAAGGGAGGAGGTATTGGGGGTCTTGAAAAACATTGAGGTAGACAAGTCCCCAGGGCCTAATGGGACATACCCCAGAATACTGAGAGAGGCAAGGGAGGAAATTGCTGGAGTCTTGCGGGAAATCTTTGTATCCTCACTAGCTACAGGGGAGGTCCCAGAGGATTGGAGACTAGCCAATGTTGTTCCTTTGTTTAAGAAAGGTGGAAAGGATAATCTAGCTAATTACAGGCCGGTGAGCCTTACGTCAGTGGTAGGGAAATTATTGGAGAGGATTCTTTGAGACAGGATTTACATCCACCTGGGCGTATTAGCGAGAGGCAACATGGTTTTGTGAAGGGGAGGTCGTGTCTCACTAACTTGTTTGAGGTTTTTGAGGAAGCGACGAAGATGATCGATGAAGGTAGGGCAGTAGATGTTGTCTACATGGACTTCAGTAAGGCCTTTGAGAAGGTCCCTCATGGCAGGCTGATACAGAAGGTTAAGTTGCACGGGGTCAGAGGTGAGCTTGCAAGATGGATAAAAAAAACTGGCTTGGTCTTAGAAGACGGAGGGTAGCAATAGAAGAGTGCATTTCTGAACGGAGAGCTGTGACTAGTGACATTCCTCAGGGATTAGTGGTGGGACCTTAGCTATTTGTAATATATATAAATGATTTGGAGGAGAATGTAACTGGTCTGATAAGTAAATTGCCGATGACACAAATGTTGGTGGAATTCAGATAGCGATGAGGACCATCAAAGGATACAGCAGGATATAGATCGGTTGGTGACTTGGGCAGAGAGATGGTAGATGGAGTTTAATCCGGAAAAATGTGAAGTAATGCATTTTGGAAGGTCTAATCCAGATGGAAAATATATTGTAAATGGCAGAACCCTTAAGAATACTGATAGGCAGAGGGATCTGGGTGTACAGGTACCCAGGTCACTGAAAGTGGCATCACAGGTGGAAAATGTAGTCAACAAGGCATATGGCATGCTTGCCTTCATCAGTCGCAGCACTGAGTTTAAAAATTGGCAGGTAATGTTGCAGCTTTATAGAACCTTAGTTAGGCCGCATTTGGAATATTGTGTTCAATTCTGGTTGCCACACTGCCAGAAGGATGTGGTGGTTTTGGAGAGGGTACAGAAAAGATTTACCAGGATGTTGCCTGATATGGAGGACATTAGCTATGAGGAGAGGTTGGAGAAACTTGGGTTGTTCTCATTGGAATGACGGAGGTTGAGGGGGGACCTGATAGAGGTCTACAAGATTATGAAGGGCATGGACAGACTGGACAGTCAGAAGCTTTTTCCCAGGTTGGAAGAGTCAGTTACCAGGGGCCATGGATTTAAGGTGCGAGGGGCAAGGTTTAAAGGTGATGTACGAGGCAAATTTTTTACAAGGAGGGTGGTGGATGCCTGGAACTTGCTGCCAGGGAGGCAGTGGAAGCAGATACTATAGTGATTTTTAAAGAGCATCTTGACAAATATATGAATAGGATGGGAATAGAGGGATACGGTCCCCAGAAGGGTAGGGGGCTTTAGTTGTGACAGGCAGCATGTCAGTACAGGCTTGGAGGGCTGAAGACCCTGTTCCTGTACTGTAATTTTCTTTGTTCTTTGTCCTAACACCTTCACCTAATATATATCTAGGCTTGTAGACTGCCTTCCCACCTGGATGTTAATTGAAGCCATTCTTCCAATCTGTTCCTTCTTCCTGAGCCAACAACTCCCTCACAACAAACCCCGTTCTTGATCCTCAGTCTCTGGTAGGCACGTTCCCAGCAGGAGTCACTGTTGTTGGTGATGCCGATTGGCTATGGAAAGCTGCCAGCCTTTAATTGCGTGGGTAGGAGTTCAGATTCCTGGAGATGATCTCCTGCTTTCCAGTTAAGTCTTGATGAGCACTTGATTACAGAGGATCTTCTCCATTGGAGACAATAGTTTCTCATGGTTCTCCATTCACCAATATTAAATTCCAAGAAGAAATTCATGATCTTGAGCCTAGGCTGAAAGTAATGTGTTGGAATAAAAGGAAGATTAGGGGAGGAACACTTTAGGGATGGATGGTCAGCCAGGCTAGTATTAGAATAAAGTCAACAACCAGATGAAAAGTTACTTTTTGGATTTTTATGCGGTACAGGAAAATTAATATTCACATTAAGTAACTACTGCTGTTCTTCATGCAGGTACTTCTTGATGCTGAAAAGCATGATCTTGGATGTGGAGCTGGAGCAGGGAGAAATAACGCTGATGTGTTCAAGAGAGCCGGGCTGATGTTTCTGACCAATGCCAATGCTAAAGCTTTGTCAGATACAGGTAACAATGCAATAGAATTAAGAAATTATAATTAAAACATGCAACTATATGTACAGTCATCTAAAGGAGTGCTGTCCCATGATTCAGAAGGTTATATATCTTGGAAGTGCTGGCTGTAGGAATTTCTAAATGACAATCAGGAATTGAAATCCTGAAAAGTTTTCCTGTTCCCTGGAAAAAAGAAATTGGTAATGAGGTCCTTCTGCAACCTGACTGAGATTGGCTGCTTCAGCACAGATTAGTGAAGTTATTGGACAGGTATAGGAAAGAACTTGCATTTACATTAGGACCTTTCACAAATTCACGCATTCAACAGTGCATCACAACCAGACAAATACTTTCAAAGTGTACACTCTATTGTGGTGCAGAGAATCTCAGCAGCAATTTGCACAACGCAAATTTGTACAATCAGAGAAAGGTTCTCATTTGGTGTTGATTATGGAAAAACAATCAGCTTGGACAAAAAGAGCATCTCTTCTTCACATGGGACCTTTTACGTCCTTCTGAGAAACTTCAAAATAGGGTCAGAAGTATGCCATTTGGCCTGTCAAGCCCACATTGAAAAAATAGACGAGGATTTCATATCTGAAAGGTAACACCACCAACAATGTAGCATTCCCTTTGTGGTAAACCAAAGTGTTAGCCAAGATTATTAGCTCCCTGGAATGGAAGCATGAACCTATAGTTACCACTGAGCCAAATCTGAAAACATGGCCAGAATTTCCACTCTGCTAATAAAAACATTGGTGTGAAACTAGCCCTACCCTGGAAAGCTATTTTACACTTGTAAGAGAGTGAATTCGCTGGAACTGTGTCTCCCCACACCACCTGATGAGGAAACCCTGTCACTGCCAGCTATCACTGGTCCAATAATGCCACCATGTGTGATGGCCACTATCAGTACTGAAGTCAGTCATAGAACAAAGCACTGAGGGCTGGATGAAAGGTAAATCTACTCTCCAAAATAAGGATGGAATCCCTAGGGGGTAGGGATGAGGTGGGTGAGGACCAGGGTGCAAAAACCAAGGGAAATGGGATATATGGGGAGCCATTAAAGATACACTCTCCCCTTTCCTGTCCAAGACCAAAGAAGGATAATGTGCTTGCTCCCCACCAACACCACCTCACATTGCTGATGGCATCCTGCTGGCTGAAAGTCAGGCTAAGGTAGGATGTTGCCTTGCTTGGGAAAGGATTTACAGGCACTGGAGAGGGTGCAGAGGAGATTCACCAGGTTGATTACAGAGTTGAGAGCGTTGGCTTATGAGGAGAGATTGAGTAGACTGGGACTGTATTCATTGGAACTAAGAAGATTGAGGGGGGAGCTTATGGAAACGTGTAAATTTATGAAGGGAATAGATAAGACAGAAGCAGAAAGTTTGTTTCCACTGGCAGGTGAAACTAGAACTAGGGGGCATAGCCTAAAAATAAGTGGAAGCAGATTTAGGACTGAGTTGAGGAGAAACTTCTTCACCCAAAGGGTTGTGAATCTGTGGAATTCCTACCCAGTGAATTAATTGAGGCTACCTTGTTGAATGTTTTTAAGGCAAAGATAGATAGATCTTTGAATAGTAAAGGAACTAAGGGTTATGGTGTGTGGGCGATTAGATGGAGCTGAGTCCACCTAAAGATCAGCCATGATCTTGTTGAATGGTGGAGCAAGCTAGACGGGCCAGATGGCCTTCTCCTGCTCCTACTTCTTGTGTTCTTATAAAAACCAAAAGAACTGCGGTTGCTGTAAATCAGAAATAAAAACAGTAATTGCTAGAAAAGCTCAGCAGTTCTGGCATCATCTGTAGAGAGAAATCAGAGTTAATGTTTCAGGTCAAGTCACCCTTCCTCTTATGTTCTGATGTTCTTTGAAGTGACCATTAGTTGGTTTCAATTGGGGTGGCAGCAAACAAGTTGCCCTCAAAAATGCAGTTGTCTGAAAATTCATGGTAAGGTCAGGTCTGGGCAGCTAGGCAGGTGGCAGACTCACCTGCAGAGTTTTATTGGCACCCCTGCCTGCCATCCTGGCTATGGGGAATATAAATTCTCTTCCATGAATTACTATTAAAGACAGCAATATAAGTTCAGAACGTTAAATCTTTCCAATGTAACCCATTATTTATTACATTAGCTTCTACATAAAGTGAAATAATTCACTCAGATGGAAAAATAAAGTATGTACCATGTAAATGTTTTATAACTAAGGCTCTGTTCTTATTTTAACAGATACAAAATGTGATGTAATTTTGAGGCCAAAACGAGATTTGAAGATGATGGCTGAAATACGGAAGAAAGGTAAGGCTATTTTAAAATTGAATAATTTTGTTTGTATTTTAGTTGTCACTAAGTATTGTCCCTTTCTGTTGGTAAATATTACACTGGAGTTTCAATTTCCTCTGGATGGTGCATCCCCATATTGGGTGCAATATTATATGTGCCTTGGCATCCATCCTGTATCTCACCTAATTGCATGAGCGTAGAGGTAAATGTGGCCTTCTCCTCATAAACCCAAATGAGAATGAGAGAATTCAAACTTATGTTATGTGATCTCTGCACCTCACAAACTTCATCACAATTTCCCCTACTTAGACCTTTGCTTCCCACTGTTTCCCTGCCTGCTGTCTGCACTTGAGCATAACAGGGCCTAGGTATGCAGAAGACTTGCCTTCTGCCCTCCCCCTCTCCCAGCCCATGATGTGGGAGGTACCAGCAGAAGATAAATGCCTTGGTATCTACTCTAGTGGAGGGAGAGGATTTGTAATGGCCCCTTTCTCTCTCCCGTCCAAGCACTGTTTCACCCAATCATTTACCTGCTGAAGATCCCTAAGCCCTTCAGTCCAGTTGTTTTGCTGCTATTGGACTCTTAGCTGAAATGGTTTCGCAAGCAAAGATCAGTATTGACCTTGAGAACCAGTTGGTCTATATTTCAGTATCTTATTGGTGGGTGTCTTTACCTTAGAGCCTTCGTGCAATTTAACCTAGAACCGTTATTGTAGAATATGAATAAATTTTGAGAAAACGTAGGTAATAATGATCAGTGCAGATTAAAGTTAAAGACTGTAAGAAGAGGATTGACAGTTAAATGCCCCCAGGAGATTTTATTTGCCCTACCTGTTCCCATCAAGTGGCCAAAATTAAAACCATCACATTGTTTTCAGATGTTTAAAAGACCATCTAAGCTTATCAGAGCATTTGGAGCCTGCAGCAATTTATTGTACAAAGCTGATTTTTTAATTACATTCTTTTGAAAATGGTGTGTGCATCTCAAGAGAAACAATTGGTTTCAAACTTGTTTGTTTTGTTTATTGCTAGTAGCCAGATTTACAAATCCTCTTGATCAGAAATGTTGTATGGATGGAATGAAGAGCTATCCTCTCAGACACTCGTGCACTGAACGAGCGAGTAGAATCAAGTTACCTGATCCATGCAGAACAATATTTTTAGAATGCTGCAATTTTGCGCAAACATTACGTTTGAAGTCTGAAAGTGACCTGACATTGGGACGAATGGGTAAGTCTTGAAATAACAAAAGATTAATTTTCCTGCATACCTTCTTAAATTGGGAAACGAAACACAGCTCTTAGGGATGGAATTAACCACTGGAGCTGCCTGGCAGATGGGTGGGCCTTAAAATCAGATACAATGGTTCATTTCCTACCAGCCTCCAATGGTTTTCGATACATTGCAGACTAAATGGGCTTCCTCCTCATCAGGCACAATGTGCCCAGTGGAGAAACTCTCTCCAAGGTAGTTCCTCCCCAATGCAAATGTATCCCTCCACAACATTTGCCAATGTTTATAATCCTGGCCCTGCCAAAACCCCAGACTTTTCTGCATATCTAACAGTCTGGTTCGTCTTGAACTGCATGTAGTCACAGTATTGGCCTCTACTGAGAAGCTGTTGATACGTGGGAAATTGTTCCCATAAAACAGGAAGTTGCTATTAAATGAAACAATGATCCAAAAATTTGATGCATCATTGTTTGCAATGCAGGTAACTTGGTTGGTATCGCAGGATATACTGCCACAGCATATTGGACTCAGTTTCCTTATCCCTGTCATCACTAAAGGAGAAGCTGAGAATTTGGGGTGTTTCCACTCTTGAAAGGATAAGGACAATAAATAGCATTTCTTAACATACTTAAAATTAAATATCCAAGTTCTTCTTGAAATGAAAAGGATGGATACTAAGGGTTGAATTTTCTGAGATGCTGTGAATTCCCACTTCCAGAACTGAAAGTAAGTGTTGACCTCTGCCAGAGGTGGTGGGACTGAAGAGTATCATTTTGCCAGCGTCATTTAATTAACAGGATTAGCCAGGACTACTCTCCAATTGAGAATGATCTCTCAGAGCTGCAGCTCCAATCGGAGGACTGAGGTTTTCTCCAAAGAGTGGAGTCCTCAAAGATCAGACAATTTTTTCAGTGGAATAGAGTTAGATGGGCAGGCAGGCAGCAATTAGAGATGGAGAGTGGATGGGTTGCTCTTTATATCTATTCAGTTTATCCATCTGCTCAATACCTTTTGACATGCTTTCAAAGATCTATCCATCTCAGCCAAGAAAATTTCAATTGAGCCAACTTCCACAACCCCATTGGAGGAGCAAGTACCAGGTTTCCAACATCCTTCAGTGGAAACATGCTTGTTAATTAATTTCTAAATGTCCTATCCCTAATTTTAAAATTTAGACCCATTCTTGAAAATTTCCCACCGAAGTTCCTTATAGAGTATAGAGTCATACAGAATGGAAACAGACCCTTCGGTCCAACCAGTCCATGCTGCGTATAATCCCAAACTAAACTAGTCCCACAAGCCTGGCCCATATCCATCCAAACCTTTCCTATTCATGTATCTATCCAAATATGTTTTAACCGTTATAATTGTACCTGTGTCCACCACTTCCTCAGGAAGTTCATTCCACACGCGAACTAGCCTCTGTGTTTAAAAAAAAAGTTGCCTCTTATGCCTTTTTTAAACCTCTCTCCTCTCACCTTAAAAATGTGCACCCTGGTCTTCAAATCCCCATTCTAGGGAAAAGACAATTACCATTAACTCAGGTCGCCTCTCAAGCTCCTATGTTCCAGTGAAAAACATCTCAGCCTATCCAGCCTTTCTTTGTAACCCAGACCTTCCATACCCGGCATCATCCTGGTAAATCACTTCTGAACTCTCTCCAGCTTGATAATATCCTTCCTATAACTAGGCATCAAGAACTGTATACAGCATTCTGCAAGAGGACTCACCAATGGCCTGTACAACCTCAACATTACTTCCCAACTCCTATACTCAAAGGACTGAGCAATGAAGGCAAGCGTGCCAAACATTTTTTTAACCACTTTTTTCTGTATGTGATGCAAACTTCAAAGAATTATGCACCTCTACTCCTAGGTCGCTGTGTTCTACAACACTACCCAAGGCCCCACCATTAATGGTATAAGCCCTACCCTTGTTTGTTGTACCAAAATTCAATACCTGGCATTTATCCAGATTGAACTCCATGTGCTATTTTTTAGCCCATTGTCCCATTTGATCAAGATCCCTTTGTAAACTTAGAAAACCTTCTTCACTGTCTACTATGCCACCAGTTTTGGTGTCGTCTGCAAACTTACTAACCATACTTCTATATTCTCATCCAAATCATTTATATAAATGAAAAACAAAAGAGGACCCAGAACCAATCCCTGTGGAACACTGCTGGTCAGAGGCCTCCAGTCTGAAAAGCAACCTTTGAACATTACTGTCTGTCTCCTGCTGTTAAGCCAATTATGTATCCGTATAGCTCACCTTGAATTCCATGTGACCTAATATTACTAATTAGTCTACCATGTGAAACCTTGTCGAAGGCTTTACTAAAATCCAAATAAACAATGTCTACTGCTCTGCCATCATCAATCTTTTTGGTAACTTCCTCAAAAAACTTAATCAAGTTTGTGAGACACGATTTTCCTCGCACAAAACCATGCTGATTAACCCTAATCAATTTTTGCCTCTCTAAGTGTCCTACCTTTTATAATCACCTCCAACAATTAACCCACAACTGAAGTCAGACTTGCAGGTCTATAGTTCCCCAGTTTCTCCTTACAACCTTTCTTAAACAAAGGTACAACATTAGCCACCCTCCAGTCATCAGGCACTTCACGCATAGTTATAAATGATGCAAATATTTCTGCAAGGGGCCTCGTAATTTCCTCCCTTACTTCCCACAACATTCTGGGATACATTAAATCAGGGAAGGAGATTTATCCACCTTTACGTTCTCCAAGGCCTCCCAAACTTCCTCTTCTGTAATGTGAACAGTTTATGAATCATCAAAGTTTATTTCTCTGCATTCTTTAGATTCCATTTCTTTCTCCACAGTAAAAACTGATGTGAAATATTCATAAGGTGTCTCTCCCATCTCCTGAGCTTCAACACAAAGACAACCTACTTGATCTTTAAGAGGCCCTACCCTCTCTCTAGTTACTCTCTTGCTCTTAATGTATTTGTGGAATCGCTTTGGATTATCCTTAATCTTATCCGCCAAAGCTATCTGATATCCTGTCTTTGCCTTCCTGATTTCTCTCTTAAGAATGCTCCTACACTCTTTATATTGATTAAGAGATTCAATTGAACAAAGTTGTCTATGTATAAAATAAGATTTTCTTTCATTCTTGAGTTGAACCTCAAAATCTCTATTCATCCATTGTTCCTTAATCTTACCAGCCTTACTCTTCACTCTTACAGGAAAAAAAATGCCTCTGAATTCTCGTTGTCACACTGTTGAATACCTTCCGCTTGTCAGTTGTCCTTTTACCTGCGAACAGTCTACTCCAATCAACTTTTGAGAATTCTTGTCTCATACCATTAAAATTTGCCTTACTCCAATTAAAATCTTTAACTTTTAGAGAAGGATTATCCTTTTCTGTAACCATTTTGAAACTAATGGAATTATGATCGCTAGACCCAAAGTGTTCCCCCACTTTTACTTCAGTCACCTGCCCTGCCTTATTGCCCAAAAGAGGGTCTAGTTTTGCTCCTTCTCTAGTAGGAGCATCTACATATTGATAAAGAAAATTTTCTTGAATACATTGGATGATGTTAGGCAGCATTTGACAAGATTTAACAGAATTATTGTTATAAGGGACCCTCCTGTCAGGGGCATAGGCAGGAGATTCTGTGGCAGAGAGCGTAAGTTTAGAATGGTTTGTTGTTTTCCTGGCACTAGGATTAAGGACGTCTCTAAACATTTCAAGCATATCGTTAAAGGTGAGATCGAGTAGCCAGGAATTATTGTATGCAATGGTAGGAGTGACATTTTAAGGGAAAAGATTAAAGCAGTACAGAATGAATTTAAGAGGTTAGGTAGAAGATTAAAAAAAAAACCTTATGAGTAGTAATTTCTGGTTTGCTCCCAATGCCAAACTCAAACAACAAAAGGAACAAAAGGTTAAAGGTGATAAATCAATGGCTGAAGAGCTGTTGTATTGTTCAGGGATTCAAGTTTTTGGACAATTGGAATGTCTTTTGGGATACAAAAGACCCGTTCAAAAGGATGGGACTAACCTAAACTGGAAAGGGACCAATATGTTAGCAGGGAGATTTGCTCATTCCATTAAGGGAGACTTTATACTGATAGAGAAGGGGAGTGGAGGAATTCTAAGTAGCAGTGTAAGCAGAAGGAGTTTCAGTCACTCAGAGATAGGAAGTATTCCAGCATAAACAGAAGGATTGATGGGGAAGGTTCTTAATGTGAGGAGAGCACATCAGTTAGAAGAGAAAGACAGGAGAGAGACAAGAGTATGTAGTAACTCTGAAGAACTGAATTGTATTTATTTCAATGCAAGTGGTCTTACCAGTAAGGCTGATGAACTCCGGGCATATTTAAGAACATGGGATCGGGACGTCATAAGAATTACAGAAACTTGGCTAAGAGATGGATGCGACTGTGAGCTCAATATTCCAGGCTTTAGATGCTATAGGAAGGATAGAAAAGGAGGCAAGAAAGGAGAGAGGTGGTGTTTTTGATTAAGAAATACATTACTGCTGTAACTAGGGAAGATATTTCTGAAAAATTGTCTAGTGAAAGTATGTGGGTAGAAATTACAAATAAGAATGGAAAGACCACTTTGATCGGATTCTACTATAGGCCCCCCAGTAGTAAGAGGGAAATTGAGAAACAAATACGTAGGGAGATCTCAGATATTTATAAGCATAATTGGTTGTAATAATGGGGATTTTTAATTTTCCAAGCATTGACTCTGAAGTGTTAAATGTTTGGATGGTGATCCTTAGAATGTATCTTTTTGAATCTGAGTTCTGGCATTATGCGCCAATTCCAAAATACAAGTTGTTGCTGTTTTTCATATCTTTATTTATTTTTGTTTAACTCCAAAACTAGAATTGAACAATGAATTTGAAATGGAGCCTCCACGAATCCGTAGTTATTTTCCAGAAAGCTGGCTATGGGAAGTCCATGAAATTCCAGAGAGGTATTTTCTGCAGTACTTTTTCTAGAGATGTTCCTATGCAATTTATAATTGGATTCTGCAGTCTTCATTTGCTACAATAATTTGTTTCATCTCATAGACATAAACCAAATTGATATTCACAGCAACTATGGAAAATCCCATTCCTAATATTATATCATCTACACTTCTGAGTGACAAAGTTTACAAATGTTTATAATTGGTGCCAGCAGTGAACACCAGCCATGGTTTTTAAAATAACAAGGCATAAAATTTAGATGGCATAGTTCAATATTTGGGTGCAAAACATAGATTAAGCCTCAAATCTAATGTGTAGCACAAGTTCGATACAAGCCAGAAGCCATATTGAAATGGGCAAAGATATAACTGTACATGTCCAATCTTGTTACAGGTGATAGATCTTTTTCTGTCAGGTGAATAATGCCTGTTTAAGGTCCCCTCTGAAATTAGTTGCCCAAAGGTAGGCAGCATCAGTTTCATTCACCAAGTCTGTATGCACAGTAACCAGTATTCCTTAAAGGAATCAATGCAAGCTGCCACCTAAAAGGTAACATTTTAAAATATCCTTAGCTAAATGTGGAATTTGGTGGGGCAATAGTGATATGTATTAATTACATCAGCATTGGTCTTCTTGGTCCTTTGGTTGCACATCTAACTCAATATAAATTCAATTAATCCCCCTCCTACAGCTATTTTTCTAAACACTACACAGGGTTATCTACTTATTAAAAAGTCTCCACTTTGATCTCTCCACACCTTTCGGGTTATGTCTTTGTCTTAATCCCAAATACCACGTCTGGCTTAACTACCTATTCCTTAAGACTCAGTTTTCTTCTGCAGTAGCAGATGTTATCTGGTCTCTGGCCATGACTACCTAAAGTACTTCACTTAATCCAAGAATGCTATTTCTTTAGTGTTACATAGCATTTTCTTAATGATGCATGCTGCCCATTTAATTCAGTCCTCATCATTGCATCTACAGAAACCTATGCTCAAGGTCTAACAAATTTATATATACTTCATTAGCTACAGTAGGCAGAAATTGAGTACTGTCCACTTACTCTCCGTATACTTCAAACTTCTTGTAGCATTTTCTCTATGAATGAGCTTATGATTCTTTGAGCATTTTGATTAACAAACATTTTCATACCCTGCCTCCTTTTTATACCTTGTTTGTGTGCTACATAAAACAAACATCGTTGCCTGTTATAATTTTATTTTTTAAAATCACTCATGGGATGTGGTGTCACTGGCTGGGCCATAATTTATTGCCTATGTTTAGTTGCATTTGAGAAGGTGGTGGTATGCTGCCTTCTTGAACTGTAGCAGTTTATTTGGTGTAGGTATATCTACAGTACTATTTAGAGAGCGATTTCCAAGGTTCTGACCTAGCAACACTGAAGGAGCAGTGCTTAAATTTCCAAGTCTAGATGGTGAGTTGCTGGGAGGGGAACGTGAAAGTAATGATATTCGCACAAATCTGCTGCCCTTGTCCTAAGGATGTTGTTTGCATATTTTACTTAAAAAATTAATTCCTCCTTTCAGATTAAGAAATCTAGAGAGAGAATTTTAAGCTTTACTTATTCCTGTTCTCTGCTTTTCTCAACAAAATCTGCTCCTCTTATCAGTGATGTCTAATCTCCATTGTTCTTTTTTCACTGCTTTTCCCTTGCAAATATTCTGCTTCATTTTACTTTTTTGTTACAATACCTTAACATTGTATTTTGTTAGATGCCTTTTTCATTTTTATGGTTTATTTTCAAATTATCTTGTCACTGTTCCTATCTCATGCCAATCATTGAAAACTGTAGAGAGTAGAATGTGTGAAAAAAAGCATGTTTGCCTGTGAAGCATTATAATATTAGTATATTATTGTCACAGTATACTTGAAGCATTCAAGAAACAGTTCAGGCTTTTTTTGGTGTACACTGACCTCAGAATAAATGCCAGGGCTGAAGCTAAGTTTGCTTAGTCTCGTTTTCTGTTTATAATAGACGGAAGAATCATTTAATGTTCAGCAGGTAAAACTCCATTCTTGTAATGCAAAATTTTTTTTAAAAACTGCCTTTGTCAAAGCAGGTATCAGCAGAAGTACATGTATCCTGAGGGGCTTATTTCAATACCTGTTTAAACAGCAGCTCCTCTTTAAGTTTGAAAAACAAATTTAATTTGTCCTGTAGTTCAATTGTCCATTTACTATAAATGTTTGTCAGTTTATAAACCAACCCATGTCCCACTATCTACAAAATTGCAGAAGATTACATGATCTACAAGTAAGGCCAAATACAGTAACCAAAGCTTTCTGTTCCATCTTTAGAATCACTGAAATTTACTTCAAAATTCAATTATTGCAAATTAACAACTTGCATTTATTTAGCAGCCTTAATGTCACAAAATATCAATAAGGATATTTGATACTGAGCAACAGAAGGAGTTATCAGAGCAGATGACAAAAGCCTGGTCAGAGATAAGTTGAGCAGATAACAGAACTGTAAGAAATTAAGGTTCACTCACAGGAATGATGTGAAATATTTAACTTGCTTACATTAAAGAAGAAAAATCAAAACACATTTAAGGTGCTTCGTCACAGCAATAGCATTTTTGTTTTGTGTATTTTGGCCATTCTCTGCTGAGATTTAAATAATTGAATTGCTGTTTTCTTATAGCTGGTTCATATCAGTTATGACTCCTGTGGAACAGCAGCATACATACTTTCAACTAGTGAGTACGGTATAGAAATGTAGCTGGTTGGAAAAGAACAACTTGGGCATATCTTAATGCTGATGGTAAAGTTCAAGTGCAGACAAAGTAGACACCAGATTCAAACACAGATTGTAAAATGCAGATTGTTGGTACTTCAGAGTGTACTTTTCCTTTTATTCTTTTAGCAAAATTGTCCCAGTAATTACTAAGAGGTTTAATTAAGTAAAACCTAAGTAAATATTTGAATGTTAAAACTTATCAACATACACAATTTTAAAAATGTCAAATATTGCTTTCATTCCGTTACATTTTGCCATTTGCTTTGGTATTGTACTCTTCATTTAACTTGTCCACAAATAAAGGTTTCTGTTCTGCAATTGATAAACAAAATAAAAGTTTCAAAAATCCAGAATTAGGATGATTGTGTACTAAACTAGATTTTTAGATCATGGGAGTTGTCCTGATACGGTTTCCAAATGTAAATATTATTTATCTGGTAAATAAAAATAAAATAGTGAATTTGCAATTTAAATGTTACATGTGACACATATTGAAATGAATTTTGTGTATTTATTATGTCTAGCTCAGATTCTCAGCATCTGTTAAAAGTTTTACCTGATTCATTGACTACTTGGGAAGTCCAAGGAGTGGGAATTTCAGGGACCGGTAAGCAAAGACCCAGACAATTTTAGAACTCGATGATTCTAAGCAGCAGATTCAATCCTTCTTGTTTTTCATATTTTATACAGGTATATGTGTTGCTGATCCAATAAAAGTGACAGTTTATCAGGATGTGATTCTAAAAGCAAAATTACCTTATTCCGTTGTGAGAGGTGAACAAGTACAACTAAGAGCTTCTGTGTACAGTTATCAGAGGGATAAAACAAAGGTACATCTTAAAAACTTGCTTATTAGGAACATGCCTTAAGATGTTATATTTAGCAATTGTCTGATGCCGCTTTGGGCAAGGCCTATTCATTGCTACATTTTGACTTTTTGAATATCAGATCATGTTCAGAAGCCTCATGCAAATATTAAAGTTTAATCAACACAAAACAGATTTAGTAGATAAGTTGCATTTAGTTTAAATAATTTTACTATACTTTGTAGTAGGATCACCTTCAGATGGAAATCATCAATATCTGGGGACAGAAGCTGAAAGAATGAACTTAGCAACAATGTGATAGTTTGAATGATTGGCAGATTTTCCAGCTCATCTCACCCTCTGATCCATAGTGTTTTGGTAGATTTCTGACAATTCTATGTCCCATTTGTTGACAATACCAGTCTAGTTGTTTCTTGAAACCCATAAGATTTCTTGTCCCACAACCCATGTAGCCACTGCTGGACTCACCACATAAAAGCAATAGTACAAGGGCAGGTAAGAGACAGGGAATACCACAGCGAGTAACTCACTGCCTAATTCCCCAAAGCCTGTCTGCCATCCCCAAGGCACAAGTTAGGCCTGTGATGGAATACTCCCCACATGCCTGGATGAATGCTGCCCCAGCACCTCTCAAGAAGCTTGACGCCATCCAGGACAGACCAGCCCGCTTTATTAGCATGACATCCACAAGCATCCACTCTCTACACTACTGACGCTCTGTAGCAGCAGTGTGTACTATCTACAAGATGCACTGCAGAAATTCACCAAAGATCCTCAGAATAGCACCTTCCAAACCCATGACCATTTCCATCTAGAAGGACAAGGGCAACAGATATATGGGAACACCTCCACATTCAAGTTCCCTCCAAGCCACTAACCATCCTTACTTGGAAATCTATCGGTGTTCCTTCATGGTCACTGGGTCAAAATCCTGAAATTCCCTTCATATTGGCATTGTGGGTCAATCCACAGCAGGTGGACTGCAGCAGTGCAAGAAGACAGCTCACTATCACTTTCTCAAGGGCAACTAGGGACAGGCAATAAATGCTGGCACAGCCAGCAACACCCAGATCACACAAAAAAAGAAAATAAAACCTGTGCCAGTTTGCTATTCCACATTTAGTTAAAGCAAAGTTCCTCCTAGTTTTCTGTTTTAATTTCTAAACTCTTTTCATGTTCACAGGACATTCCAATGTGCTTATAGAAAGGATGTGGAAGCTTTAGAAAGGGTGTAGAGGAGGTTTACCAGGATGCTGCCTGGACTGGAGGGCAGATCTTATGGGGGAAGGTTGAGGGAGCTAGGGCTTTTCTCATTGGAGCGAAGAAGGATGAGTGGTGACTTGGTAGAGGTGTACAAGATGATGAGAGGCTTAGAGTGAATAGCCAGAGACTTTTTCCCAGGGCGGAAATCACTATTACAAGGGGGCATAATTTTAAGAAGATTGGAGGAAGGTGTAGGGGAGATGTCAGAGGTAGATTCTTTACATAGAGAGTAGTGGGTGCATGTAATGCGCTGCCAGCGGTGGTAGTGGAGTCAGATACAGTAGGGACATTTAAGCGACTCTTGGATAGGCACATGGATGATAGTAAAATGTTTGGTACGCAGGGTAGTTTGATCTTAGAGTATGATAATAGGGCAGCACAAAATCATGGGCCAAAGGGCCTGTACTGTGCTGTACTGTTCTATGTTCTATGCTTCATATCCTTTTCATTCAGTGAACTAAATAGACAACTATAGACTAAAATTAGAAATGTTCTCACCCATGTCATTTTTCTTTCTTACCCTTGGTTTCAAAACCAAATGTTTGATATTTGATCAAAGAATTGTTTGATCTAGTGTTTGATTCTTTAACCTCTCTAACTTACTACTGTAATCCTACAGTGAAAGTTGATTTATCAGCCTTTCACTTTGTTGAATTGTACTGGCTGAGCCAACTAATAGTACTCAAGTGTATTTTCTGAAAAGAAACTCGGCAATTTTTGGTGGAGAGGTGGCAAGGTTTTCTTTTCTTGTTGAAGAATCCAATTAGAGCTTTCTTTTCTTTCATTTTTTTTTGTTGTATCATCAGAATTAAGAGTTTTATAAACTGTATGAGAAGTCACTGCTCAGCCCTGATAATTAATTGTGCGTTGCTTTGTTCAAAGATTTGTGTTCAACTGAGTACAGACGAGGGAACATGTTTGTTTAAAGGTTCTCAAACAAGCATTGAAGGAAGACAACACACTGCTTGCCAAAGAAGAACTTTGGAAGGTTTCTCAGCACTTCCATTTACATTCACTGTACTTCCTTTGAAGATAGGTGTTCACAACATAAATTTCACACTTAAAACTCAATTTTCAGCAAATGAAATTACTGTCCACAAATTGCATGTAGTGGTAAGTTCCAATTCTTCAGTTTAATGGTTGTGTCTGTAAACAGAGAATTGTAAGCTTTAAAAAATAACCTTGGAGCAAATCAAAAGTATAACATAAAATTATATCAATCCAGTTTGATGATATGAAATCACAAACTAGAAATGAATATAATTAATTTTGACTATCACATTCACTTGATGTTTCATTTAATTTATCCAAGTCATTGAACCATACAGATCCTGAAGGTGAGAACTCAGTCTGTGCTGGTTTAGCTGACCTCTGCTGGGACAACAATGGTACAATCCAAATTGCCTGTAACCTTGGTTTAGGGATTCTGATCAGTATCCAGTAACCACTACTGGAATCATGCATCCCTGAAGTTGAAAGCTTGGTTGTACTCATTGCCTGGCTTAACATCTTATGTCAACTTTCATTTACATAGCACCTTTAGTATAGAAAAATGTTTCAAGACCTTTGAAGTTGTTAGAAAATGGAACAAATGGGAAAAATGAGTAAGAACATTTTTTGAAAGATAATATTTTAAAAAGAATATTTTTCTGTAAAAAAGTACATATGCCAAAATATATCCTTATTTTGAAGATAAGGAGAGATGTAGCAAAGTGGAAGAATAAATTTCAGCATGTTCCACATTGTTGGACATCGGTCATTTCAGCCACAGGACATCACTGCAGGAGTTCTTCAGTGTAGTGTCCTAAGCCCAGGCATCTTCAACTGCTTCATTTATGTCTTTTCCTCCATTGTAAGTTCAGAAGTGGAGGTGTTTGCTGATGATGGCACAATGTTCAGCACCATTCATGATTCCTCAGGTACAAAACAAGTCTGTGTCTAAGTGCAACAAAACCTGGATGACATTCCCGACAAAATCGGGAAAACTGCCAGATTAAGTTATGCCAATTATCCTTAGAACTTTATGCTGCCTCTTTCCAACTTACATGACTTTCACATGCCTCCCAAAAGTCACACAGCAAAACCTATTGGATTTGCCTGGGCCACAAAGGAGCGACCCAAATTGATAGGCACTCTATACTTGATCAAAAGCCCCATGCTCTTTCCTCCAAACCTGCCTCACCTTCCAACCCCCCTTCCCTTAACCCTCCTTGCAACTTTGTTCACCCGGGTTCAGGAATCCAGTCCCAATCCCGGGGCTGGGCCTCTGTGTAGTCCACCAGGTGCTGCCTACAATGGAGAGCTGCTTGCCAGCTTTTGCTTGGTCAGTAGCTCTCAAGAGGCTGGTTTCTGCACTTCAGGGGCCTTGATTGTGTGGGAGGCCCAGCACTGGCCAGTTAAATGCCTGATAGCACTTAAGTTGTCTGGCTTCTACCTCAGGAGTGATATGGGGTTCCTATCGGTTCTTTGTCAGAAACTTGTCACTGGAATAAAATCCAATCTACTAGAACTCACTGCACAAAAAATATATAGTGTCAATACAAGTTGGCAAGGATTGGATGATAAGTAAGACTTCATGCAAGATAAATTCTAACATTTATGTAAGGTGGAGCTTGGGAGGCTAGTGAAGAGGGTTTTGGATAGGCTGGAGGTTGCAAAAGTAATGTAAGAGTTTCACTGGCAGTGAAATGAGTAAGTGGGAGATATAACGGTGAACTTTGTTTTTGAAGAAGGCAGAGTTTGTGAAAGACACCTGAATTATTACCAGATGGATGGAGTATGGTTGGCAATGAGGTCAATTGTAGCACCCCACTAAATCAATAAAATCAATACAGACTGCAAGTTGAACCTAGGATATTCACCTCTGTTCTACACTAGGTAATATATTTATCCAGTTGACTTTTCAAAGGTATGACTGATACTTCTATAAAAAAGAACATATTTTAATGTCCAGAGGTCATCTAGTCAATATCTGCAAATTAACAAGAGGCTTATGATCTCTTGTGATTATAAATGGGGAAGTGTTAAGCCCCAATTTTCACATTCTGTGCAATTCCTGTTTTGGATATCAATCCTTTAGTGCACTTAGGTAAAGGATTATGTCTCCTTATGAGTGTACTGCTTCCATGAATTCCCGTACTTGTCTCACAGGAGAACTAACTGATGATGCCCTGACATTTCACAAAAGTCAGATGACAATGTTAATGCAAACATTAATGAGCCACCAATGTGCTCAGAAATTCATATAACATTCTAGTATAATACAGAATTCATTATATTATTACAATTATGATATTGATCATTATGACATGAAAAGGATCATTACTGTAATTTATTTCTAGGTTCATTGATGCAGTTAACATCTTATATCTGTCTACATTTTCTGTTAAAATTATAAGGATATAAGTTATGTTGATGTTTATACTGGAAACAATGCATAAATTTGTCAGAAACAAAAACAGAAATTGCTGGAAAGACTCAGCAGGTCTGGCAGCATCTGTGGAAACAAATCAGAGTTAACATTTTTGGTCGAGTGACCCTTCCTCAGAACTGAGCTTTTCCAGCAATTTCTGTTTTTGTTTCTGATTTACATCATCTGTAGTTCTTTTGGTTTTTATTTAGTAAATTTGTTGGACTGTAATTACACTGTTCACCCAATGAAGACATTACTGCACCACTGCTGGCTGTAAATTGAATAACATAAGTTTCTAAATGTTAACAAAGAACAAAGAACAAAGAAAATTACAGCACAGGAACAGGCCCTTCAGGCCTCCAAGCCTGCGCTGATCCAGATCCTCAATCTAAACCTGTCGCCTATTTTCCAAGGATCTGTATCCCTCTGCTCCCTGCCCATTCATGTACCTGTCTAGATACATCTTAAATGACGCTATCGTGCCCGCCTCTACCACCTCCACTGGCAACACGTTCCAGGCACCCACCACCCTCTGTGGAAAAGAATTTTCCACACATATCCCCCTTAAACTTCTCCCCTCTCACCTTGAAATCGTGACCCCTAGTAATTGAGTCCCCCACTCTGGGAAAAAGCTTCTTGCTATTCACCCTGTCTATACCTCTCATGATTTTGTAGACCTCAATCAGGTTCCCCCTCAACCTCCGTCTTTCTAATGTAAATAATCTTAATCTACTCAACCTCTCTTCATAGCTAGCACCCTCCATACCAGGCAACATCCTGGTGAACCTCCTCTGCACCCTCTCCAAAGCATCCACATCCTTTTGGTAATGTGGCGACCAGAACTGTACGCAGTATTCCAAGTGTAGTGGAACCAAAGTCCTATACAACTGTAACATGACCTGCCAACTCTTGTACTCAGTACCCCGTCCAATGAATGAAAGCATGCTGTATGCCTTCTTGACCACTCTATCGACCTGCGTTGCCATGTTCAGGGTACAATGGATCTGAACACCCAGATCTCTCTGTGCATCAATTTTCCCCAGGGCTTTTCCATTTACCGTATAGTTTGCTCTTGAATTGGATCTTCCAAAATGCATCACCTCGCATTTGCCTGGATTGAACTCCATCTGCCATTTCTCCGCCCAACTCTCCATTCTCCGACAGTCCCCTTCACTATCTGCTACTCCACCAATCTTAGTGTCATCTGCAAACTTGCTAATCAAACCACCTATACCTTCCTCCAGATCGTTTATGTATATCACAAACAACAGTGGTCCCAACACGGATCCCTGTGGAATACCACTGGTCACCGTCCTCCATTTTGAGAAACTCCCTTCCACTACAACTCTCTGTCTCCTGTTGCCCAGCCAGTTCTCTATCCATCTAGCTAGTACACCCTGGACCCCATGCGACTTCACTTTCTCCATCAGCCTACCATGTGGAACCTTATCAAACGCCTTACTGAAATTCATGTATGTGACATCTACAGCTCTTCCCTCATCTATCAACTTTGTCACTTCCTCAAAGAGAAAATTAATAGACTTGAGATTTATAACAGTAAAATAAAATTTGCAAAGTTTATGACTTCAGTGTCGGGACAGATTTACATCTGCTTGCACATGTCCAGTTATCTCCCTGTGTCTAACCCTGCTTTGCCTGAAAACTTTCTTAACTTCACATCCCTGTGTATGATCACAGGAGTTTGACTTCAGTATTTTAAGTCTAATAATTGTTAAACAACCTGTTCAGACATGTTATGACTCACCTCTTGAATTCTGATCCTCTAGGCACTACCATAGTGCCACAAGACACAGACTTAAATTATTTCAAAATGAATCAATTATTCATTTTTGTGATCTGTGTTCATTAATCCTTCATCAGTAGATGTGAAGCTGGAAAAGCACAGCAAGTCAGACAACATCCAAGGGGCAGGTAAGTCAATGTTTCAGGCTGAAACCCTTCACCAGGACAGGGTCAAAACATTGACTTTCCTGCATCTTGGATGCTGTCTGACCTGCTGTGCTTTTCCAGCTTCACATCTATTGACTCTGGCTTCCAGCATCTGCAGTACTTACTGTCTTTAACTCATTAATCCTTCAACTGGCATCCCATCATGTATGAAAATTTTGCACAGCAGCTGTTAGTATCCTTCATAACTACTACTAATCAAAATATGGTTTTAAAATAGAATAAAATTGCAGAAATAGCTACTGAAATCTCACCATCATTGATGGTTTACAGTGTTATCTGAATTTCTCACTGAGACACTAGCTATTACTCATTCTGTTATGCATTGTTTCTATTAATAAAACATTTCTGTGTACTTTTTGATTTTATAAATAGTAATCTTTGCACTTTCATTTTTCTTTTTTGTTGTTATCTTCTGATCTGGCCTGAAGCCAGAAGGAATTAAGAAAGAAAAAAATTTCCCTTACGTATTGGATCCAGCCAACGTCTTGGGTACATTTTATACCAAGTTTCCAACATAATATTTAATTGAAGATTTTGTTTGGAAAACTGTTACAACTAAAGTTTAATTTTTTTGAAATTTACTTTCAGGGAGTATGGTGAGAAGGATTGAAATTCAGTTGAAAACACCATTAAATATTCTCCCAAATGTAAAACCAAAGAATGTGTTGACTGTGCAAGGTAATATTACTACTGTTTGATTTGTCATGAATTTGTCTTCTTAAAGATCTCGGCTGTTATATATTGGTGTATGAGTCCCTCTGATAATTCAATGGGTTTTAGGAGAACATAATAAATAAAAGCAGGGGTAGACCCTATAGCCAGACAACCCTGCACCACCATTCAATATGATCATAGCTGTTCTTGATCTTAACTCCATCTTACCAACTCCCCATTTTGTTTGATTTGCTGTGATACCAAAATCTTTCTATCCCAGTCTTAAATGTAATCAATGATGGAGACTCCACATAGGGAAATCTTTTTACAGCTGTAGAGTGTTGGTGAGGCCACACCTGGTAGTACTGTGAGCAGCTTTGGCTCCCTTATTTAAAATGGATATATTGTTATTGGAGGCTATTCAAAAGATATTCACTAGGCTGGTTCCTGGAATGAAGGGATTGACTTATCAAGGATGATTAAACAGGATGGGCGTTTATTCATTAGATTTCAGAAGAATGAGGGGTGATCTTATTGAAACAAAATTCTGAGGAAGCTCTTCAGGTAGATATTGAGAAGATGTTTCCACTCTTTGAGGAATTGCAAACTAGGGGACAGAGTTCAGAATAAGGGGAAACACATTTAAAACTGAGATACAAAAGAATCTGTCCTACCAGAGGGTAAAAGATGTCTGGAATTCTCGACCCCAGGGAGTTGTGAAGGTGAGATCACTGAAAGTATTTAATGAGAAGGAAGAGAGAGATTTTTGAAATGTTGGAGTTGACAGTTAAGCTGAAATGTCTTGAAAAAATAGTTGAAGCCCCTGGGGGACATCAACCATGATTTTGTTGAATGGCAGGGCAGGCTGGGAGAACCAAGTATCTTTCTCCTGCAACTATCTCTTACATTCTCATTCACAGCCTGTAGAGGATCACAAGCCTGAGTCAAGAAATTTCTCCTTTTCTCAGGACAATATTGCTGCCCTATTATCCTGAGACCATGCCCCCTGGTTTAAACTCAGCAGGCACAAGAAATGACTTTGCAGCACCCGTCTGCCCTCTCAGAATTCTAAATATTTCAATGAAATCACCCCTCATTAGACTAAACTCCGGGAAGTGTATGTCTATTTTATTCAAGCTGTGTTCCAAAGTGCAACCCTCTCATCCCAGAAATCAATCTAGCAAACCTCCACTAAACTAGTTCCCCAAGCCAAGCATATCTTTCCCTTAGCACAGACAGTGAAACTGCACAACACTCCATGTGGAGTTCCACCAAAGTCCCGACAGAACTATAACAAAATCTCCCCTCTTCAAGCACTCAAACACATTGTAATAAAGTTCCAGGTTAATCACCCACTCAGACTTCTAACGATACAGATGATTCAGTTGGAATTGACCATTCAGTTCTATGTTTCTCGCATACAATACAAATTTGGTTCATTGGAATAGGTGTTTATTTTATGCAATTTCCAGTCAGCAGCCCATTTTACAAAGCACGCAAAGTCAGCTGCCCTATCAGGACATTCATCTTTAAAGTTTGGAGTTACTTCAACTATTTGAGTCCAAAGGGAAATGGAGGGATTAGTTACTAGGGGCCAACAAAAGGATAACAAAAGCAGGTCTGATAAGTTTGACTGACCAAACACTAGAGCTAGGAGAACAAGAGATAATGTGAAAAGCTCAGACCTTTGTCTTTCTATTCTGGTACACAAGATCAACCTGTAGAAATCTAGTAAAATCTAGTAAATGCTGCAGATGCGGGGGATCTGAAATAAAAGCAGAAAGTGCTGGAGAAACTCAACAAGGCTGGCAGCATTTTGTAGAGGTAAACAGATCTAACATTAAGTCCAAAAAGGTATCGCTGTCCATAGCTGCTGTCAGACACTAGCACTTTGCTTTTATTACCATAGAAACTTAGAGTGAACATTTATAGAAAATAAGATTTCTCTTCCTACAGGCTGAGTCACTTACTTCCAGGAATCTGCTCCTCTGTGAAGTTACTTATTCACTAAGCAGGGGTACAATGGCATGATTCATTATTTTGTAAGTTATATGGACTGTTATCAAATAGATTTGATAAAACAACATTTTATTCATTTATATGCCACATACAAAATGTCTCAGTGAGTGTTTATCAGTCTGCTGAATATAGGAGACATGCATGTGAGGACACAGATTATAGCATCTGACGCACAAAGCAAAAGATTTCACTGTGACAGCCTATTTAATGTCTAGTTATTAAAGGTTAACTGCTGATTGTAACTGTTGGAAGTTCCATATGCAAGATTTCTCAAAGATGCTGAACCTAATCAAACCCTTAGTATTGGCTGGATATTTATAGCAATAAAATGGGCGGCACGGTGGGACAGTGGTTAGCACTGCTGCCTCACAATGTCAGGGATCTGGGTATGATTTCAATATTGGGTGACTGTCCATGTGGGCTTTCAACAATTTCCAATTGTTTGTATGGGTTTTCACCAGGTGCTCCAGTTTGCTTTCACAGTCCAAAGATGTGCGGGTAGGGGAGGTGGATTGGCCATGCTAAATTTCTCCCTAGTGTCCAGGGATGTGCAGGCTAGGTGGATTAGCCATGGTAAATGCAGAGTTATGAGATAGGGTGGGGAGGATAGGTCTGGGTGGGCGGCTCTTTACAGGGGTGAGGGTTCAGAGCAGACTTAATGGGCTGAAGGCCTATTTCTGCACTGTAGGGATTCTAACATTTAATGACATAAACACTTCTTAAGGGCATTGCAATGATTTATAGAACAAGAAAGAAGGATTTGTATTTACTGAAGCTCATATTGAGCCGCACCAGAGTGTGAAGACAATCTACACGTACAATTTCACATGTGGTAAGGGCTTATTCTTGACTGTACCATTACAGTATTACACTATGCAGCTAGCATATCATAATTTATTTGCTAAAGAGAGAAAAGAAAGGGGGAACCATCTTAGTTTCAAATTATTACAGACATTCTGTCATATAACTATAGGCCACGTTTAGCTTATACATGTAGCGTCAGCACTGTAACATTACCTTCAATGGCTTCTTCCCAACTGCACAAGTAGTCAGCTTTGGCATATGCTGTGTTTCAATCTTGGTTTATTTCATTTTCACCACCTAAGTGAAGATTTAAGGTCTGATGGAGTTAATTTCTAAACATATGTTTACAATATCCAGCTCTACCAAAACCAATGATTTCAAACAGCCACAATCCATGAATGAACCCCCTTACCAATGTTTGAAAGCTGTTTACTGGAGGACAATGTAATAATTGATAGTTTTGGTCATATGATGTATAATTTTTGTTTACCCTGACATAAAATGTCAGTGAACAGAGCTGTGAATATAAATCTTAATGTTCATTGAATATTTTTCCTTTTCACTGTAATCATCCTTTTCCAGAGCATATTTGTGGAAAATATTCCAGCAGGTTCTGCTGTAAATTCCTTTGGAAATCCACAAACACAGGTTTCAAGTCTCTTGACTTATTTTGTTGTTGTATGCTTGTGAATTACATAAGCGTTCAAGATTATGGCAGCAGAATCTCCATAATTGTTGCCTTTATTCCCAAATCAAAGGCATTTACATTGGGCTATCAAAACAGTTTAGTAGCTTTCAATATTGTTACCTGATCTGTTCAGTCAAGCTGGTACTGCAGATTTCTGGGGCCTTGGTCAGTCCTAATGTCCAGCAATAAGGTGTTGTGTATGGGTATATAATTCTACCCCAAACCGTCTGCTATAAACCAGGGACTTTAATCTGAAACTCAGTTTATAATGAGCTAAACTTCAAGTATTCAATTTATCTTTCTCTTTCATATGCATATTGTTTTTCTTCACGCATTTGTCAGTTATACTGAAGTATTGTCTTGAACTCTGGCAGGTGACATAATTGGTGAATCAATGTCCATAGCTTTGGATCCTGAAGGAGTTCACAAGCTTACTAATCTACCTCGTGGCTCTGCTGAATCAGAGCTAATGAATGTGGCACCAATTTACTTTATTTATAACTATTTGGAGAGAACCAATAATTGGAATGTGATGGGACCAAACAGGTTGAAGATTCAGCTGAACATGAAGAAACAAATGAAAGATGGTGTGTAATGTATTAATCTATAATTGACATTTTTACGAATAAATAATCTTTGGTTTATTTTCAATGGTTGCAAAAACGTAGTGACATTATTGAGAAGCAATTGAATAGATTGAGGTTTGTTTGAATTTGTGCAAATGGAGTGTTTATTCACAGATTGGGCAGAATGCAATTCCTCGTGAATCAGTTCTTTACCTTTCATTTGTCTTCCTCACCTTCAGGAGGAATTCATTTATGTTATTAATTCATGAATGATATTAAAGTGTGCAAGGGTTCGCACTAAAAAAGTTCATGATCTGAAAGGAAAATTAATTGAATGAATTTATAAATGGCAATTATTTAATGTAAGAAGTACTGTGTTGTGGCTATGGGCAAGCAACTCAACAGCAGTGATAATTTGCACGTGTAGAGCACTCAGAGAAAATATCTAAAAAAGTTTAATACAAGATATATTTGATACTTGTAGCAGACGAAAATATGCACTTGGGATCGTCAATGATTATCTACTAAAAGTTCACATGAAATTGAGACAGATGTAAGAATAGAATGTCTTCTATTTGGATGTTGTAGGCTAATACAGTACAAATTTCAGCACGACCTTTCAGTTATTTGTGGTCTTCATTCATCCTTATCTCAGGAAAAACCATAAAAAGCAGAAACAGAAGTAGGCCATTGGCCCATCGAATCTGCTCTGCCATTCAATGAAATCACGACTGATCTTATAATCCTCAATACTAATTTCCTGCCTTTACCTCATAGCCCTTGATTCCCTTACTGACTAAAAATCTATCTTGGCCTTGAATGTACTTAACAACCCAGCCTCAACAGTCTCTGTGATAAAGAATTCCACAGATTCTCTACCCTAGAAGAAATTCCTCATCACCTCTGTCTTAACTGAGCAACCCCTTACTCAGATTATGCCTTCTGATCCTAGGCCTTCCCACAAATGGAAATAACTTCTCAGCAACTACTCTGTCAAGGCCCCAAAAGAATATTATATGTTTCCCTCATTCTTTTCAAGTCCAGTGAGTACAGGCCCAACCTACTCAACCTCTCCTCATTAGAAAATCTGTCCATACTTGGGATAAATTCAGTGTATGTGTAACTACACCACATGTACTGCAGCATTTCCAGAAGGTGTCTAGAACTAGTTTCTGCCGCCTTTAAGGGCGTGGGTTCATTAGTTTCTGCCCAAGAATGTAATGTTCACATGAATAATAGAGCACTTTTTTTTGTTGGACAGCTGTTAAAATCTAACTTTTGACTTTGTATAGGCATTACAAGTATTATGTCCTTCCGGACTAAAAATGTCTATTCGTATAGCATGTGGAAGGATCGAGAAGGCAGTACCTGGTAAGTTGTGCTGAGGAAAACAACTGATTTTCCCAAAAGGGAGAATTGGTGTTTTAATCATACTAATTGTCAGGATAAAATTTAGTTATTGTTTGATAAAACATAATGAGTCTGATAAAACTAAAAACACATATCATGGTTTATGATATTATTATTGTCCAAGAATGTTCCTTTCACTTTCAGTTATATAGTGCACATCAATTTATTCCAGTGTGTCTAGTTATCTGAATATTCAATTCTGAGAATAATTTTTGGGAACAACAGTAATTCTATTTTACAAAAGTTATTCAGCCTTTAAAGTTTTGTTGTGGGAAAATATCTAGTCAAAATTAAGATTATCAATTGGTGGTTTAAGTCATAAAAACCAATAATAAGAAAATAAAATTGTGAATAAAACAACATAGATGTAAAATTATTGTGGCATAAATGTCATCTGTATAAGATATTAGGATCATGAAATATCCAGACTTGGAGTTTCATCTAAGAGAAGCTAAGGATTTTATTGTCTGATGCACACCCTGGGTAGCATAGTGAAGTTGTGTAGCATACTAATTTCAGAAGAGGTTGCTGTGATATATTAAAAACTGTTTTAAATTTTGATCCTTTAAGCGCTGTGTAGGTAAGTGATTAATTTCACAATATCCGTTGATGCATACATATCACACTGTCTTTGTAGTTGTGTTCCACTCTGCTGTTGGGACTGAGCAATTATTAACATTTTGGCAAGATGGTAGTAAAACTGTACTGTAAAACAAAAAGATAAAGGAACTAAAGGAAATTAATGAACTGTAGTGTAAAAAAAAAGGAGAAACTGAAATGGGAACCAATATAAAACACCTGGGTAAAAAACATTCATGATAAAGGACGGATGAGATAATCTGTGATAAATGAAAGCATATAAAAACAGAAAATGCTTGAAATACTTAGCAGCTCATGCAGAGGGAGGCAGAGTTAGTGTTTTAGGTCAATGGCATTTTAGTCAGATGCTGCTTAATTGCTGATTATTTCAATCATTGTTTGTTCTTATTTAGATTTCCAGCACCTGCGGTATTTTGCTTTATTGTATGTAAAGGCATTTTAGTTTTATATTTTCTGTCGGCATTTCCCTCTACTGTTATGAACTGGTGCAATGGCTTAATGCAATAATGCTAATTGCATTAATGCAGATTGTATTCTATGCGGAATGTTGATGAGCTTACTCATGAAACAGTGAACTCATCAGTGTACAAGCATTGCATCACACCAGAATTTATGCTTGTTATTCTTTAAGACATATGATAATATGTCATAGAGGAGAAAATAACAATATGGGTATGGAATAGGTTCAGTAATCAGAAGCAGGATAAATGTTTTTCACCCTGGAAACTTCCCAAGGGTAAGTTCTGGTTCCATTATTCTTCGATGCTTGCAAAAAAGACAGAATCTGGATGTAGCAAACAGCAATATACAGTTCACAGAAGATACAAACTAGGTCATGTAATAATTTGTGATCAAGGTACTTGTAGACTTCCATGTAGTGAATTGTGCATTAGCATGGCAGTTGGAGTTCAATGTGGAAAAGTATGAAGTGATGCCTTTTTGGAGGACTAATATTAAGTGAAAGTATTTTATAAATTGTATGATGACAATTGTATGATTTTAGATGTGTATGGATACTTTGGTGTCCATATCCACAAATTGTTGGTAAAGGTGGTTAAAAAAATGGGTTACAGGTTATGGATAGGGATGAAGAGAACTGGAATTCTTGTTCCCTTCCCTCATTTTTAAAAGAGCCAGTACTGGCAGGATGGATCAAAGGGCCTCTTCCTGTGATGTAGATTGCATTGTTTTTAAGATTATTTCAAACTTAATAAATAATTTAAGTGGTAACTTGTATCCTACTTTTTTAATGGGCAATTTTCACTTCAAGACTACAATGCAGATAATGTGAATGAATCCCAAATAATAGTTAATAGGAAAGGAATCCCATTAGTACTATGTTGTGATAGGATTGTTTTGTATCTTTCTGGGCTCCGCAAGGAAGGGATGAAACATTTATATTTTGCTTTCACCAAAAGAAAAATAACAGCGCATGTTACCTCATTTCCAGGCTAACAGCCTTTGTACTGAGGGTGTTTGCACAAGTCAATGACTACCTAACGATGGATGAACAATCAATGTGCAGTACAATTATTTGGCTTATCTCTAATTGTCAGAACTCTGATGGATCATTTCAAGAGCTCTCCAATTACGTGCCTTTGCGATTTCAGGTTAGTTTATGTATTTCGAGGCTGTTTCTGAACTATTTGAAGTTGAAATTTCACTCATTATCCGCAGCAGTTTTTAATATCAGTAACATTATAAAACTGATTTTATTTGAATTTTAAATACTCGAAAGGGAACAACATGATCATTGAAGTATTTTAACTTTGAAATCTGTGTTGCAGTTGTTAAAGTCCAAAAATATTAACAGCCGCTTGATGTTACAGAAGTTGAATATTACTTAAGAGAGATACTTATGGAAATGTTTTGTCTGGCACTCATTACGATAACTGCAAGAATACCAAGTTTCAAACAAACTGTCACAACAACTTATATTTTGAAAGAATAAGGTGCTAATTGTAAGTTCACACTGTTTGGCCAATGCCAGGGAGAAAGCAACAGGGGACCACAGATTCTCAGTTAATTTAAAAAGGGCACAAAGCACGAACATATAGAATCATAGAATACAGTGTGGAAAGTTCATTTGGCCCATCGAGTCTGCACCAACCCTCCAAAGAGCAAACCCCATCATCCCCTCCCTATCCCCATAACCCTGCATTTCCCATGGCTAACCCAACTATCCTGCACATCCGTGAACGCTATGGGACAATTTAGCATGGCTAACCCACCTAACCTACACATCTTTGGACTGTGGGAGGAAACCAAAGCACCTGGCGGAAACCCACGCAGACACAGGGAGAATGTGCAAGTTCCATACAAACAGTCACTTGGGGTTGGAATCAAACCCAGGTCCCTGGCACTGTGAGGCAGCAGTGCTAACCACTGATCTACCATGCCACCTTTCTGTTCCTATATTCCTTCTGGTTGCAGAGAACAGGTCCCTGCATGTAAATATAGTTGTCTTCTAGCAAGCGTAAATGAGCCACACTACATGCTTGACTGATTCTCTTAAATTGGTTGTTAGTGCCCCTATTAGGATATTCAGGATTCTTGACCAAGTCATGCTCAATTGCAGAATCACATCTAACAGGAGACATTTTGTTTTGGGTTATACAAGGGTGGTTGAATGCAGTCTGTACTTTGCCAGTTATGACCAACTAAAGAAATATCCTATACTCCTGCAGTGCCACAACGATGCTACCCGAAGTTTGCAGGAACAGCACCTCATATTCTGCTTGGGAACCCTGTAGCCCAATGGTATCAATGTGGACTTCGCAAGCTTCAAAATCTCCCCTCCCCCTACTGCATCCCAAAACCAGTCCAGCTCGTCCCCGCCTCCCTAACCTGTCCTTCCTCCCACCTATCCCCTCCTCCCACCTCAAGCCGCACCCCCATCTCCTACCGACTAACCTCATCCTGCCCCCTTGACCTGTCTGTCCTCCCTGGACTGACCTATCTCCTCCCTAGCTCCCCACCTACACTCACCTTTACTGGCTCCATCCCCGCCTCTTTGAGCTGTCTGTCTCCTCTCCGCCTATCTTCTCCCCTATCCATTTTCTATCTGCCTCCCCCTCTCTCCCTATTTATTTCAGAACCCCCTTCCCCTCCCCCATTTCTGAAGAAGGGTCTAGGCCCGAACCGTCAGCCTTCCTGCTCCTCTGATGCTGCTTGGCCTGCTGTGTTCATCCAGCTCTACACCTTGTTATCTCAGATTCCAGCATCTGCAGTTCCTACTATCTCTAAAGAAATATCCTTGTGTTTTGTCTGATGCTTGCAAAACATGAAGCTTCAGCAACATATCTGACAGTATCTAAAGCATTGCTCTACTGAATGGCCTTGTAAGAAATGCAATATTCAATATACTGTACTGTACAATTAGAAGGCTGCAGATTTAATTCCATAAAAATTAGCCAAATAAGGGACAGAGGCAAGAAAATCCCACCCCATTACAACTTAAGCACCTTTATGAAAAATCATGGAAGTTGACTTCACTTGCCAGAAGATGATATTTGGGTTTGACTCTATTGGTGTTGTGCTCAGTCTTAATAAATATGTAGTTTGCAGGCTGTAGTTTAGTTTTTTTTTAAAGAGACAGTCTATTGTAACTTCAGAAATCTATTTCTGTTACACTTGCTGTGTTGTGGATATGCCTCAAATGAAAATAGGATGAGACTTTACTCTTATCCATAGTTCTGTTAATATTATATGCATGCATATAAAAATTGCCTCTTTGGACGTTGTGAAGGGCTGGTAACGTACATGGAACTGCAGCAAGATTCACATCTACTTCAGGAGATGGAGTAACATGGAAGAGAAAATTACCTACAAGTAAATTAATTTTAAAAATCTACTGATAGACAATAATTAAATCTAAGAGCATTAGAAATTTATTCATTACTTTGACCACCTGAAGGATTGAAACTGCATTTAATTATAGAATGAAATTTATAAATGGAGAACCACATTCTTAAGGGCAGTTAGGGTTGCGCAGAAAACGGTCACCTGCAAGCAATATTTAATCCTGGATTTTTTTTAAGAGTCAGGGCATAGGAAAAAATAACCTAATTAATCCTACTAGAAACAGTTTGAACACCATTCTAACAAGAATAGATATTATGTGGTAACATCATTATGCAAATATTGACACATTAAGTTTGTTTCTTACATGATAAATACCTTCCGACATTTTGTTACAGGTTATAAAGAATGAAACTAAGGAAAGAACAATGTATTTGACAGCATTTACAAGTATTGCCATTCAAAAGGCTTTTTACACATGTGAAACTGAGGTGAGCAAAGAAAAATGAATGAAATGATGTCAGTATAACATACTATTAGGTTCTCTTGATTTTCATGATAATTAAGTCCAAGATACTATCGCGCATTATTCAGTGAATTGATGTACACATCTCTGTAATACTGATTGTATTTCACTGAAAATTGATACCAGCAGTTAGCAATGAAACAATAGTGTTCACAATTAACTGAGAAGAAAACTGCCCACAAAAAAGCTAATGCTTTTAGTGGTGTTGATATCATTGACATTAATTTGAATCGGGCACCAAGTAAAAGGGATTTCCAAGTATCAGTTGCAGTGATGTCATACAGGGTAAGCTGCCAACAATATTGAAGAATTCTAAGAGTCAAAAAGCCAGAAAATAAAATGTTTTGATCATCCCATTTTAAAAATAAATTTCAGAAATAGTGGAAAGAAGATTGTAGCATGCACATCTGGCGCAGAAATATCAAATCAAATATAAAAATAATTGTATTAAAGCATATAGATTTCTCTCAAAATGAAACAATTAGACATTTAAGATTATAAAGTTGGTTTACAATGACAATGAAGATTGTCCAGTACTTGTCATGATTTACCACTCCATAACAAAATCAGTAACACCTTATTAATGAGTCGTTTTCAAGGGTGTTTACCAGTGATATTACAATGTAAAAGTTCACTAGTTCAGTGATTTCTAAAGGTATGTGATATGAAAGGATTTCAACAGAGCAATCTGAAACAGGAGCACTGGTAGCAACATTTGGATTTCTACATTTAACTGCACACATCTGGACTTCAGCAGTAGGGAAATAATGTTTCACTATCATCACTACTGAAAATCCTGGCTAGCATTTCAGGTTGATAATCTATCATCTCCACAGATGTTTCCTGATCTTGAGTATTGTCAGCAGGTGCTGTCTTTATTACAACAATTTTTAATGTTTTCACTGAGCCACCAAGTAAGACAATCGTGAAAGACATCAAAAAATTAAATGCATTAGGCTAAGTGAGTCAAGATACTAGAAAACAAAATTTGTTGACTAATTAACCAGTTTTCTCTTTTTTTTATATTCTTAAATATATTCATCTGATTTATTTTAGACAGTTAGCAAATCTATACTTAAAGCTGATGAGTATTTGTCGCACCATTTGGAGAATGTGAAGAGTACACTTGTTTTAGCAATAACTGCTTATGCACTGGCATTGAGAAACCCAAATTCTCGCTTCGCTTATCGAGCCTTGGAAAAGCTGAAGTACGAGGCTTCTGTAAAGGGTAATGTCTCTGTCAAATAATTCAGCAAGAACTCAAACTGTTTGCCTAATGATTAAAGAAGTACTACATTGATTACAAAACTGAAAACAGAGTAGGGGTTAAGGGCAGAACAGAGAATTTCAAGAAGTTGGACTTCAAGTTTCAAAGGTTGGTACTGGGATTACTGCTATTTACAATTTTTGTTAATAATTTGGACTTGGGAATTGGAAGTTCAATTACTAAATTTATGGATGACACATTGTGTGGTTGTCATTAATAAAAAGGAAACTTGTGACAAAATAACATGTTATCAATAAACTTGCAGAATGGGGATTTAATGGCAAATCAATTTCAGAGTAGATAACTGTGAGGTAATGCATTTTAATTGAAAAAATAAAGAATTTACCTCCTGCTTGTATAGTACTGGTCTAAATGGAATAGAGGAGCAAAGAGAATCAAGGGTGCAGATAAAAATGTAAAGACTCAGATGAATAAACTCAGAAAAGAAAGCAAACTAGCAGGGATGTTCATTTCTAGATGCAGGAATCGAAAGCAAGGAGATCAAGTAAGCTTTGTCGAGACAACACTTGGAGTACTGTGTACAAAAATAAGTAATAACATAAAGATATTTAGGAAATTAAGTTGTGCAATGACATAAAGCGGCTACAAAAAAGAACATAAAATAATTTAGGTGAATGGGCAAAGATCTGACAAATGGAGTACAATGTGACAAAATGTGAAATAGTCCATTTTAATATGAAAATAAAAAAAGCATATGATCTAAATGCTGAGAGATTTTAGAACTCTGAATACAGAGTGATCTGGATGACCTAGTGCATGAATTGAAAAATATTAGTATACAAGTATAGTAAATAATTCGAACAGATAATCAAATGTTATTGCATATTGCAAGTGGAATTGAATACAAGCGTAGGAAGGTTGTTTCAGTTATACAGGGCACTGGTAAAACCAAATCTGGAGTATTTATTGTACCCCTTATTAGTCACCTTACTTAAGCAAAGGTATAATTGGGTAATAGGTGGTTAAGAGAAGGTTTACCAGACTAATACCTGGAATGTGTCATGAGGAGAGTTTGCTCAGGTAAGGCTTGTATCCCTTGGAGTTTAGGTAACTTGATTGAAACATGAGAGATCCTGAAGTGTTGAGAGGGTAGATGTAGAGAGGATGTTTCCTCTTATGGGAGAATCTAGAACCAGGGATTGTTATTTAAAAATAAGGCATCATCCATTTAGAACTGAGATGAGGTAAAACTGTTTCTCATAGGTGGAGGAGAGTCTTTGGAATATTCTTCCCAAAAAGGCAGTGAAAGCAGAATTTTTGAATATTTTTAAGGAAAATTGATTCTTAATAAGCAAGGTCCAGGGGTATGCAACAGTATGGATTTTATTAAATGGTAAAGCAAGCTCAAGGCACTAGCACATATGCATAGTTCTAGGCTGGATCTTTGTCTGAACTGAACAAAACCTGAACTGCACAATTGTGCCTTTATGAAATGCATACTTCATCCATATGTGACTTTGCCTGTGATTTTTATCCTTACACACAAAGTTTGGCTTCACAGTGCATTTTGTGAGCCAGTGTTGTGTGTGAGGAGTTTGGGTGCTACAAGGAGCTGATTAGAATGTCACTTCAGTTCTCTAATACAGTAGCCCAGCTCCAATCATCATAGGATTTTATAGTACAGAAGGAGGCCATTTAACCCATCCTGTCTGCACTGGCTTCCAAAAGAGCTAACCAGCTGGTCCCATTCTCTATCTCTATTTACATAGCCCTCAAATATATATCCAGCTCTCTTTTAAAGCCTCGTATGGAATCCACCTCCCATTTTCCCAGGCAGCGCATTCCAAATCCTAACGACTCTGAGTAAAGTTTCTCCTCATCTCTAAACTGTCTTGCTGACGATGTTGAAATTGTGAATCCGAGTTACTAGTTACATAGCAATTGGTGGAAACTATCCTTCTTTATCCTATCAAAATTGTTCATAATTTTGAACACCTCTTAATCTTCCCTGCTGCAAGGAGAATTAGCCCAATCTCTCTAATCTTTCTTTGTTTCTAAAATCCCTCATTTTTGCTATCATTCTAGTAAATCTCCTTTGCTTTAACATCCTGCCTTTATTAAGGAGCCCAGAACGGGGACACAATACTCCAAACGTAGTCCACCCTAGATTTATAGGGTATAGTATCACTTCTTTGCTTTTATACTCTAGGTCTCTATTTATAAACCCAAGGATCCTATAAGCCTTTTCAACAATTGTTTCAACGTACCTCGCCATCTTCAGAGAATTTTGTATGTGAACCCTGAGGTCCCTCTGCTGCTGTACTTCCCTCAAAGTTGTATCATTGCACCTATATTATGTCTTCAAATTTATTGCTGATCTCTCCTGAAAGTTTAGTGTACACATTAGTCCTTACTCCTACATCCTTTATTAGGATTTTTAACCTATGAGAAAACAGATGGGCAAACTGCTGATATTGTTTCAAGATAATTAGCCATATTTCCTTTAAGTTTCCATCACCTGATGCCAATAACACTTGCTTAATATTTCTGTTAGAGAAGTTTGTCCCTACCTCTGGATCAGGGATTGTTATTTAAAAATAAGGCATCCTCTCCCAGAGTTATGTGATAGCATCGGAACCGGTTGATTAGAAAATACACAATAATGACCTGACTGTGTAAACTGTAAATTGACTCTCTTCCCAGAAACAATTGACTTGTCATGTTCATATCTAGTTTCATTTGGACATGCTGCATAGATGGCCTGTTCAATAGAATGAGTATTTCACTTGAGACTACATCTGTGCTGATAAAGTGGTTTACGCCAGGTATTTATAGGGAATCACCAATCCTTTTAGTGATTTCAGCATATCGTCATCCCCAAACCTGAAGCAGAGCTCTCGAATTTCTTCATTGTGGTTCTGATTATTTAAAGAATCCAGATATGATTTTAACCTATTCACTCTATACGTTGTGCTAATGCATTCACTGTCCAACAGCGCAATTCATTGAGTTGGCAACTAAAATATTCATCATTACTGGGTTGAATCTTCTTGTAACTAATACTATCACTAGTAATTCCTTCTGGCTGATCAGTATCACCGTATTCTTCTTCCAAATCTTTTGTTTCATGCATAATTTTGAATACATTGTTGCTCAGTTTACAGCAATTAATTGCATAATGACACTTCAAATCATTTCCAACACCTGTTGACTTTTCCTCAGCCATTCTTGGGATTTATTTTTCTGTTATTATTCCTCAATTCTTGTCATTTGCTATAATTGCCAGAGATATCCCTATCCTCATTCCCTTTAGTTTTGGTTCTCCTTCATATTGCTGCTTTTGACCTTTTGAGTAGTCTTTGCATTGCTTTCACTATTGGATCCTTCATTCTGTGTGCTATTGCTGAATATCACATTTGACACATGAAGGCTCAATGAATGTTTTCCCAGGAGTTTTTAAAATTTGCTCAATATATGTGTTTTTTTCTGAAAATCTAACTCCAGTTAATACCAAGAGTCTATTTGTGTTCAAAATCTTAGCATAGTCCAACAATTTAATGGCAAGTGCTGAATTAAGAATCTCCAAATATAATTTTTTGCAGTCTTGTATATAGTCTGTTAAATTCCATTCTATGTTCCTCTAGTGAATATCCATCCTGCTTTCTAAATTTATCAAAATCTGACCAAGCCTCATATACTGTTAATAGGTCATCATTCTTATAACATTTGACCATAATTTTTAATAGATTATTCACATCTTCCTCATGGTCTATTTTGAACTTGTAGCTCTGCAAATACTTTAAACTTGATTCTGCTTCTAGTTGGAAACAACAATGTGAATGCTATAGCATGTTCTTCTTTGGAAAGGACTTGATTATGTACTTCATTTTTCCATTGATCATACAGTTTAGCTTCACAAAACAACATTGGGAAATCATTTCCTGATGCTTTGCACTTGATTTCAGTCATTCTTCTCCAACATTACTCCAGTTACAATCACCTGTCTGTAAACTACACTGAGTTTCCTGTCATCACTGTTAAGAAACCGACCTCTTCTACTAGTGTCAATCTGGATCCAAGTCAGTTATTGAGATAGAAAACAAAGATACCTTTCTTTGTGAGTAAAGTTTATGAATTGGTCAATCATACAACTCCTTCCACACCCATTGTCATAGATGTTTCCTATTTCTATGTCCTTAAAAAATTAATAGCCACCATCTGTCTCTTTTACTCTTAAATAAAGATATTAACAAACTTAAAATGTGATTAACCACACATTAACAGGTCATGACTGGCTAGGTAGGAAGGGGATTTAAGAAAGTGAATGCCAGACCCCTCTAGGAATGCTCCAAACAAACCAAACTGAGTTCTACTTTTGGACTCCTCATGTGGTATTGCCCTTACCTAAAATTAGCTGGGTCCTGGCAGCAGCTGGATGAGGCCCTTAAGCTCACTTATTGTCCTCAGTTAATGTCCAGATTGGTAGGTCATCTATGAGCCTTTATGTCCTAGATCTAATTGAGTGAAGGTGATAAGGAGGCAGGGTCCCAACCCTACCCATCCTATCATTAAACTCTTTGCTAGAGGGCTTTAAATTCTGCCCTATAAATGTAATTATTTTATTATGAATTTAAGAATCTACATGCAGATCTTCAAAGGAACTCAAAGGAGACACCTTGTTGAAATAAAAACAGTATATGCTGAAAATACTCAGCAGATCAGCCAGTGCCTGTCATCATAAAGTTAATATTTCAGGTCAATGACTTTGATCAGAATTGGGAAGAGTTAGAGATGGAATTGGGAAGAGTTAGAGATGGAATCGGTTTTGGGCAAGGGTGAATCAAACCTGGAGAAAAGTAAGGTCTATGATGGTATAGAATGCAGGGAAGATTGAATGACAAAACAGTTAGTCATACGGGACCAGCAAGAATGGTAATTGAGCAAGAAAAGAAGCAAGGAAATACTGCTGTCAGAAGGACAAAATAAAAGAGAAATCAAAAAGTGGAAACAGAGGAAATAAAATGATTGACAAAGCTAACAGTTTGAAATGATTGAACTTGCCTTGTAATTGCCTTGCCTTGGCTCTAACAAAAAGAGGTACTTGTGTTTTTTCTCCCCCATTTCACACTTCTCAAAAATTGACAGTTTCATTCATTATAGGCCATAATGATCGAAGTAGAAAAATTCATACTGGTGCACTGATGGGCCTGTTTTGAGGTTGATATAGCTAACTTCATTGCACTTTACCTGGGAGTCCTTGGTGCTGATGCTAGACAATTGAATTTAAAAGATGTTCCAGTTTCTCTTTGGCACTTCTCATCTTCATAAGTATAAAACAAACCTTCTGCATTCAGTAAAGGAAAAGATACTTAAAAATACAAAGTTGCGAACAATTAGAAAAAAGTTAAAGATAGATAATAAATCTTTCAAAGATGGCAAACCTTGAGAAACAGATCATCCATTACTTTTGTTTTAAGAGATAATGTAAAACTGGGCAAGTTTTAATTTAAGAGAATAACTTCCTTAGATAATTTTGAAGTATTGCAAATTAGGCTTAATGTTTGCTATTCATCAGGAAATCCCCCGTCACATCGATATTGGAAAGACATTTCCGAAAACTCAGCTTCTGCGGTTGAAGTAACAGCACGAATAGTAGAAACAACATCATATGCTCTTCTGGCTGTGTTGCATTCCACTGATAAAAGATATGGAAATCCCATTGTTAAATGGCTCACTGAACAACAGCGCTATGGTGGAGGATTTCTTTCAACTCAGGTAATTGTATTTATCTTATTCTTGCAATACCTTTCACAAAAATATGACCTAATCTTAAAGTTACATGATCTGTGTATGAGTAAAGGAGGAACAATAACATTAGACCTCGTTTTTTTTTAAGAAGATAACTAGTTGGAATTAGTTGTGCTTGAATGAACAGTCTTTTGTTTTTATTAACATAGTATATCTGTTGATTTTAAATGGTTTGCAAATTATACGACTCAGTGAGTCAAAGAATATACTTTTCTGCCTTTATCCTTTGATTTTGAGGTTGATGTCTACTTAGGGTTGCAAATTTCTGCCATAGGTTTTCTTGTGTCTGAACAAGTCAAATGCATAGATCTTTGGCAAATGAAGCAGGACATTCCAAGCAGTAGTGGAATCTAGAGTGCAGAATTTGTTTATTTTCTTCCCTTCTCTGCCACCACTGTGCCTCATCATTGGAAGTCAAAGTGTGCGCAAGGTTGAGGGACTAGTTGTCGCCATTCTGAACAATTAGTATCAAGTTCCTCCAAGTCATTAATGTCAATATTGTGATGCTTCAATGAGAGCTTCAGAATGTTTTTGAAGTTTTTCTCTTCATTCTCCCTAAAACGTTAACTGTCTGAGAGTTAGAAAACCCAGGACTTGACATGGACTGGACTCACTGCCCATTCCATCGAAGTTGTTTTGCAGGAATTTTGCCTGAACTCTTGTAGAGCTGGCTTAAGTACAACACTGGTGTCTGTTCAATGGTCCTCCAATTGAATAAACAGGATATGCTAACCAGGGTGGTGTAAGTAGAGATGATCAATGATTTCAGAAGCAAATTAAGTGAATGCATTTAAGGGAAATAAACTTACAAGCCTAGAAAATAGAATGGGAATTGGACTAAAGAGATAACAAGGTGTAGAGCTGGATGAACATAGCAGGCCAAGCAGCATCAGAGGAGCAGGAAGGCTGACGTTTCGGGCCTAGACCCTTCTTCAGAATTGGACTAATTGGTTTACTCCACAGAGAGCCATCATGGTTTCTGTAGTGATTATAACAAGACCAGTCAGGAGGACCTCGTAGAGTATGAGTTCCCTGATTGAGGCTGTTAATCTGGTCCAATCAGCGAGGCCTGGTGGATAGATATAAACAGGAGTGTCAGAGGTTTGGTTCACTCTGAGACCTGGCTCTGAGGAAGTTGCACCAGTGTCAAGGACTTTATGCATATAAATAAAGGGTGACTTGGTGACTTGGTGACAGGACACCAGCCCCTGGGGAGTTAGTTCAAAGCACACTCCTGAAAAACTTTGCTCACAACAGTCATCTTTGAGTAGGGGTAAGCATTTCTGGCATCATGCTGCTATTTGATTCGTTTGATTCTGCCGAAGACTGGGCCCAGTATGTGGAAAAAATGCATTTTTTTTCTGGGAAAATAACATTGGGGAAGATGATAAGTAACAAGTAATTCTCCTGAAAGCTTATGGACCTGTAGCTTTTTCAGTTATTAGGAGGCTAACTTTCCCTGAGGCACCAGATACTTAAACCTTTCAAGAGTTGACAGATTTAGTTAAGGAATATTATGACACCAAGTTTCCCCTGACGTTGAGATGCCATCAGTTTTACTTGGCAATTCAAGAACCAGAGGCATCCGTGTTGGGATTCTTGACTAGGTTAATACAACCAGCAGAAGCATTTAACTTTGGCTTAACCCCTAATGAGATGCTAAGAGACCGTTTGGTATAAGGGATTAATGATATAACCATGCAAAAGCACCTACTAGCTGAAGACCAACTGCACTTCAAACAAGTACGACAGCTGGTTTTGCATTTGGAAAATGCAGGAAATGGAATGTCTAAGTTGCAGGCTATTCCAATGGAAGTGGACACCCTCACGACTCCAACTGAGCTTGGGTAACACCACTTGAGTGAAGGCAATTGCATAGCTTCACTCAAGACAAACTCTGAACAGAGGGACTCTCGGTCAGCCCACAGCAAAACCCCAAAATAAAGTCAAGCCTCGGCCAAAGGGTTAACATTTTCTTCAGGATCCAGGCAGCAAGCCATCGTAGTTGCTGCCAATATGCAGTCTCGAGGCAGCAAAAGAGTCCCACTAGACCTAAATTGAGTAAGAAAACTCATAGGCCGGTATCCAGGAGAATGCATGCTGGAAGTCCACCTAGATTTGGTTTGGATCAATTAAATTGCTTAGCAATATGCAAATCAGAGCCAAACAAAATGAACGTCTGGTTAAATAGTCACCCGGTTGTAATGGAGATTGATACTGGTGTGGCTGTTTCAGTGATCGCAGAACCAGTCCATAACAAAATTCACTCTGGAGTCCAATCCTTAAGTTTGCACAAGACCTTGGCTAGACTAAGAACCTATACCGGGGAACCTTTACAGATTCAGGGTATAACTTTGGTTCGGATCTCTTACGAGAAACAGCTGGTTCAGTTACCACTGATTGTATTAAAAGGCTCAGGCCCAAGCTTGATAGGGTGAAATTGGTTGAGAAAAGTTCACCTCGATTGGCTCCACACTTTTTGATTAGAAAATGGCTGCCTGAGTGAAGTGCTAATTAAATACCCGGAATTTTTTAAGCCAAGTCTAGGGACTATCAGAGGAAGCAAGACCACCTTGCATGTTGACCAAGAAGCAATTCCACAATTCTGCAAGGCCTACCCAGTGCCAACTGCCTTACAGACAAAAGTAGAAGCAGAAATCAAAAGGTTGGAAAGCGAAGGAATCATCAAACCAGTCCAACTTCCAGAATGGGCAGCACTGGTCATACCAATTGTGAAGCCTGACAGATTAGTTCAAATTTGTGAGGATTTTAAACAAATTGTAAATTGCCTGTTGCAGCTGGATAAATACCCAATCCCTCGCATAGAGGATTTATGCACAAAGCTGGCTGGGGCGGGAGTGGGGTGGGGGGCCGCTGCTCTTCACAAAGCTGGACATGAGCCATGCCTACTTGTATTTGCAGTTAGATGAGGATTCCCAGAAGTATGCTACAATTAATACCCATGATGGTTTGTACCATATTCAAAACTATATCGTTAGCCTATGCAATTTTTCAGAGAACGACGGACAAAATTTTGCAAGGTCTACCCCAGGTAATCATTTATCAAGATGACGACCAATAAGGAGCATTTACAGAACTTGGACATTGTCCTTAGATGTTTCTCCTAGGCAGGCATATGCTTTAGAAGGGCAGAATGTGTATTCCAGACACCCCAAGTGACCTACCTGGACTACAAAGTCGACAAGACCAGGTTACACCTGTTAGATGATAAAATGAGGACAAGCAAAGGTGTCCCAGCTCCCATGTCAGTCCCTGAGCTCAGGTCTTTCCATAGGCTGGTGAACTATTATGGAAAGTTCATACGTAACCTGGCCTCCATCCTGGCATCTTTGCATCAACTCTTAAAAAAGAGTCAGCTTCGGAAATGGTTGCGTAGCCAAACCATAGCCTACAGGAAAGTGAAGAAACAGCCATCATCCTCTAAGGTGTTGATCGCAAACAAGATCTGGTATTGACACTCGATGTCTTCCCGTACGACATCAAGGTAGTATTAGCTCATAAGTGGCCCAGTGGAGAGGAATGCCCAATAGCATATCCATCCAGGACTTTGGCTAATGCAGAGCATAAATGCGTCTAGATAGAGAAAGAAGGCTTGGTGGTCATATTTGGAGACAGGAAGTTCTACCAATACTTTATGGGCATAAATTTGTAATATTGATGGATCACAAAGGCAAGAAGTTATATCTGGTGGCCTGGATTGGATGCAGAAATAGCCACTTTGGTGAGGCAGTGCCCAGCATGCCAACAATATTATCACCGGCAGCTCCCCCACATTTGTGGGAATAGACAGATAAACCTTAGACTCAGTTACACGTCGACTGTGCCGGTCCTTCATGGGTTCAATGTTCTCAGTCTTTGTGGATGCCCACTCAAAGTGGCTGGACATGCATAGAGTTCATTCATCAAACATGAGGACAACAATAGAAAAACTGCATGCATCTTTTGCAATACACGAACTCCCATAAGTGTTGGACACAGATAATGGGCCATTGTTTTCCAGCAGGGAATTTGAGTATTTCCTAAACTTGAATGGTATTCATCATATAAGGACAGCTCCGTATCATCCATCATCCAATGGTCTGACAGAAAGAGCAGTCCAAACTTTGAAGGCAGGTTTAAAGAAACAGCCGACAGCTTCACTAGATTCCAAACTGTCCTGTTTGCTATTTGATTATAGGACCACCCTGCATGCATAGCTCCAGCGCCAGGGTAAATCTAATCTTCCTGAACCAGGAGTTGGGGAATGTATGTGCGTGAAACGGCATCAAGGATGGACATAGGACTGTGCTAAGCAAGAGAGATCGTTTGTGTTAGGGAATGGTGTAGGAACCATGGGAATATGCTTGCAAGGATAAGAGGCAGGGTCGACGCAAGTCCATCAATGTATAAAGCTCGAGTAGGTGCGACAGTCCTGAGCAATATGAAAGCTGCAAACTCGCAAATGTGGTGGGTGCAAAATGTGCCCGGCTTCTTGACTATCTTTTCAACTTTTCCGGAACCCGGGCTTTCCCTCTGTATCAAGTGTTAGTGGTACCTCGGAATTTGAGATGGACACAGTGGATGTCGCCGCCTCAACACCTTTGTCGCCTGAAGAGGAGAATGAATTTCTTCCGAGATACTCCAGGTTCAAGAGGCAAGCTACTGTGCATTACATGCTGCCCGTACAAGGGGCAGAGTTGAAGGAACTTGACCCAGTGCTAAAACGCCCCAGGAGGAGTTACGAGAAAAGGAACAAGCCTATGTCCTCAGACTCAGAGGGGGAGGGATGTAGTGATTGTAATGAGGTCAGCTAGGTGGACCTCATAGAATGAGTTCCCATTTAGGGCTGTTAATCTGGTCCAACCAGGGAACCCTGGCTAATAGATATAAACAGGACTGTCAGAGGTGTTGTTCACTCTGACAGCTGGCTCTAATTTGATTTGCTTTGATTCGATCTGATTTATTATTGTCATGTACCGAAGTACTGTGAAAAGTTTTGTTTTGCTTGCAGTACAGACAGATCATAACATACAAGGATTATAGGGTAATTGAACAGAGAAAGGAACACAAAGTTACGGCTGTAAAGAGGGTGCACAAAAAGCAAGATCACCATTAGATTAGAGAGAGCTGGATCAGTGTCAAGGACTTTCCATGTGTAAATAAAGGGTGACTTAGAAATGGGGATACCGGCCTCTGTGGAGTTATTTCAGTCTCCATGTGCTGAATAGCCTTCTTCTGTGTTGCAAATTACTGTACGACTCTGTAATGCGTAGCTTTTTTTTAAAATTATTTTTTATGCCTTATGACTTTTTTGTCTTCTTTTCAGCTCTGAGTCAGAGGGTTGTTTAGTTTTTGTGGAGTATCTATACTAAATTCTAAATGACAAGTTTTTTTTAATGGCAGGACACTGTAACAGCCCTTGAAAGTCTCACAGAATATGTTATTAATATGAAGCGAACTAAACTTAGTATGTCAATAACTGTGGACTACAGAAGACTTGGCCACATTCAAAAGTTTGAACTAAATGAAGAAAAAGCATTCACAAGACCACTGGAAGTAAGTTATGATTGAGATGTTTTGGTTTGCATTTATTGAAATTATAATTTTGAACATGGGGTGCAGGATGCTTCATTATTTTGTCCATTTTCATTGTAAGGACTGTGTTAGTATTTTATTCATTCTTGTCCTATTATTGGCAGATTGAGAAAAATGACAATGTAATTGTAAGAAGCTCTGGCAGAACTGGCACAGCCATTGTTAATGTAAGTAACAAATTGGCATTGCATTCTGCCATATTCAAAAAAATTAAGTGTTAAAGAATAAGAATGCAAATAATTAAAAGTAGCCTGATTGTACATTACTTGGCCTACTCATACAATGTCATCGAGTAATTAGCTTTTTTTATTATTAATTTATGGGATGTGGGTGTTGCTGGCTGGACAGCATTTATTGTCTGTCCCTAGTTGCCCGTAAGAAGGTGGTGGTGAGATGCCTTCTTGAACTGCTGTAGTCCACCTGCTGTGGGTTGACCAACAATGCCATTAGGGAGGGAATTCCAGGATTTTGACCCAGTGACAGTGGAGGAACAGAAATATACTTCTAAGTCAGGATGGTGAGTGGCTTAGAAAGGAACTTGAAAGTGGTGGAGTGCCCATATATCTGCTGCCCTTGTCCTTCTAGATGAAAGTGGTCGTGGATTTGGAAGGTGCTGTCTGAGGATCTTTGGTGAATTTCTGTAGTGCATCTTGTAGATAGTACACACTGCTGCTACAGAGCATCAGTGGTGGAGAGAGTGGATGCTTGAGGATGTAGTGCCAATCAAGTGAGCTGTTTTGTTCTGGATGGTGTCAAGCTTCTTGAGTGTTGTTAGGGCTGCACTCATCCAGACAATTCAGAAGTATTCCTTCACACTCCTGACTTGTGCCTTATAGATGGTGGACAGGCTTTGAGGAGTCAGGAGGTGAGTTAGTTGCCACAGTATTCCCAGCTTCTGGCCTGCTCTTATAACCACTGTACGTTTGAGTCCAGTTGAGTTTCTGATCAATGATAACCCTCAGGATGTTGATAGTAGGGGATTCAATGATGGTAACATTGTTGACTGCCAAGGGACAGTCTCTTATAGATGATGATCATAGCCTGGCATTTGTGTGGCGCGAATGTTACTTGCCACTTGTCAACCCAACTCTGGATATTGTCCAGATCCTGTTGATTTGGACATGGATTGCTTCAGTATCTGAGGAGTCGTGAATGGTGATGAACATTGTGCAATCATCGGCAAACATCCCCACTTCTGACCTTATGATGGAGGGAAGGTCATTGATGAAGCAGCTGAAGATGGTTGGGTCTAGGACACTACCCTGAGGAACTCCTGCAGAGATGTCCTGGAGCTGAGATGACTGACCTCCAATAACCACGACCATCTTCTTATGTGTCAGGTATGACTCCAACCAGTGGAGAGTTTGCCCCCTGATATGCATTGATTCCAATTTTGTCAGGGCTCCTTGATGCCACACTCAGTTAAATGTAGCCTTGATGTCAAGGGCTGTCACTCTCACCTCACCTCTGGAATTCAGTTCTTTTGTCCATGTTTGGACCAAGGCTGTAATGAGGTCAGGAGCTGAGTGACCTTGGTGGAACTCAAACTGGGCATCACTGAGCAGGTTATTTCTGAGCAGGTGCTGCTTGATAGCACAGTTAATGCACCTTCCATCACTTTACTGATGATCGAGAGTAGACTGATGGGGCGGTAATTGGCCAGGTTGGATTTATCCTGCTTTTTGTGTACAGGACATACTTGGGAAATTTTTCACATTGTCGGGTAGTTACCAGTGTTGTAACTGTACTGGAACAGCTTGGCTAGGGGAGTGGCAAGTTCCAGAGCACAAGTCTTCAGTACTATTGCCGGAATGTTGTCAGAGCCCATAGCCTTTGCAGTATCTATTGTGTCCAACTATTTCTGGATATCACATGGAGTGAATCGAATTGGTTGAAGACTAGTATCTGTAATTCTGGGGACCACTGAAGAAGGCCGAAATGGATCATTCATTCGGCACTTCCGGCTGAAGATTGCTAAGAAAGCTTCAGCCTTATATTTTGTGCTGGGGTCTTCCATTATTGAGGATGGGGATATTTGTGGAGCCTCCTCGTCCAGTGAGTTGTTTAATTGTCAACCACCATTCACGACTGGATGTGGCAGGATTGCAGAGCTTAGATCTGTTCCTTGGTTGTGGGATTGCTTAGCTCTGTCTATCATATGCTGCTTATGCTGTTTGGTATACAAGTAGTCCTGTTTGGTGGCTTCACCAGGTCGACACCTCATCTTCAAGCATGCCTGGTGCTGCTCCTGGGATGCCCTCCTGCACTCTCCATTGAATCAGGGTTGATCCCCTGGCTTGATGGTAATGCTTGAGTGGGGTATATACCAGGCCATGAGGTTACAGATCGTGCTGGAGTATAATTCTGCTGCTGTTGATGGCCAACAGTGCCTCATGGGTGGCCAATCTTGAGTTGCTAGATCTGTTCGATGTCTGTCCCATTTAGCATGGTGATAGTGCCACACAACATAATGGAGGTTATTCGGGACTTCGTCTCCACAAGGATTATGCAGTGGTCGCTCTTACCAATATTGTCATAGACTGATGTGTCTGCAGCTGGCAGATTGGTAAGGATAAGATCAAGTATTCTTTCCCTCTTGTTGGTTTCCTCACCACCTGCTGCAGACCCAGTCCAACAGCTTTGTCCTTTAGGACCCGACCAGCTTGGTCTGTAGCACTGCTGCCAAGCCACTCTTTGTGGTGGACATTGAAATTCCCCACCCAGAGTACATTTTGTGCCCTTGCCATCCTCAGTCCTTCCCCTAAGTGTTGTTCAACATGGAGGAGTACTGATTCATCAGCTGAGGGAAGATGGTACATGGTAATCAGCAGGAGGTTTCCTTGCCCAGGTTCTAGCTGAAGCCATGAGACTTCATAGGGTCTGGAGTCAATGTTGAGGACTTGCAGAGCAACTCCGTCCTGACTGTGTACCACTGTACCGCCACCTCTGATGGGTCTGTCCTGCAGTGAGACAGAACATATCCAGGGATGGTGTTGGTGGTGTCTGGGACATTGTCTGAAAGGCATGATTCTGTGAGTATGACTATGTCAGGCTGTTGTTTGACAAGTCTATGAGACAGCTCTCCTAGTTTTAGCACTCGCCCCAGATGTTTGTGAGGAGAACTTTGCAAGGTCGACTGAGCTGTTTCTGCCGTTGTCTTTTCCGGTGTCTAGTTACTCAAGGAACAATTGAAATCTTTCATCGTATCTAGTCTGCAATGGTGAAATCCCATATTCGGAGTTCTAATATGATTGACAGTTACTGGAGAGACTGGTAATCACCAGATGTCTCTAATCATCCGGAGCTACTGGAGGTTTCTATCAATAATGGAATCAAGACCATAACTGTGTTTATAATTGATCCTAATCTATTGTAATCTGAAATTCTCAGAAGGATCCTTCTGACATTTGTGCATGTATATGAGTGAATTGATTCTCTTCACATCACTGTTTGTCAATACATCATTGCCATTTGCATCCATGATTTTTTGATTTTTGAGGGCTACATTTTTGATTTCAAAGGCTACTTTTTCATTTACTTAATTATTGGGTAATGATTAATGACAATACCCTCTGTGTGATGTATGAGCTCACAAACAAACAGAATTAGAATAATTCATCAATATTCTTAATAATTATCAAGTTTCCATTAAAAGTAAAACACAACATTCAAGGAAATACACCACAATGTTCAATTTGCTACCAGAACACAGGCATAAGTTAACAAAAGTTATAACTGATGCCCATTTAGCATCATAGAGTTATACAGCATAGAAACAGAGCCTTTTGGCCAACCAAATATTCTAAACAGATTTAGTCTCATTTGCCAGCAATTGGCCCATATTCCTCTAAACCCTTCATATTCATATCCCCATCCAGACGCTTTGTAAATGTTGTAATTGCACATGCCTACACCACCTCCTCCAGCAGCTTATTCCATACACACACCAAGCTCTGTGTGAAAAAGTTGCCCCTTAGGTCCCTTTTCAATCTTTTCCCCCCTCTCACCTTAAACTTCTGTTTTTCAGGTATCTCTGCTGATGTTTGCCAACTAGGCCAGGAAAGATTCTCTCCCATGTACCTATCTTAGCTTCTCTTTCATCTTCTTTTAAGTCCCTTGATTCACATGCTCCCTTCCATGTTCCTATTTTACTGGCTTATTTCTTCTTCCACATTTCCCAGCTGACATTTCCAGTGTTTTCTAGTCTTCGTCATACTAGAATTGAAGGAGTTCTGAAAATAGTTGGGAAAAACTTGCCATTTCACTCCTGTTTCATTCCATTCTAGCCTTATGACCGCTTATTTCTGGTCTGGATCGGACCTCACTTCCTAGCCCCTCCAATGTCGCAAAGATATACCATCATATCCAATGTGACCTAGATTTTAAGATTCATGGTCCACATATCAATTTTACAGTTGTTTTCTTCTTTTTACAAATTTTGTCCTTTTAAGATTTTCTCTTGGATAGAGTGAGGGTAAGGTAAACATTATTTACACCACTGGGGTAACATTGAGCTGAATTTTATGTTCTTTTGACTACGTACAAGTTGCTTTGAATTTTATGGAGGGATTCTCACCACGAGACTAAACACAATTTCTCGCTGTATCTTACCAAACATGGCTTATTAGCTATCTAGCGGCCACTATGGCATCCCTCACATCTAATTCTATCCCAATATTACCAAGTGGCATTCCTAGAACAACTCACAACTTACCAGATATTTTCCATATATTCTCCAAGAGGGGCCTTATGGTCCTGGTTGAGATGTTGGTACAAAAGAGGCAGAGAAGGCCATGCCACCATTCTGGCAGCCTGTCCCAAGGTCACCGCCTGGATCAGTGCCATCTTGAAACAAGGTAAATAAGTTTATAGAGATAGTAGGAACTGCAGATGCTGGAGAATCCGAGACAACAAGGTGCAGGGCTGGATGAACACAGCAGGCCAAGCAGCATCATAGGAGCAGAGAGGCTGACGTTTCGGGCCTAGACCCTTCATCAGAAAGTTTATAGCACAGATTGAAATTTGTGGGCATGAAATTGTGGGGATCACAGAGATGTGGCTGCAAAGGGGATCTGGGCTGGGAACTAAATATCCAAGGATACAGGTGGGGATGGGGTTGCCTTGTTCGTAAGAAATAAAATTAAATCAGTCGCAAGAAGTGATATAGAGTTGGAAGGTGTAGAATCTGTGTGGGTAGAGTTGATGAACTGCAAAGGAAAAAAGACCCTGATGGGAGTCGTGTACTGTCCTCCTAGAGGTAGTCTGGATGAAAATAAATCAGGCAATAGAAAACGCATGTAAGAAAGGCACAATTACATTAATATTGGGGGCTTCAATATGGAGGTGGACTGGAAAAATCAGGTTAGTAGCGGATTGCAAGAAAAGGAATTTGTGGAATGTCTACAGAATTTTTTTGGAGCAGCTTGTGGTAGAGCCCACTAGGGAACAGGCAATTCTGGATTTAGTAATGTATAATGAGGCAGACCTGATTAGGGAGCTGAAGGTGAAAGAACCACGTAGGAACCAGTGACCATAATATGATAGAATTCATCCTGCAGTTGGAGAGGGAGAACCTTGAATCAAATGTAATGATATTACAGTTGAATAAAGGTAACTGCAAAGATATGAGGGTGGAGCTGTTGATTGGAAGGGGAGCCAAGCAGGGAAGATGGTGGAGCAGCAATGGCAAGAGTTTCTGGGGGTAATTCATGAGACACAGCAGAAATTCATCCCAGGGAAGAAGAAACCTGCTAAGGGGAGGATGAGGCAACCATGGCTGACAAGGGAAGTATCAGTAAGGAGAAGGTCTGGGGGAAACTGAAAGGTCTGAAGGCAGATAAATCACCTAGACGAGATGGGATACATTCCAGAGTTTTGAAGGAGGCATTGGTGGTGATGCTTCAGGAATCGTGGGAGTCAGGCAGGTCCGAGATGACTGGAAAACGGCAAATGTAACACCCTTGTTAAGAAGGGAGGGAGGCTCCAATATCTTATGGTCTTATGGTCTCCGTGGTGAGGAAGAATGGCCAGTAGTGCTTTAGAAGTTCAATGACCTTCCCTGCCTCAGCAATTTAAGAGCATTGGTGACAAGGAGATGCAGCTTGTGGAAGCTAGATGAACAATGCCTATAGCTTTTCCCCTTGTCCTAAAATAGCCCTATTCTTTCCCTGCCCTATGTGTCCAAAAGTATGTCATTGAGATGGTCAGCAATGTCTGGAGCAGGAAGATGTACAGCAAACAGGGAGACAATGCTTTAGGATAGCCAGGGATTAGGGACCCCGCTGGTCTGTGTCCTGTAAAGTACATGGTCAGTGTGTAATATTGTTTCACTTTAAAGATCCTTACATCATTGGGTTCTGCACCCCTCTACCACACAAGTTGAGTCACTTACCCTGCCCACTCCAAGAGTGGTTGTAGCCATTTTCTTTCTCATTGCACATTTTCAATTTCCAGCACAATGGAAGGTGACACTGAACCCTCTTCAGCGAGTAGCTACTAGCCTGTGCTTCTACATGCTAGTAAGACCCTGAATATCCAGATCCCCAGTTGGTAGCCCATCCTGTAGACCCCATGGGTTTCATACCTCCCTGAGTCCCCACCTACATGATCTTGCACCTGCCCATCTTTCTCCAACCCCCCACCCTGGCATAAGAAGTGACCCTGCCAGGTGTGTCGTACTCGAAGCCAGCATGTTCCTTACTGTAAACAAACTGCCCTTACCACATGACCCCATTCCCATCCACATTTTTCCACACCCCCTCCTCACCAATATTGTTGCCCCTCCCCACTTCACAACTGTCATTGTCTTTCCCCCAGTCTGCAAATTCCAATCCTGAAGTGTGGATTCTTGACTCTTCCTCATCTGGCAGCAGTTACCCTTGTTGCCCCATTCCTTTTTCCCCTTATGGACCCAAAGGACTGATCGTGGCTCATCCTCCTGACTGACCTAACTGAACAGCCTTGGATGAGAAGTGCCCAGACACCAGCTGTATATCTCTCAGCCCTAACGCCCCCAGACTGTCCTATGTGGTGCCACAGGATTGAACATGATTTACCTACCAATCTGCAGACTCAATGACCCCTTGCCAAGATCACTTCAAGCAATGCCTGACCTTGGCCAATTCCCTAGACTGATATGGGAGGCCTTCGATTTACTGTGCTGGGACCGTATGAATGAAGGATGCCTTTGTGGACTCCAATGAGGCATGGCTGCAGGCCTATTGCATATGCAGTGTGTTTGCCATGTAAGCTTCTAACGTAAGGTGCAAGTGTGAGATTGACCTGGCACGTTAGGTCTACTCCCTTCACCGAGGACTGGTGCCCAGCAAGGCACACCAGTGGGTTATGTAACTGCACTAAGCAATTTGGCAAGGCAAGGCAAGGCATGGATGATGCAAGCATGCAGATAGGTGTTAAGTGAACAAACACAAAGAAAGCAAGCAACCCTACAATGCAGCCTGGCCCAATCCGTAACCTAACATTGTCCTTGCCAGAGCTTTTCAGTATTAATTGCTGTTGTTTAAATTGCAAGTCTGTTCTTCCTGAGCATCCTGCCAATGGATCAGAGAGTTACCTTGATGGTCATGAGAGGTTGGCAATTGTTGGATGCCAATGGATGAGGGGTGCATGCTGCTGGTGCCCCCGCTTTGTGCTCTGTCATGCTGTGTAGTGCTGAGTAACACAAGGCTGGTCACAGTGAGCTGAAGATACCCCTCTGATATCCATGTCAAGATTTCTCAACATCCAGCTTGTTTGGCGCATTTGGTAGGAGAAGAAGCTGAACATTAACAATATGAGTCGTAGCATTAATAAAGCATTTAACAATCTTTAATCCCACTCTGTTGGCAACTCACCACTGCCTAGCAAGATCCTCACCTTATCGCTTGCAAAAGCATAAAAGATGTAGTGAGATGCTTCCAATATTGAGATGGGCCTCCCCAGTTCTCCCAACTCATTTAGCCACAAATCTTACCATAGCCCATGTCACTCAGACCCCTATAAGATTCTGCCCAGCTTTTTCACGGCCATTATTCTATCCACACATTAAACAACAAGCAGTGATTTAAAATGTGAACTGTTAGTCAAAGTCTGCCAATAATTCAGCAATGGTTGGAATTGCAGTTAAGGCTGCTTTTGTCCTCGTCCTAAGTTCCAATATGGAAATTCCCAGAGGTGGAGATTCTCGATAATTTTGATCTGACTAGTTGTTTGTGTGTCATAGACATAAAGTGTGACACTTGTGCCACTACACTGTTCAGATTGATTTAGTGAATGCAATCAGACATTGAAACAGTCACTTTCTTGTTATCTAATTAATTACAAAGCTGATACCTAATATCTGATTTCTGCCATGCATAATCAGATTAATGGAATAAAATTGCTAATGGGGGTAATATATGGAAAACTGTACTATGAACAATTTTTAAACAAATTTTTGTAGTTATCATTCAACATTGCAGGTTTTCTAACTAAAGTAAATGGTTCAAATTTATTTCAATATTTATAAGGCTGCATATTTTAAAAATGCATTGTTTGATTGCATTCTGTTTTACATGTAGATGAGGAGTGTGTATTATGTCATTAGCACACCCAGTGAAACTTGTGATTTCTCTCTAAGAATAGAAGCCACAAAAATCATTTCAGGTCAGTAGTAATATTATGATATAGAGACTTTAGTAGATATTAAAATATTTGTAAGGATTCATCTTGTTTTGTTTAAAGCTCTTTTCATATATGCAATATTTAAATAAAAGAATGTTTCAATGCTGGAGAATGGCTTAGTATTCTTTAGTAATAATAATACTGCCAATGCAAAATGCAAAATGGTTGCATGCACTGGATGTAGAATAATCCCTGCCACAGTATAAGTAAGCCTGTGATCCACCTGATATCAGCCCTTGAATCTCATTTACATTAATTTGGTGAGTTGCACATTTCTTGGCAAGTCACTAGTTAAGATCATTTGAATTTAGGGCTGTTGAGCTTCGACAGTGCTGCGTGTGCATAGGTACAAATTAGGTGCAGAAATAGGCCATTTGGCCCATTAAGCCTGCTCCACCATTCAATAAAATCATGTTGACCAATGTGTTCTGTATTACACATTCCCATCTATCCCAACATTTTTTGATTCCCTTGCTTAACAGGAATCTATCTACCTTTGCCATTTAAAAAAAATTTGATGATCCTGCCTCCACATTTTCAGAGGCAGAGAGTTCTAAAGTCACACAACCCTCTGAGAGAAAAAATTCTCCTCATCGCTGTCCTAAAAGAACAACCCCTAATATTAAATCAGCATCCCTAGTCCTTACATCTGCCAGAGTACACATCCTCTCTATACCATCTTGGAAACAAGCTCAACCTATTTAAAACAAAAACAGAAATTGCTGGCGAAATTCAGCAGGTCTGGCAACATTCTATGGAGAGAAAGCAGAGTCAATGTTTTGAGTCCTGTAAGTCTTCATAACAACTGGATTTGAAACGTTAACTCTGCTTTCTCCCCTCAGATTCTGCCAGACCTGCTGAATTTCATCAGTAATTTCTGTTTTTGTGTCAGAACTCCAGCATCCACAGTTCTTTGTTTTATTTTAGTGCCCAACCTGTCTAACCAGTCAGGTATCAATCTAGTAATCCTCCACCAACACATTTACACCCTTCGTATCGAAACTGCACACTGTATTCGAAATGTGGTCCCACCAATGCTATGTCTAACTGAAGCATAACATCCTTTTTTAATGTTTAATTCCTGTCATAATAATAGCTAGCATACCACTTGCCTTCCTGATTAAATGCTGTAACTGCATTCCAACCTTTTGTGACTTGTACATTTGAACACCTAGATTTTTCCACACATTGGAATTCTACAGTGAGATACATCTTGAAAGCCAGCATTAGGGATCATGTGGGAAAGTGTGAATGGGAGGAGGTATAAGCAATTAAGAGGATGAGGAATGAAGTGAGAGGCATTTACCTTTTCTTGAAGACCAAGCAGGATTTTGTTAAATGCTTGCTTGTATTGTCAATTCAAGTATACTAATTCTGCTATAACTATTCAATGCTCAGTTTTATTGTACTCAAAAAACGTGCTTTCTTCTACTATATTGTCAATACTTGTGTTTAAAAAATACATATTATTTACATGCTAAAAATGTTATTTGGTTGACTCAGCTTTTACTTCTGATTTAATAATCATGCTCCTTAAATGCAGATACACGTCCTGCAGGAGTTGAAACAGTTTATCGTCTCGAAGCTTGCGCACAGTAAGTTTTGTAGTGGGCTGCTCACGGTGACAGAAGTCTGAATAAGAAGCATTAATGACCAAACTATTGTGATCTTACATTTTAAGTAGAAAACGTTGGGATGACACAATAGGTCAATCAGTGTTTGCAGTGAGAACAGATTAGCCACTGTTGTAATAACAGGTGCACTTGAAATGTTTAACCGTCTATTATCCCCACATAACTTACTGAGTACTGATTTCAATATTACCTCATTAAGTTTCAGTTTTCCAGCATTTGCAGCTTTTTGCATTTTAGTTGTAAACCTGTAGTTTATTTCAAAACCTACATAGTCTATGTTGCCTGTTTTGTCTGAATTCATCCTAATAATGTTAGACAAAAAGTTCACATTCCAACTTGACCAGCTAAGACATTCTCTTATCAACCTGTGAGACATTTGAATTAGAGAACAACCACAACTGCTGGGTCACCATTGCCAAGGGGTAAGCTCTTCACAGGGACATCTAAAGCTGTGGCTGGAGAAAAGGTAAATAGGGAGGACCTCAAAGTCCGGAAGCATAGGATCTTCTGGACTGCTGCTGAAAGTTAAATCTAAGCAACTGGTCTTCCAATACCATGGGTAAAATTTCAGTCACCCTCTAATAATTGTCTTAATTAGCCTTTACCTTATCTTAGTCTCTATGCTAAATTGGGTTCTAATGAAAAGTCATCAACCTGTAATGTCACCTCTGTTTCTGTCCATAGATGATACCGTATCTGCTGAGTTTTTCCAGCAATTTTTATTTTTATTCTAGATTTCTGGTTTTCATAGTATTTTACTTTTATGTTAATTGGCTAACTGTTCTGTGTGGGCAGAACAATCCTGAGAAAATGGCCCAGAGGTGGATGGTGGTAGCAAACAAGTCCATGCCCAAAGATGGAAAATTACCTGCTTGCCCAATTCAGTTCTTGATCCTATATCGGATAAAAACTAGCCCTTTATCTGATCTGACACTGGTGAATTTGTAAACTTGTACCTATTCCCATTCTTTCAGTGGGATCACATAGCAAAATTATATTCTGTAAAGACCTCTGAAAGGAGGAGACAGTTGTAGATTTGTATAGAAACCATTGGTCAGTTTTAGAGGAAGATGGTAACATCATTGGACTTGTCCCAGAAACCGAAGTTAATGCTGTTATAACTTATAGGCAGCTGGTGGAATTTAAACTCAATTAACGAATCTGGAATTGAGAGCTAGTTGCAGTGATGGTAACTATGAAAAATCCATTTGGTTCACTAATACCCTTGAAGGATAATGATTAAGGAAGGAAGGAAATGTGCCATCATTACCTGTTTCTGGTTTATATGTGACTCCAGACCCCCTGCAACATGACTGATTCTTGACTGTTCTCTGAAATATTCTAGTAAGTCAATCAGTCAAGGGTAATTGCTGGCTTTGCCAGTGATACCCACATTCTACAAAGAAGAAGAGAAAATGATAGACTTTCATTGTATATTTTATAAAGTACCTTGAAAATCTAGCACAATGTTGTGAAAATACTAAAATTTATGCAAATAAACTGTAGGAATAATATTGGACTGCCAAATTGGCCTACTAAATTATATTTAATTCTTGTTTTTAGATATATACCAAGGTCTGAAGAATATGTATATGAATCAGAACATTCTGTCATGGAAATAACCTTGAACACTGGATTAATACCAGAAGAGAATGATTTAAAAATAGTTAAGAACTTGTAAATATGTTGTTTCATATTTAAAAATTACAAATGTAATGATTCTTATTTTAATTTTAAAAGGGTGGAGCGGTAGCACAGTGTTTAGCAGTGCTGCCTCACAGCAGCAAGGACCTGAGTTCCATTCCAGTCTCGGGTGACTGTCTGTATGGAGTTTGCATGTTCTCCCTATGTCTGCATGGGTTTCTGCCGGGTGCTCCAGTTTCCTGTCACAATCCAAAGCTGTGCAGGTTAGGTGGATTGGGCATGCTAAATTGCCCTGCAGTATTCAGGGATGTGCAGGCTCGGTGGATTAGCCATGTAAAGGTGAAATTATAGAGGTAGGTTGGGGGTCTGGATCTGGGAAAGATGCTGTTCAGAGGGTTGGTGTAGATTGGATGGGCCGAAAGGCCTCTTTCTGCATTGTAGGGATTCTATGATTCTAATAATAAACTTTGTTTCCAACTTCTTTTCAGCTATTATATGGAGTTGATGGTTTGATTTCTGACTACAGAATATCAGAAAGAAGTGTAATTCTTCAAGTGGATTCAGTAAGAAATTTGAAAATTCCTTTCTTGTTTCCTTCCTCTTTTGTTTGAAATTAATGCTGAATCTGTTGGAAGGTGACTCCTCACCACTATTCTTCACACTGTATGAAACATCTGGATAGGTTGGCTGTCACGATTCTCCTTCTTAGTCAGGATCTACAAAGCCTGCTGAGTCTTAATGTGGCAGGGGAATAAAAAACATTTGGTAGTCCTACCAAGTAAAGGCTCTTATCTCAAACAGTATGTAGTTTATTGCATGATAGCAACAATATACAAGTTGGCACATTAATATGTTAGCCATCATTTCAGAGACAATAAGGAAAAAAACTGATGGTACGTCTTATTCCTTCAAGGTCTTAAGCTGTTCCCTATCAAGTCTGAAGATTTCACCATAGTGGGTGGTGCTTAAGGCACTCCTCAATGCTAAAAGTTAGAGATCTTTACAATAGATTAAGTAAGGGACTATCACTGGGAGAAATTGAATGTTCTCCTTCCAGTGATTGCTACAAATGTCATGTGTTCAGGTCAAATATGTTAAGAAAGCAAAGTGTAAATGCGGCAACCTGAAAATGTACATACAGGATACTGAGAACCCTTGATAAAATGGATATGGACAAGATGTTTCCACTAGTAGGAGAGACTAGAACCTGATGACACAGCCTCAGTGTGAAGGGACGACCCTTTAGATGAGAAGGAATTTCTTCAGCTAGAGGGTGGTGAATCTGTGGAACTCATTGCCACAGAGGGTTGTGGAGGCTCAGACATTATGTATTTTAGACAGAGATAGATAGGTTCTTGATTGGTAGGGGGATCACGGGTTGCAGGGAGAAGGCATGAGAATGAGGTTGAGAAACATATCAGCCATGATTGAATGGCCAATGGCCGAATGCTGCTTCTATGTCTTATGGTCTTTTTCAACCCTCTCCTTCGACTAATTAGCTTTAATGCAGGAGTCATCAACTAAAAAATAATAGTAGGTTTACGTTTCCAGATAAGAGCAAAAGAAGTAGAAGCATAAATAGGCACCTTATGCCTACTCAATACTCAATAACATTATGGCTGAATTTCTACAACAACTCTAGTTTTCCTTCTTATCACCAATTCCCTTCATTTTATTAGTGACCAAAAATCCAACAATCTCAGTTTTGAAGATAGTCATTCACTGAGTTTTCAAAGGTTTCTATGGTAGAGCACCCCAAAAATTTTCAACTTGCTAAGTTAAAATAATTCTCATTAGCTCATTTCTAAGTGACCAACCCATCAGATGTCATCCCAACCAAATGTTGCTCGTTTCTAGTACTTTGTTACTATGTCATGTGAAATTCAGATCCAATGCAATGGGAACTCCCTCTACTTTACCTGAACAAAGTGTTAACCTGAAGCTCAGAAAAACAGAACTTTTATCTTAACTTAGGTTTAATTCAGCTTCATCAAATAATGATGTAAGAGATCGTTTCTGTCCTTTGACCCCCTTACTCGCTATTTTCTATCAATGAGTATAAGTCAAATTTTGTGTAAAGCAGGTATCTGATTCTTAATGTTTTATGCTACCGTCCAATATATATTTCATTGTCTGTGACTTCTGAAAAATGTGAAAGTTTGCATTGTTTGCTTTTTATTTCAGATTCCATCAGACGATTTATTCTGCGTTGGATTCCGTGTTTATGAAATGATGAAAGTTGGAATGGTAACTGCAGTTCCTTTCACAGTCTATGACTACCATTCACCAGGTAAGCCTTGGCTATTCTGTTATCCTTAACAAATAAAAGATCTGACAACCATTTTAAAATAGTGATACCCATAAATGGGTATAAAGTGGGAGAAACTGTTAAGAAAACATTACAACGATCTGTATTTACAGATGATTTTCCTATTATGCATCATGCACAAGAGTTGTGATTATTTAATGCAGGTGTTAAAAACACCCACTAGTTTGCAAGTTCCTATTGTTGCTAACATAGGTTGTTTCAAATATCTACCCATTTTAATACTTGGGGTATAATAAACAAAAATGTATCTTTTATATCTGATCACAATATGGTAATCCATGGGATTCTCCTGTACTGAATTTTATTGGAGAAAGCTCGGTCACCAAAGGGCTGCCAGACAGACAGTTTGCATCTGTTTACATAGATGCACATTCCACAAAGCTTGTGATTTACATGGGAAGCTGTACTATATGTTCCAAAATAGCCAGCAGGCATAGACTTTCACATATTATCCTAATCAACTTGTTCAGAAATGTTATTATACATTTCTGGAACAGATGAGATTTGAAACTGGGCCTCCTGGTTCAGAAGTAGGGACACTACCACTGCGCCACAAGAACCTTTCGATATGGCTTTTCACAGGAATAGCTCTATCAGTGACTATCAAGATGAGAGTTGCCAATAAACTTTTTTTCAGGTTCATTTAAGGCTCCTAATGGGAACATAATTTAAATCAATCAGCTGTCATTAAGCAGTAAACAAATTACTGATGTTTTAACCATTTGGTCAAGCAGTTTTACCACTGCTTGACAAGGAATTGGAGGTTTTACACAATTTTACAGAGCGGCAGGGTTTGCGCAAGTCCATGAGATTATAGAATGCACCTCTTTGGCCCTATTTTTCTCATGGTAAACTAGTTTGCTTGTGACAGCCAGCACTGCATTCTGTAAGTCATTTTAAGGCAATTGATCATCTATTAGTATTTACTGTACAGCTAAAAGTGGTGGCCTGTTGCAGCCCTGTTCATGGCATGATTAATGAGTTGAAAATTGATATAATGAGTTTCATGCTGCAAAGATATTCATCACAAAATACTCTACTGCAGTATTGAATCACCTTATCAGGTATCTGGACAGATCTGGAAGCATCTTGCAAAAAAATTTGGTTTATTTTCAAGGATTATAGCATCATTAGGAATGTTCCTGTTGAGACAGTCACACAATTAATTCAAAGGGATCAAAAAAAGCACATTAAGAGCCTAAAGGATAAACAGATTTTTTTGGAGAAACTCAGCATGTCTGGCAGCACCTGCAGAGAGTAAACAAAGCCAATATTATGCGTCCTTCTTCAGGACCCTTCTTAGGTTGTTGACTCTGCTTTCTCTCTATAGATGTTGCCAAATCTGCAGAGTTTCTCCAGCAATTTCCAGCATCTGCAATTCTTTGTTTTTTTGTTAAGGGCCTAAAGAATCTGCTGGCATGTATGTGACCATTTTGCATGATCACATAGGAGGACCTTTTCGAAACAAAAAAATCTGTCCACTGTATTTGCAATCCTGTTTGCATATTCTTTACAAATATGCCATCAGCTACACTAACTGAACTTTACCTTTGTTGGGTGAATTTTTTTAGATAGAGTGCAAATATAAGTTTCAGACAACTGCCACAAGAATGGTTTTGGCATAGAGCATTTTAATGCCTGTTCTATTTGGGGGTGTTTCTTGGTTGAATTTATCGCACATGGAGCAGCATGATTAATCAAGATTTATAATGTACTTTTCAGACAATCCTAGATGCTTTAGTTTTTGGGTGAATTTTGTGGCACCTTTTATGATGACTAGATAAAGGTTTCGTCGCCAAAATGTTGCCATGCAATTTCATAATTTCAACAGGAATTTAAAACAAAATCAGCTACTACTCTGAAATTAACTGAGTTGTGAAACCCTTAGTTGCATATTCTAATTACCTTCAACATCTCTAACCCTACTACTGTGGCGTAAAACTTCCCAATCATTAATCATGGTATAAATACATAGATTCCCATGTTCAGTAAAGGTAGAATTAATTTGAATAACACTAAAACAGTACTAGATGTGAATTGCCATTTTTTTTATTCTGGTAGACAGAAGATGCACTATCTTTTACAACCCAACTGGAGAAAATAAGCTTTTAAAGCTCTGCAGTGGAGATGAATGCAAATGTATGAAAGGTAAAAAGAAAATCTTATTTGGTTGCCAAATTGTATGTACAAGTATCATCTAGGAAACAATATGTAAACAAAGAACACTATAGAACAAATCATAGCACCCTAATGTGAGGGAAATTCAATATTTATTCCAATTCCACTTCCTATTCACATAAGTTACATTTCTGGTTATTTATTTTTCATCATTTTCTGCAAACTAATTCTGTTTGTGACCTGTGAAAAGACTGCAGTGTAAATTAAGATTTTAAATAATTAATATAATTTAACAATTTTTATTTAAAATAAGAGAACAGATATTTACTTAGAATTATTGCTTGAAGTGTATTCTGGGTAAAAGCTACTTTTTTTTACTAACTATTGTAAATAAAATGGAGTCTAATGTTTTATATCGAATTTCTTTAGTCTGTTTTCAATATGTTTTTCTCATTCTTTATTTGTGACTCAGCTGAGTGCAGTGAAATACAGCCACTGTTAGACATAACTCTTGATGCCCAGAATAAACATGAAGCTGCCTGCAGTAGAGGGCCAGTTTATGGTAAGTATTTTGAAACTTTGATTATCTAGTCTTATAGATTAAAAAAATCAATTATTTAAGCTCATATGTTACAAAGCTACAATTCAACAATCAGAACATTTTTAAATTCTCCAAGTCACTTGGCATAAACATGAGTTATTGAGGTTTACTCTTTTTTTTTGTTATACTTCATTGCTTACTCTATTCATTATGGCAGGAATTTGTAGTTTCCATTTTTTTGTATTATTATTTTGTAGTAAAGTCACAACTTTAAAAACTCTCATTGAACATGGCAGTGACAAGATGGAATGCATTACTTTCTTCATATTACTACTGCCAGAAAAATTGCTAATGCAAAATAGTCCCTACTTCCTCAACACAGGAACGTAATATAGCAGCATAGCAGTATAGTTCTCTGCAGCTAAATCCTCTTGTGAATGGATTTATCCTGTCCTAATTTATGTTAATTAGAGTCTTAATTTCATCCAGGTTGTATTCGGGTGAACATACAATGCAATGACATTATCAAACATTATTATAAAGTTGCATTTCTCTGCTGCTAGAAATTTCTTCTCAAGCTTAATTAAGGTTTTAAAAGTGCAAGAAAAGTCCAACTCTGCAATGATTTATTACAGAGGTAACATGATGTAATGACCACTGTAAATATGCTTTTACAGCTAGTGTTTGGTTTTAGTTTTGGAGCAACTGATCAAAAGAACTTGTTTCTTAAGCTCTCAACATAACAATAACATCCATTCATCAATGGTCCTGGATGAGACAATTTCAACTTTCTTGATTTATATAGATTTAAACTTAAGTTCTACAAGTGTAAGAACTTGGTTCCAACTTGTTTTATTTTCTCAAGAATATATGATTATTTAAAAATATTGAAACTAATTTTATTTTATCTAGCCTACAAAGTGCAAATTTTGTCTTCTGAGGAACAGTTTAATTTCATCAAGTACAACGCCACAATTGTGGAAATATTTATGACAGGTTAGTTTTTTTTTCTGAAAAACATTTGATCTGTATGTTCACATGGCCTTCACTCAACAACCAAAAGTGTCTCAGTGGTTTGCCTGGCCCATAAAGGAAACTAATGTATTCTGATTTCAATAGGGCAAAGGTGTGGATGGTACAGTTGTGCTTAGTGTCTTCATGTGAGGGTGAGAAAAAATCAAGTTTCTGCATGGTGTCCGGTGAAGTGGATGTATGTTGCTCTTCGTACAATATTCCACACCATTGTGATGTAGATCCATTTTTCTGTCTGCATTTTTTTACTTTTGACTCCTAAATCAAATATCCGTCTAACTGAATCTGAATAAATTGAAAGACCCAGCATCCACTATTGTTTTGGGGAAGAGAATTCTACACTCTAATGACCCTTGAAGGAAAAAAGTTTTTCTTTGATAGTCTTATTCTCAAATTCAGTCCTCTAGTTTTAATTTCCTCCATATGAGGAAACATCCTGCTGGTAGTTACCCTGTCCAGTCCCCTCAAGATCTTAAACAAAGAACTGCGGATGCTGGAGATCTGAAACAAAAACAGAAATTGCAGGAGAAACTCAGCAGGTCTGACAGCATCTGCAGGGAGAAAACAGAATTAATGTTTTGAGTCCAGTGACCCTTCATCAGAAGTTTTGATGAAGGGTCACTGGACTCAAAACGTTAACTCTGTTTTCTCCTCAAGATCTTATATGTTTCAATAAGATCACCTCTCTTTCTTCTAAACTCCAATGGCTATAGGCCTAACCTTTTCAACCTTCCTCCAACATCTTAATACTCCAGTATGTTGAAAATCTGAAATAACAACAGAAAGTACTGGAAAAGAACTCAGCAGGTCTGACAGCATCTGTGGAGAGCGAACTTGAGTTAACATTTCAAATTGAATATTACTTCTTCCAAACCAACCAGTATACTTGTGGAATCAAAGGATCATCATATCTGACTTCTGTCCTATAGAAATTGACAGCTGTCCATGAGGAATTATATATTTCATTCCCCACTTACCAGTTTGTTGAATATTTGAGCACACCACCATGACTGCTCTATCCACAAAGTCATTACAGCTAAGTCAGTTGAATTCATTTCAGCTCTAAGTGATGACTATCAGGCAAGAAAGCGTGTGTGACAAGCATCTACCAGGCAATTGTGAATTTCAATGGTACACAGTCATGTTATGTGATTCTTTTTGTTTTTTCTTCAGTATTCTAAAATCAAAGTAGATTTTTTAAAAATAAGTGCAATCAAGAAACATATGTATACATCCTAAAGATTATTAAGATTATAGTTGAGGATAAAGAATAAAGGAATATTTTACAAGCACTTAAAGCTGACTTAAATTTTCGTGAATTTGTCTAAATACTAAGGCTTCGGTTCCAAGTACTGTGATATCTAACTAAAACAGTGACTCTTGTTATAGTTGATGCTGTTGAAGAAAATTCAGTTATAACTTTGATCAGGAAAGACACTTGTTCTGATGTTACCTTGAATAATGAACAGACGTACTTAATAATGGGAAAAAATAGCCTGAGGTTAAGGCCATCAAGCACATTTATGTAAGTAAGCCACAGTTTGGATCACTTGATCATTATTTCCTAATGTATTCTATGATGAAGGGCATAACTTTTGCATCATTTTTGGAATTTGTTTTTCTAGATACATACAGGTAGGTATTGGTTACGTCTGTGAAAGATTTTCTTTTAAGAAATAAATAAGGTCAGAAAGTCCTCTGCAACAATGATTTAAATGTAACGTTATGGCCCTGTGGTGTTAATGGATAAAGTGTTTTGGTTGTTAGGTTTACAACAGGTAAAGTAAACAATTAAGGCCATCAGCTAAGCTTTCAATTGAGAACAATCCAGGATGAGCAGGTTTTTTAAAAAAAAATTAGTTCAGAAGACACTCGTGTTAAGTTTAGAAATAAGTTTTTAGTTTCTCTCCTAAAAAAAAAGACTCAGGACATTTCAGGTAACAAGTTACCTCAGCGGAAGAGTTCAGTTTATGAGATTTCCAAACCTGGTGAAATTGGTTAGAAATCTGCAGGCTATTAGAACTGAAAAAGTTTAGGTTCTTAGGCTTGTGAAACAATACATGTTAGCTTATTTAGAAAGAACTCATTGAGCTGCTTCCACACCACTGGACAGAACCTGGAAAGAGCCAGTTAAGTAGAACCCAAAAGAGGGTAATAATTTCTCTGGACTCGAGTCCATGTAATGTTTAGTGTTGGGAAACAGGTTGGACTTTGTTGTATGCAACGTTGCGAGAGCATTCTAATGCCTTCTATATTTAATTTTTTAAAAATGTCTTCTTTTGTGAAATAACCTTCAATTCTCCTGTTAAAGAACATCTTCAGCCTTGTGTGAATATCGTTCAGTGACTAACCACCATGTTACTTTACTAACAAATAGAAAAAAATGTATATGATCTACCAGGCTAGATTTCAATCTAGGATATGACTTGTGCAGTATTATAATCAGGTATGATCAGTTCCATCTTCTTTTCTCATACTTTTAGTAGCTCACCACTATGTATGCATTTTTTTCTTTGTGGTAGCATGGCTGATTTTTCTCCCTTTGGTTTTATCAATATTTAAAATATATCCTTTTTTCAAATTATGTTTATCATGGTTCCATGCTAGTTAAATTTTAAAATTTCAATTAGTCTAGAAAATTGAGTGCCTATCCTGAAGATGTTGGTTGAAAATGTGAAAGATTTCCATAATAAAATCTGTTACATATTAACATATATTCCATTCATACTTATGAAGCATATGTCACAAAAATTAATTTTGTTTTCATTATTGAGCATTATCTGAAGTACCATTATGCCATGAAGTAATAAAGAATAGGCAGAAACATTGTAAGTAGATCAATTAAAGCAGCATGTTAAATTGTGATGAACCACAATTGGCTTATACTCAGTTTTTTATTCCCACGTACATGTTGTTGTAACAGTTGTAGTCTTTGTAGCTTTTTTGAACAAGGTGTCATACCAGCAGTTCTCCAGTCCTCTGGCACAATCTCTGTATCTAAGGAAGATTTGAAGATTATGGCTAGTGTCTCTGTAAGGTCCATCCTTCCTCAGCATCCTTGGCTGTATCTAATCTGTTTCTTGTGACTTATCAACTTTAAGAATATCCAGTCTCATGGTGTTTAGTTCATCCAGTGCCAGTGATTTTACAGAGCCTTAATAAGTAAACATGTCATTGGAGGCTGGAGAGGAAATCAAAAAGGAGAGCAGGATGTGGTATGCCTCTGACCGTACCCTGACTGGTTACTTTGCAGCCTATAGGGGACCATCCCCACAGAAACATTTCCCATTGCCGTCATCACGAATAAACCTACTCCTCTCAGGGTCCTGTCTGACTGACTCAGGCAGCACCCATCCCCAGTGGCCTTGTAACAAGATACTGAAGCAGTCCATGCTCACATGCAACAAGATCTGGACAATATCCAGGCTTGGACTGACAAGTGGCAAGTGACATTCACGCCACACAAATGCCAGGCTGTGACCATCACCAATAAGAGACAATCTAACCACCACCCCTTGACATTCAATGATGTTGCCATCACTGAATCCCTCACTATCAACATCCTGGGGGTTACCATTGACCAGATACTCAACTGGACTCATCACATTAACACAGTGACTACAAGACCAGGCCAGAAGCTAGGAATACTGTGGCAAGTAACTCACCTCCTGACTCCTCAAAGCCTGACTGCCATCTACAAGGCACAAGTCAGGAGTGTGATGGAATACTCCCCACTTGCCTGGATAAGTGCACACCCAACAACACTCAAGAAGCTTGACACTATGCAGGACAAAGCATCCCGCTTGATTGGCACTACATCCACAAGCATTCACTCCCTCTACCACAGACGCTCAGTAGCAGCTGTGTATACTATCTACAAGATGCACTGCAGAAAATCACCGAAGATCCTCAGACAGCACCTTCCAAACCCACAACCACTTCCATCTCGAAGGACAAGGGCATCAGACATATGGGAACACCACCACCTCCAAGTTCCCCTCCAAGTCACTCACCATCCTGACTTGGAAATATATCGCCTTTATAACCCGAGGGGTCCTGTCCTGCTACCTGCCCACCTAAATAGATTCCCCTTACCAGAAAACTCACAGGGGTAAGGGCAAAGACCAACCAAGAACCTCATTTTTCACTATGATTTTGGCAGTGATTTCTTCCTTGGGAGAAGAGAAAGTACTTATTCAGTACTTCAACGACATTGTCTGCTCTATGCCTTTATCTCTTTTAAATTGCTAATCAGCCCCTCTCCTTTTGTTATTGTTGTACAATTGCTATGTCCATAGAAGACTTTTGGTTTCTCTTTTATATTAGGTGTCAGTTTCTTGTCATATTGTCTCTTTGTTTCTGCTGTTTCTTTTGTCATATGTCTTCTAAATTCTAAAATAAAGCCTACCTCTCACTTGTATTATCAACCTAACATCTGTTACATGCATCCTTCCTCTGTTTCATCTTCCCTCGTATCGGTTTTATTATTCACAAAACTCTAGCTTGGAAAATGTGTTATCATTGTAGTTGTTTGATGCCATAAGTAATGTTCTTCATTGCAAGCATTTCAAACATTGCAGAATTTTTGTGTTTTCTTATATTAGGTATGAATATCCTCTGGACTCATCCAACTGGATAGAAATGTGGCCTTCCAAGAAAGAATGTTCTGGAGAAGCATGTGGAATCTTTCTCCAGCAAATGGAAGATTTTTCAATTGGTCTTTTAATAAATGGATGTTAACAGCTATGGATGTTAACTGATATGAAAATAAAATGGATGCATGTTTGAATCTAAAATCATCTTGTTATTTTACTGTAATAGTGGTACATTACTGGTATCGTGCTAACATTGTAACCATTTACAGAAAATGTTCTTTTAATAATGCTCCATGTATTTGGTTTTCTCCTGTAAAAGAATCTCTGACAAGTCAGAGTGGGATGAAGTTATTTGCAGTTTATTGTATCTTTCAGGCGACAGTTTGATCAGAAGAAATTTTACATTGGTAAAAATCTTTATTTAAAGTGACCAAATGTGAAACATTAATATTTTCATAAACTATTTCTAGGACTTGGTAGTGAAACATGCATTGTTCAGCCTTCTTTATATAAAGTCATTGGCTTCAGGAAGGTAGTTCTTAGAAGTTCATCTTGAGTATAATGCAGCCAAAATTAACATAAAAGAAACATTTGTTCTGTTCAAAGGCCTATAATGACTCATTACACTGTATTTTTTCCAATCAACTAGGAATAATCAAAATTTGTTTTCACATTATTTTCTGATTAAACCGATGACCCTTTAATCTGGAGTTTCTTTTTCACTGCTTCTTTAATTTGTCAACGTATGAGATAAGTCAGATATTTTGTGTCTCCATCTTGGCTCAAGTGCTAGGTCAGGGAAACAAATTTCCCTGTTCTTTCTGAGACCCAGGAGTACTTAAATTTTCTAACTGGTGTTGTTGGGGAGGGCTGGAGCACACTGGTACAGATGAACAAACAACTATCAGCAAGAAAGCTACAAGTCAGACCTCCAGGATCAGGACCTGATGGCTACCCAACTAGATGCTCACTTAATAGCAGGTATTTTGTGTTTGGCCCACATTCAGGACATACATCACCCTCTGGTTTCCTTGAAATTATTCATCAGGTCCAAAGCTGGTGTATTTAACCCTTTTGTTTGAAGATGCAAGATTGAAAAAGATGTTTAGGACACCATGCTTAGTTTGGAATTGTATTTAAGTGACAAGTGTCTCCTGAAACAACTCATACTTGGACATAGCCCAAACTGTTAGGTCATGAGCTGATATGAGCCTGTTGGACAGTAACTTATATAAATATGAAATAAAATTGTGACTATTATCATAACTATCGTAAAGTTTTTATTTTGTTTTATTCCTTCACAGGATATAGGGCCACTGGCTAGGCCAGCATTTAATGCCTGTCTCCACTTGCCCTGGAGATGGTCGTGAGTTGCTGCCTTCTTGACCACTGGAGTCCTTGGAGTGTTGGTACACGCATAGTGTTGTTAAGGAGGGAGTTATGAGATTTTGACCCAGCCTCAATGAAGGAATGGCAGTGTAGTTCCAAGTGAGGATGGATTGTAAGTTGGAGGAAAACTATTTGGAGGTAAGTGGTGGTGTTCCCATGTATCTGCTGCCCTTGACCTTGTACAGTGCCCAGGTTTGAAGGGTGCTATCGAAGGAACCTTGTTGATTTGTTGCAGTGCACCTTGTAGATAGTACAAATTTTTGCCACTATGCATCAGTGATAGAGTGAGTGCATGCTGAAGGTGTTAGATAGGGTGCCAATCAAATTAGCTGCTTTCTCTCGGGTGTTATTGTGCTTCTTGTATTGTTGGATCTGCACTTATCCAGGGAAGTGGGTAGCAACTTATCATGCTCCTAACTTGTGCTTTGTCGATGGTAAATAGGCTTTGAGGGGTCAAGAGTTGAGTTACCCACTGCAGAATTCCTAGCCTCTGACCTGCTTTTGTAACTACAGTGTCTATGTGAATGGTTCAGTTCAGTTTTCAGTCAATAATAAACCCCAGGATGTTGATAGTGGATGACTCAGCAATGGTAATGTCATTGAATGTCAAGGATCATTGGTTAGTTTATCCCTTGTTGGAGGTGGTCATTGCTTGTAGCGTTTGTGTAGTGTAAATGTTACTTGCTGCTTAACAATCCAAGCTTGGATGTAATCCAAGTCTTGCTGCATTTGGATACACACTGCTTCAGTATCTGAGGAGTCGTGAATGTTGCTGAACATTGTGCAATCATCAGTAAACATTCCAATTTCTGACCTTATGTTGGAGAGAAGATTATTTATAAAACAGCTGAAGATGGTTGGACCAGGACATTACTCTGAGGAGCTCCTACAGAGATGTCCTGTGGCTGAGTTGATTGACTCCCAACAACCACCACCATTTTCCTTAGGAATGATTGTAACCAGTAAACAATTTTCTGCCAGTTACCATGGCTTCCAGTTTTGCTTGGTCTCCTTGATGCCCAAACAATAAAATGCTGCCTTCATGTCAAGGGCAATATATTAATCCTCTTAAGTTTAGCTTTTTGTCCGTATTTGGACCAAGGCTGGAATAAGATAAGTGAGAGGCCTGGTGAAGCCTAAACTGAGCATCAGTAAAGATATACTGTCAGCTACACCTTCAACCACTTACTGATGATTGAGAGTAGACTGAGTACAGTAAGTGGCGGGTCTGGATTTGTCCTGCATTTATGGACAGGACATAGCCAAGCAATTTTCCACATTGCTGGTTAGATTCCAATGTCATAATTGTACAACTGACTGGGGGTGCAACTAGTTATAGAACACAAGTCTTCAGTACTATTGCCAGAATGTTGTCAGACCCCATGGTCTTTGCATTATTGAATGCCTTCAGCCATTTCTTGCTATCCCATAGAGTACATTGAATTGCTGAAGACTAGCATTCGTGATGCTGGGGACCTCTTGGGAAGGCAGAAATGGATCATCCACTCAGCACATGTGGCTGAAGATGCTTACAAATGTTTCAGCCTTGTCTTTTGCAATGTGCTGGACACCATCATTGAAGATGGGGATATTTGTGTTCTCCTCAAATGAGTCGTTTAATGGTCTACCAACATTCAAGACTGCATGTGACAGGTCTGTAGTGTTTAGATAAGATCCATTGGTTGTCAGATCACTTAGTTCTGTAAGTAGTCTTGTAGCAGTTTCACCAAGTTGACACCTCACTTTTAGATATGCAGGTGCTGCTCCTGGCATGTGCTCTTCATTGAATCAGGGTTGATTTCCAGTTTGGTAATAATGGAAAGTGGAGAATATCACTGGTTACAGATTGTGGTTGAGTACAGTTCTACTGCATGGTAAGTGGTAATTAGCAGAAGGTTTCCTTTCCCAGGTTTGACCAGATGCCACGAGACATTATGGGGTCCAGATGTCACTGATGACAATTCCCAGAGCAACTCCCCCTCCCTCCCAATTGCATACTGATGTCCTACCCTAGTTATTACAGTGGGGCGCAAAGGCTTATGTCATCAGTATTTACTATCCCCAAAGGTGGGCTATAATAAGTGTTTCTTACGTGAGATTGAAGTGGTAATCATACCAAAGGACTAGTCAGGATTTTGGTCCACATGGTCAAGCATGGCATTCAATTCCTGTCCCTCTACTTTATCAACTCATGTGTCATTGCCCTCATTATCTCTCCTCCTTATGATCATCATCCTCCTCAGGTTATGGTTTCTCTCCTCAGGTTGCTTTGTTGGATCTGCAGAAAAGTACGGTTCAAGATGAAAATGTTTGATGTGACATGTTTGATATGAATAACTATAAAAGGAGACAAAATTGAAGCAAATTTACTGCACTCAGAAGAAGGTTTAGGATCAGTCAGTCTGATTCAGGCCTACAGTCAATGCTTGACTCATGTTGGGGACTGTAAGTGTTCCAGTCAAATCGTAGTGATCTTGGTCTGGAGGGGTCTACAGACACAAAGAAGGTTCAGGAACAGTCAACCTGGCACATGGACCTATAGTTCTCGCCAGAAGGACCAACCATATGGAGGATTATAAGTTCTCAGCCAAATCTGAGGAACACTGGGCCTGAAAAGTGAAGGTTATCTAGGGGTAACAGCCAAACTCAGGGGGTTTGGGTCTGAATTAAGTAAGGTTTGGACAGAAATGTAAAGATTTGCCTATGGTTTTTCAAAGCTTTTTTTCAAATACATCACAGTGATTTTGTGTTTTATGTGAGAGCCACGGTTAAGCTATGGAGGGGTTTAAGTTGGACAAACCACTCAATATAGTATCATTTAGACAAGCTTAGGGACTCTATCAGGGCACTAGGAGGTTTACGTTAATAAACAAGTTTGTGGGTGAGTCTTTGCGATTTTTTTTTTATAAACTCCTGAAGTCCAAGAACCATTGTAAGGGGGAACAGGAATTGCTTCCAGATGTGTCCCTGACCTCAACAACAACAAGAATAAGGTCCCTCCACAGCAAAGGGAGATATTGATGTCGATTCCTCAAGTTCCTTGACCTTGTGCTCAATTTTCTCCAGATACAAACATGAGTGAAGTGAAGCAGAGCCATTGAGGACAGTTAATTAGGTGGCATTGAATAGTTGATGAAAGGGGTCTGGCAACAATCACCTTAATAAAGTAGAGGAAAGGGTTTTAAAATAATACATGCAAATAAATTCTGTTAAGGGAATGGCTACCACTACTGTAAGATTTATTACCTTGAACCAGATGTTAAAGGTCAGTTACACTGTAACTTTGAAAATAGAAATATAAAGTGCTGGTGCCCCAAGAAAGAGGAAGAGGGATCAGTGTGATACCAGCTTTGGTTAGATCTTTAGATATATAGTGACCCTTGGCTCCAATTAGGAGAATGTTAGCCCTCAATTCCAGGACAATTTCCTTGCATGTGGCATGAAATAGCTTTTTGATGATGTGACCTCCCATGAAAACACAACAGTTGATTTCTCCCCTCTTAAATCTTCCTGAGGAAGTTTTAGAGATCGCTCACTAAAGTTTTTTTTCCCTTCTTTGAGCTTGAGAACTCCTCCAGTGGAAGATGTTCTGTGTACAGTGCAACTATCAGACAGTGAAATCAAGGATCCAAATGCTTATGGGCTACACCTGCAGTTTGCTATAGGAAGTTTCAGCCAGACCGACCGTTTGAATGGCGGTACAGTGATTCTGACTGACCCGGCTCCTGGGGCATTAGTGGCTGCAACTCCAAACTCAAGGACACGAACCCGGTGCAACTCCCAGTGTGTGGAATATCCGTAGATCAGTTCAAACAAAAGGTGTGTATCCATTGTGTCCTTTAGCATCGTTATGGCGTGATGAACAGTTTGAGTGATATACAATGAGTTATTTCACCGCTGTTCCCACAGCTCCGCAGTTGGCAGGTAAATACATTTCTGCTGTTCAGAAGCCAATGACGACTTTTGCAGTTGCGGTGGGGACATGTGATGTAGGGGAATTCCACAAACTGTCGCTGACCTTCTTTTGAACAAAATACAGTTGAGTTTCACTCTCATGGTTTTCACAGATTAGATGCAGTACTAAGAAAGCAAAAGGCTACTTCTAGCGACAGAAAGTTTGGAAAGCAGACACGTCTATTTCGTAAGTAATCGGTTTCGCATATACTTTTGTAAAACAAACATTGAAAGCTCAACCCATTGCAAATTGTTTTTATTTCGCCCTACCATCCATCAATATAATCTATCTATAACATCTCCTGACTGTAGTTACACTGCGGTTAAAGAATTGTTGTAAATTATACAGCAGTGATCAGCTCAATAAGAGAAGCTACAGCTTTTTGAGTTGCAAATGTTTTGTAATGTCGAACCTTAAGGTCAACCGTTAATGGCGGAACTGTTCCAGCGTGTGTTATTTTTAACTCAAACCGGGATGTTCCCACTTCTTAAACAGCTATAATTGCCTCAGTTAATGTTCCGTCAGTGCATTCCATGTCATTTTTCAATGACGCCTCACACACGGGTTAAGAATTGTGACAACTGTGGAAGGCAGTGTACATTAATCTCACAAGTACCTGCTGTGGCAATGGGCAGGTTTTATGTCTCACATCTCTCTTCGATACGTAGTTTATATTGTAGTGACTCGTTTCCTGTTATCTGACCATCTCTTTCGACTAATTTCTTCTTCCACTACTTATCTACATCTCTAGAACGCTCTTTCCTGAGTCAATATATAGTTTCTGTCTGCTTCGGACATAAACACAAAAATGTCAGAGAAACTCAGGAGGTCTGGTAGTACCTCTGGAGAGAGAAACAGTTCATGTTGCGATTCCGGTATGAGTTTCTCCGGTATTTTCTATGTTTGAAATTTCCAGCATTCTTTCTGTTTTGCTTTTATTTAAAGATTCATCTTTTATCAGGCGCAGCGTTGGGGCTCTTGTTACGCAGTGGTAGTCTGAGTCAGGAGGCCTGGTTTCAAGTCCCACCTACTCCAGTGGTGTATCATGACATCTCTGATGTGGAGGTGCCGGTGTTGGACCAGGGTGGACAAAGTATAAGGTCGTACGATACCAGGTTATAGTCCAACAGGTTTATTTGAAATCACAAGATTTCGGAGCCTGCTCCTTCTTCAAGTGAAGTGATGTACCGAAAGCTTGTGATTTCAAATTAACCTGTTAGACTATAACCTGGTGTCGTGTGACTTCTGACTTTGTAACATCTCTGAACAGGCTGATTAGAAAATACCGACATTGGATTGATGTGATAATATGATCGATATACCATGGTGTGATAAAACAGATTTACATCTGCAGCTCTCCCCACCCCATAGAAATTGAATTCCAGACCTTAGTCTATCAATTGTGCCTAAGCCTTGAGTCACAATTGGTTGTATTTGGGAGAACAAGTAAGTAACCTCAGACCCTGTCCATGTTAAGTGGGCATTCACAAACTTGTTGGGAACATGCTCGTAAATAATATTTTCCTATAGAGGGTGTAACAATTGTTTTTCATTTTTAGCAATGACAAATGCTAACAATATTAAAATGTTTAATTTGATCTTTGTGATCACAGGCAAAATTTTGAGTAGTGAAAAATTTCATATTCCCAATGTAGAAAATATCAACAGTTCATAGTAATTTTTACAATATTTACGTAATATATCTTTTAAATATACTAGTCATTGAATATTTGCAGCACAGAAGATCATTTGAACCATCATTTGACCAAGTCCATGCACATTCTCAGCAAAAGCAAAGCCTGTCCCACTCCTCTGAGCTGTTTCCATTCACTTGCATTTTTTTTCCTCTTTAGATGCTTATTCAGTTTCAAAAAACATGATTGAACCTGTCTCTAGTAGATTCTCAGGCACGTATTCTAGATCCTAATCACGCACCACACATAAATAAATCCTCATCATTGGTTCATCTGCCCTTCCCCTTTTATCAGGGTCCATTGGTTTTCCACCTTTCTGCCATGAGTACTGTTTCTCTCTGTCTATCCTGTCTGGCCCCCTGAACCCCAGTTTTTCTAACCTACCCATGTAACTGAAGTTCCTTATGCCTGGATGCACTGTCATAAAACTTATAGCTTCCATATCCTTCACAAAATGCAATTTCCAGGATGGTATACATTACTGCAGTTGAGACATTTAACAGTTTTTCCATGTAAATTGGTTAGCTTTTTATTAGTTTGATTATACATATGATATAGGAACATACAGGGGTACAATGGTTCATTGCAAGTCCCAATTTTGAAATGAGCATAATGATATATAGGACCGTTAATGTGTGTACAGCCCCTACTCTCTAGTTTGCTCTAACGTGCTCCTGATTATTATGTATTTTGGCATTGTTTATTATTAATATTTAATTCCTTGGTGTCTCTTATTTGCCTTCTTAGTCAACTTATTTTTGGAACCAATTCCAGTTGTTTCCTAAATTACAATAGTATTTACACTTCAGAAAAAAAAGCACATAATTGGTGTAAAAGCATCTTGGAATGTTGTGCGGTTGTGAAAAGTGCCATATAAATTTAAGTTTCCTATCTTGATTTAATCCCTTCACTTTTTGTTCTTTTTTCATTTGCATCAGGATTGCCCTTAACAGGCTTTGCTTGTTACTGGTTCCCTGGCCACAGGGGTGTTTTTCTTGGTGGTGGAAGTATTGAATGAAATTATTTGCACAATGGTGTTTTCACTGAGTCCCTGCACTTACACATATGCAGCAGTAATGTGGGGATTAAATAAAAAGAAAAATGAAAACAATAAAAACATTCAAGTCTTTATTTCTTTATCTTTGTTTTGTCTCCTCTATGATTAACATTTCCGGAAATCTGTAACTTTATATATTTCTCAACCTGAACCAGTTAGAAGTAACTTGGTTCATGTGCAGCAGGTTTGTGGATGAATAATAAATTTGTTTTTAAAGGTACACAGCCCTTGAAAGGTCTGTCTCATGTTTTACTTGGCTTCACCAAAAAAGTATAGTGAGGGTCACTCTATACAATTAAATTTTCATCAAATTTACTGAAACACTAAGTGGTCCTGAACGGACTGAACTTCTTTCTATTTCCTATCATAGATATACTCCAATAGGGTCTGGATGCATTCCATGCATTAATAGTGTATACCTGCATTTGGTTCTTCAGTACCTATTGACACAGGTAGCAGATGTATGTTTTGGCCACTTATTCTGGAAATGAATGTTTGGTTACTATAGATGGAAGAAGATGGCTGTTCATGAGGAATTGTTTTAATCTCAAATGGCACTCCTCCAAGAATTTTGACCCATAACAAGATCTGCTTGGTCTCTAAAATCTCTCCAATTTAGAGAGACCATTGACAATCTTTATTTGTAACTACTCCTGTTGACTCAAGGATAATAAATTGATAACATATCAATCGTCTTTATGAAATGAGCGCAGTCTCATGTATGGAGCACAATAATATGATGTCCTGCTGCTGGCAAATAAATCGAGAGATTGAGATTGTTATTGAAAGGACAGTGGTTAAAGAGTAAATGTGACTATTTCATCACTGTTTGCACATATTCAGTGAAGGTCTAAGTATGCCACAAAGCAAAATCAAGTTGTTAAGCAAGCAAGTGTCTTGGCAGCTGATAAAAGTGAGACAGAACTATCATCTGAATAAAGGCTTAAACTGTATTGAAAAGGCTGGTATTATTTTTCCAATAACTTTTTATTTTGCTGAGACCCTTGCCCTATATCAGAGATTTATGTGACATGAAGCTTTATCAGTGTTAGAAATGAAGGTTCCTTTACGGGCAAACTAGATCAGCTCCAGAGTTAATTGAGAACAGGTAATGCTCATTGGACAAAAACCTTAAAGAAATGCAGATGCTGCAAATCAAAAACAAAAGCAGAAATTGCTGCAAAAACTCAGCAGGTCTGGCAGCATCTCTGGAGAGAAAGCAGAATTAACTTTTTTAGAACTCTTATGGTGTGGAAGCAGGCTACTTTGACCCATCGAGTCCACACTCACCCTCCAAAGAGTATCCCATCCAGACCCACTCCCCTACTCTATCCCTGTAACCCTGCATTTCCCAGGCTAACCCACCTAGCCAGCACATCCCTGGACACTATGGGCAATTTAGCATGGCCAATCCACCTAACCTGCACATCTTTGGAATCGGGTCCAGTGACCTTTCTTCAGAACTGTTGGTAACTAGGAAATGGTTGGTAATTATGCAGAAGATAGGATGGGGCGTTTTTCTCCTTTTTTCTCCCTTTGTCCAGTCCCTTCCCACTTACATCTGCGATTCTTCTGACACGTTACATCAGTTTCAGAATTTCCAGTTCACAGACTCCAGCCATCTCCTTTTCACCATGGACATGCAATCTCTTTCCATGTTCATCCCCCATTAGGATGGTGTCAGGGCTGTCTGCTTCTTCCTGAAAAAAAGGCATGAGCTGTTCCCCAACTCCTCCACCTGGCTGAGCCCTTCCCCCTGAACAACTTCTGTTTTAAATCCTCTGACTTTCTTCAGATTGAAAGTGTGGCCATGGGCCCTAGTTACGCCTATCTCGTTGTGGGGCACATGGAACATTCTTTGTTCCAGTCCTACTCTGGCTCCCACACACAACACCTTCTCTGGTACATCAGTGACTTCAGTGCTGCTTCCCCCTCTCGTCCAGAATTTGAAACATTTGCCTATTTCACTTCCAATTTCCACCCCACTCTCACTTTCACCTGGTCCTTCTATGACTCCTCCCTTCCCTTCCTCGACACCTCTGTCTCCAATTCTAGGGATAGGTGGCTGGCCACCAATATCCGTTACAAACTCGACTCCCACAGTTACCTTGACTATACATCCTCACTCCCTGCTTCTTGTAAAGACTATATGCCATTCTCCTGCTTCCTCCGTCTCCATCACATCTGTTCTGATGATAGCTTCAACAAGGGGACCTCTGAAATATTCATCTTCTTCATCAACCAGGAATTCCCCAGCACTTTAGTTGGCAGGCCCCTCAGCTGGATCCGACCAATCTCCTGCACTTTGGCCCATACCTCCTCTCTTCCCTGTCGCAACAGCGATAGGGTCCCCCTTACCATCACCGACCATCCCACCAGCATCCATATCTAGAGGATCATGAGCAGCCATTTGCGCCACCTTCAGCAGGATGTCACCACCAGAAACATATTTCGCTCCCCTCTCCTGTCAGCCTTCTGCAGGGATCATTCCCTCTGGGACACTCTGGTCCCCTCCTCGTTCACTCCTAACACCTCCCCCTCAACCACCCCCGGCCTCACAATTCCTTACCCCACATTTCCCCTTGAGAACTCTGCAGCCTTCTGGATCAAAAGTTTTAGGCACCTTCTCCCATGCCCTTACCCCACTCCCCATACACCAGGCCTTGTCATTTCATGGGTTGCTACCACACGCAACCCATTGTCAGCTACTAATAGTCCCCATTAGCAGCTCTTCATTCTCCCAGGCTGACTTGTACCCAGTCCTTTGTCTGTCCAACTGTTGTTCTCTCCCTTTGGGCTCTATCTTCACCTATGATTTAGCACCACCCTGCCCAATAACAACCACCACCCCACATTCTGCATAAATACCAAGCTGTTCCCAGCTACTGTCAATTCTGAAGAAGGGTCACTGGACCCAAAAATTAACTCTGATTTCTCTCCACAGATGCTGCCAGACCTGCTGACTTTTTCCAGCAATTTCTGTTTTTGTTTGTAATGCTCAATGGACTTTGCATTCAAGATTTGGGTTTACTAAGGAAAAGAAAATCTGGGATTTCAGTGGTCATAGCTGCCAAATTGTCTGCCCCTCTTCCACTGCTACATTCATGCCCAGGTGTCCTTATAGAGGGACCACATGGTGTCAACCAATACTCTCAGTGGCTTTAGAGGGCACCACAGGGAGTAGAGTGTTTTAACTCCCCTTCCAACTCCACTTTGATTCATCCCTTTCCCCTTCTCCCTACCTCTCCCTCACTTGATGGTCTGCATTGCCCTTAATGAAATTTGCATGTAAATTTTTCAGCTGGAGAACATGGGTGATTTACTGGTGGTAGATAATAGGTGAAAACTACTCTGGGTAATTTAGTGGTTGAAGAAAAGCCATTCAGTTGTGTGTGTAGCACTTCTGAACATTAAAAAAGAGAGCTGGGTTCAGAGAGGATCTTGTGGTGCAGTGGTAGTCCCTGCCTCTGAGCCAGGAAGCCTGGGTTCAAGTCTCACCTGCACCATAGGTGTGTAGTCACATGGCTAGACAGGTTAATTGCAAAGTAGTTTTGAAAAAGAGCTGGGTTCACCTGCAGGGAGTGGTGTGCCTTATCTCTCCCTCCAATTCCATTTTGATTCAGTGGGCTCCCTTGTTTCCTCCTTTTTTTTTTGGATTTTGGTTATTGTTACATGCCCATAGTGAGCTGTGCTTATAATTTGATGAATGGTTTGGTGGTTTGATGGTGAGAGACGACCTTCCCAGCTAACTTCCCAGGATGTGGTGATATAGAGAATGGAAGATTCTATGATTAATGATAATGATAAAGGAGTAATAATCACAAGTACCTGAATAACGAAGGAATTGCTGACAGATGTTTTGAAGGGGTGGGCATCTTACCTTTGGTAGAATTCTGAATCAATGGAAAATGTTAGGATTGAATAATGTTAACAATGATTGAATCCCAGAAATCCCAGGGAATACTTAGTTCAATGAGTAATTTAATGGGAGTTAATTAATTCCAATGTCACAGTGTGGTGTACCAGAGTGGAGGACTGGAAAACACTGTTCCACTACTGATTCATGAAATGCATTTAGGAGGAAAAGGTCACTTACAGTAGAGAGAATTTCTCATAGACATTCTGATAGGAGTAAACCAGAGAGATCTCAACACGAGAAAGAGGTCTCAGCTGGTCAAGGCGAATAGGTCACCTGGATAATGGAGAGCCAATGGATAAAATTAGAAGTCCCCATGATTGGGTACTGTTTACGGCAACTAATAGAATGGAACGTAGAATGATAGGAGAGGCTAAACTAAGAGTCACAGAACAGGAAAAAATTTGGAGTACATTGGAATTTGATGATAGAGGTCACCATGCTCTGTCACGCAGGTGGTTTTGTACAGTAAAGGTCCTACCAGATGAAATATATAAAGTCAAAAGTCAGGTGGTAGCGAGAGGCTTTGAGGAAACGATATGGAAAGAGAGATTATTTCTAGAGCTGAGATGACAATTTTAAAATCCGTAGCAATTTTCACAACCTTCTCTTGTATGCGTACCTCCATAGATATCAAAGTGGAGTTTCTTCGAAATAATCTGCTCAAAAGCAAAATATTTTTACAGTCCCCTAAGGAAGCACCATGAATAGATAGGAAGCTCTGGCAAATGAATAAATGTTTTAGGATAAAATACATTCCTCAGCTGTGGTATTTTTCAGTAAGGACAGTTCTGTTCATTTTAGGATGGTCATAACTAAAGATGGACCTGGCAATGTTTTATTGGCATTATAATATAAAACCTTTGGGCATCTTTACAATGCACATTGAAGATATTTTGTGGAGTTGGGGAAGTCAGTAACTTTAGAAACAGATGAACAATCAAATTGGGATGGCATTTGAAATTGGCAGTCAAACATCTGGAGGTTTCAAATATGTGCCTTTGGAAATTGAGCAAGGTGAATCAAATGTAATCCTACACCAAGAACCTTCATAGGAAATTGCCTAACCAATTGCAATTACTTGCACCAGATCTGGGCAGAAGGATGTGGCCAATTGGATATTCCTCAGATCTTAGCTCAATTTAGCTGCAATGTGACAGAAACACTGCCAATAAGAATAGGCAGAGTTTTCTGCCATACTTGCAGTAAGGTCACGCCACAGAACCAGGAACAGATCATTTGCATGCTCCTTACTCGCTTACCCCTGATAAATCCATCACACCCTCCTCACTGGAAATATCTGGAAATAATCAAGTTGAATGTGGTTAAGGTCAGTCTCGTTGCTCAAGCCCTCATGGGCTATGCATTCAGAATCTGTTCTGTCGCTGTCCAATGTAGTACTGGCTAATTTTCCTTTCTTTCAGCAAGAGGTGCACTTCAGTTCAGCTTGTCAAGATCTAGGCAGCACTGTCAAAGTTATAAAGTAATTCTAGGGTCTTGTGGTAGTGGCTCTACTTCTAGGCTAGGAGTGTTCAAGTCCCACCTGCCCTGGAGATGTGTGCTAGCATATCCAAACAGGCTGGTTAAAATAGGCATAAAGTAATTCAACTGAAAAGTGAGAAGGTGCAAGTTGAGACTCTACCGCAACATGGCACAATGGAGCCTTAAAGCTGCTCAGTTAATGTTTGATTATGTCGATGCAAATCAACGTTCAGGGATCTGAGAACTAGCCTCAGATGTTTTACACCAAGAAAATCCATTTGCACATCCTCCCATGATATGCTGCTACAACTTTTTCTGTTTTGTTTTTTAATAATATTTAAATCATTATGAATTAGTAATGTACCTAATGCTTTATTATTTCTAACAAAAGGAACTCGGAATGCAGCTATGTAGAAAAATAAAATAATGTCTTCAATACAAATATTGTATCACTACACCATTTCTTACATTAACAACTCTTCTCTTAAAGGATCAAAGCAACATCTTTCAATTTCCCCAACGGCTCTAACTTATGACTGATGTATCCGGTTAGAATTTTGTTAGAATTAGTTCCTTCTGAAAGATGCCCAGAATTTGATTTCTACAGGATATTGTTAGCCATTGACAGGGAGTATTATAAACATTCTACTCTCAGTGGTAAGCTGTTGCTGTTGTTGTTATTGTTGTTCTACCTGCTATTTTGTGCAGTACCTGAAAGACAATAACCAGTGGATTGTTCCTTGAAGCACTCGCCATTTGGCATAGGGTCAAACAAGTCACTGAATTAAACTTATGGCTCAAAAAATGGTGTGGAAAAGGGGTGTAAATTCATGGGGAACTGGCACCAGCATTAGACAAAGAAGGAGCTATTCCAATGAGATTGACTCTACCTAAGCTGGATCAGGATCAGTGTCCAGATAAATTACAGAAATAGGGCTGTGGATAGGCCTTTAACTTAGAAGATGGGAGGGAGGGAAGGGTCAGGTAAAGGAAGTTTTGCAAATTTGAAAGAAAAAAAGAGTCATGGTAGTAAACAATCCAGCAATTTGGAGAAAGGCAAACAGAGTGGAAAGGGGACCATAAGTTTAACAGTAATAGTGTTTCACTGCATAAGATCAATACAAAGAATAGTAGTGAAAGATATAATAAAGGTTCTTTAACTGATTGGACAAAGAATTTATACTAAGAAGAAAGAGTAGCACAAATAGAATTCAATGGTTTTGATCTAATCATTATTATGATGACATGACTACAAGTTTGAGCAATAAATATTCCAGGGTGGACGTCATTTCAAAAAGACTAACAAAATAGAAAAGGAGGAGAATAGCCTTGATAGTTGAGGATGACAAAAGGACATTAGTGAGAGATGCTTGGTCTCAGAAGATCAGGAAATAGAATCAGTATGAGCAGAGATTAAAAACAACAAATATCAGAAAACATTGGTGGAAGCAGTTTAGAGACCCTCTAATAGTAATTATAAAGTTGGACAGAACATTAAACAAGAACTCATTAGAGTGAGTAGCAAAGGTAGTGTAATTATCATGGGTACTTTAATCGTAGAATCCATGCAGTGTGGAAACAGGCCCTTTGGCCTATCAAGTCCACACCAACCCTCAGAGCATCCCACCCTGACCCATCCCCCTACCCTTTTCCCGTAACCGTGGACACTATGGGCAATTTAGCATGGCCAATCCACCTAACCTGAGCATCTTTGGACTGTGGGAGGAAACCAGAGCACCCAGAGGAAACCCACGCAGACAAAGGGAGAATGTGCAAACTCCACACAGTCACCTGAGGGTGGAATCAAACCCAGGTCCCTGACGCAGTGCAGCAGCGGTGCTAACCACTGAGCCACCATGCCACCCTTCACATAGACTAGACAAATCAAATTAGCAATGGTCTTCTGAAAGATAGGTTATGTAAAATACTTTGGCAGTTTCCTGTAACAATATATCATGGATTAAGTTAGGGATAAAGCTACTTTGGCTCTAGTATTGTGCAATGAGGCAGATTTAATTAGTAGTCTCATAATTGGCAATGGCCTAGTAGTATTATTGATAGACCATTAATCCAGAGACCCAGGTAATGTTCTGGGGACCTGGGTAGAATCCCGCCATGGCAGATTGTGGAATTTTAATTCAATAATAATCTGGAATTAAAAGTCTAATGATGACCATGAAACCATTGCTGACTGTCAGGAAAAACACACCTGGTTCACTAATGTCCTTTAGGGAAGGATATCTGCCACCCTTACCAGGTCTGGCCTATATGTGACTCCAGATCCACATCAATGTGGTTGATTTTAACTGTCCTCTGGGCAATTAGGAATGGGCAATAAATGCTGTTCTAGCCAGTGACGCCCACATCCCATGGATGAAAAAAAAATATTCCAGGAAAAATGTCACAATCCTACTGAATTCCATGTTAGGTTTGAAAGCAACACACTCCAGTCCCAAACGAGAGTTTTAAACTTTAAAAAAAATCCAATCACAGGCATGTTGGGAGAGTTGATGAAGGTTAAGGATGGTGTAAATAGATTAAAGGTATGGTGTGAACAGTGGGAAATATTTAAAGAAACAATTCTAAATGTTCAACAAAACTCCATAACGTTAAGCAAATTCTCGGTAACAACTGGCCAATGTGGCTTCTGAGGAAGTTAAGGCTAACATTGGATTAAAAGGGGTGAATTATAATATTGCAAGTATCGTGGAATGCTCGCGGATTGGAAACATTTTAGAAGCTAGCAAAGGGCAAGTAAGAAGATAAAAAGAGAAATGATAGAATGAAAGTAAACTGGACAGGAATTTAAAATCAACTGTGAGAGCTTTTACAATTCTATAAAAAGACGGGTGACCGATAAAAAGATGACAGTGGCACACAATACAGTAATGTTTACAATTTATCCCATTTAGCATTGTAGAATTCTAACGGTAGTGCCAGGAACACATATCCTCAATATGGTTGCCTAGAAGCAGAGACAGAAACAGTTATCATGGAAATAAGCAAATAGAAGAGTAATTGAACAAATGTACTGTGTCTGCCTTCACAACAGAAGGCACAAGTTACAAATTAAAAATAGAGAGTAACCTGGAGGCCAGTAAGAGTAAAGAACTTAAGCTGATTAGTATCAGCAAAGGAAAAGTATTGGAACAAATTAAAGTGCTACAATCTGACAAATACCCAGAACCTGATGACCTTCATCCTCAGATTTGAAAAGACACAGCAAAAGCAAATTTCCGTAGATTCTAAAATGGTCCGAGCAGTTTGAAAATTAGTAAAACATGTCTATTTAAGAAAGGAGGCAAAACAAACATGGAATGACAGGAGTAGTAGGAACTGCAGATGCTGGAGAATCCGAGACAACAAGGTGCAGGGCTGGATGAACACAGCAGGC
>NC_063359.1:29327090-29355120 GCF_021869965.1 Rhincodon typus | reverse complement strand
AACTCCCCCTCCCATTCCTCAGACGACATGTCCATCCTGGGCCTCCTACAGTGCCACAACGATGCCACCCGAAGGTTGCAGGAACAGCAACTCATATTCCGCTTGGGAACCCTGCTGCCCAATTGTATCAATGTGGATTTCACAAGCTTCAAAATCTCCCCTCCCCCTACTGCATCCCAAAACCAGTCCAGCTCGTTCCTGCCTCCCTAACCTGTTCTTCCTCCCACCTATGCCCTCCTCCCACCTCAAGCCGCACCCCCATCTCCTACTGACTAACCTCATCTCGCCCCCTTGACCTGTCCGTCCTCCCTGGACTGACCTATCCCCTCCCTAGCTCCCCACCTTTACTGGCTCCATCCCCGCCTCTTCGACCTGTTTGTTTCCTCTCCACCTATCCTCTCCTCTATCCATCTTCTATCTGCCTCCCACTCTCTCCCTATTTATTTCAGAACCCCCTTCCCCTCCCCCTTTTCTGATGAAGGGTCTAGGCCTGAAACGTCAGCCTTTTTGCTCCTATGATGCTGCTTGGCCTGCTGTGTTCATTCAGCCCTGCACCTTGTTGTCTCGGATTCTCCAGCATCTGCAGTTCCTACTACCTCTGTGTTTAAATTTATTCCAGTTAGCATAGGAGTATTTTGGTCGTAGTGCCACAGACATGTTGGAGGGTAACCTTAATGTGAAGGAGGGTCTTGTCCCCACATGGACTATACAGTGGACACTCCTACTGATACTGTCATGGACCATAATCCACATTTGTCAATGTGATTATTAATTCTATTGCAAATTATTGTCTTCAGAAGCTTTTCCACTATTGAAATTAAATTGACTGGTTTGATCCATGAATTACATGATAGAAATATTTAATATTAGGAATGGAATTTAAATGGAACAGGATAGATGAGGGGAGAATGTTCCCACTTGTGAGAGAATCCAAATTAGGGTCCATACTTTGAACATAGTTATGAATAAATCCATAAGAGAAATAAAGATAGATCTTTTGAACTCGGAGCCATTTGGAGTTCTGAGGAAGAGTCACAGGGCCCAAAACATTAACTCTGATTTTTTTCTTCACAGATGCTGCCAGACCTGCTGGGCTTTTCCAGCAACTTCTGTTTTTGTTCCTGATTTACAGCATCCGCAGTTCTTTCGGTTTTTAAAGATAGATCCTTTATCATGGAATGATCAGAATGTGGAACTTGATACATCAACAAGTGGCCGAGGAAAGTAGGTTAAATTCTTTCAAAAGAAAACTTGACAAATACATGAGGAAAAGGAAATAGAAGGTTATGCTGTGATAGGGTTAGGGTTAGGATTCTATATGTTCCATATGTTCTATGTATTCAATTACACTTCTGTATATTCAAATAATTTTCTCTGATAATTGTCCTTTCAGAACAGAAATCAGTTCAGTGAACTTGGAAAGTTTATTATAGGATCATGAAGCCAGTGTGGTGAAGCCAAGCTCTTCACAGTATTATTTATTATTGCAGAAATCTGTAAGGAATCCATAGCTGTCACCTTCCATTGTTCAAAGAACTGAACAGGACTTTTGAATCCATTGTAAACAAGAGGTAAATGACTCTCACTTTGCAGCCTGCATAACTAACATTCCAAAGATTGAAGGTTGTGTTGCACAATGTACTTGATTTGGATCAAAGTCTGCCATGTAAATACCAGTGTTGATGGAGTAAATGGAAGACTTACCATAATTATAATTTTAAACACGCTAAAGGCTTTGAACTTTAATCTCTGGCCAACAGATTTGGAACGTCAACTGCACTTTTGAATACTAGTCATTCTACAGAATTTAGAACTCATGATGAATTGAAGTAAGTGTTGTTCATATTGATTAAGCTGTTTCCATGATCGTGCTGCCTCAGAATCCCAACTAAAGAACAAAAATAAAATCATTTTTCAGATGCTTCTGTGTACTTTAACTCCAGCTCAGTATGTGCTTATTGTTAATATTCAGTCAAGCAGTTAATATCTGGACATATTTTTGTTTTGAATGTTATAAAAGTCCTACTCAGAAATGGGAGAAATTGCAACAGTTTTTACTTCCTTCCTGACTACGGGAACATGAGTGCCTGCAGAGAGGGAAACAGACTCATTGCTGTAATTTACTTCAGTCAGTGCTGACTTCCGTGCTGAATCTGGGAAAATGAGACATCACTATGTTCATACATTACAGTGTTTCAGATGTGAATGCAGGTTCCTGCTGACAGTTACATCCATCACATTGTATTAGCCAGTCCTTACTGAATTTAAAGTACCTTTTCCAGTTAAGTTTAAAAATATTCTTGAGTCTAAAAGACGCAACTTTCAAGAAGTCTTACAAATATTGGACTTGGTATAATGTCCCAACAGCTGAATACTTGACTGAATTTCATTATCTAGGTTTCAGAATGGAGAACAGTTCTTTTCAGTTCTTTTGCCAATAACTATGCTTCCATTTCTCTTCCACATTTTTTTTTCTCTACATTTTGGTGCTTCTTGGACATGATGCTCATCTGTCTCCAATACTCTTCCCTTCTGAAAGCAAAACAATTGTTACAATCTGTATCCAATTTCTGTAAAGCTGCACTGAGAATCTTTGTGAGTGCTGCTACTTAAAGCTTTTTGTCATATTGGCACATATTTTCACAAACATTATTTTAATCTCATCAATTGCTCAGTATGGTCATATGACAGCAATAGGGAGTTTGTAATTTTAGCTTTGATCTCAAAGTTTGCAGATGATACCCAAGTTGGGTGGGAGGGTGAACAAGGTAACAAGGATGCAGAGATCCTTCAGCGTGATCTGAACAGACTGGGTGAGTGGGTGGATCAATTGCAGATGCAGGAAGATTTGGATAAATGTGAGGTTATTCACTTTGGAAGCAAAAACAAGAAAGCAGATTACTACCTGAATGACTGTAAATTGGGAGAGGGGAGCGTGCAGCAGGACCTGGGTGTCCTTGTGCACCAGTTGCTGAAGATAAGTGTGCCGGTGCAGCAGGCAACAAAGAAGGCAAATGGTATGTTGGCCTTCATTGCAAGAGGTTTCAAGTACAGGAACAGGGATGTGTTGTTGCAGTTATACGGGGCCTTGATGAGGCCACACCTAGAATATTGTGTGCAGTTTTGGTCTCCTTTTCTGAGGAAGGATGCTCTTTCTCTCGAGGGAGTGCAGTGAAGCTTTACCAGGCTGATTCTGGGGATGGTGGGACTGAACTATGAAGAGAAATTGACTAGGTTAGGATTGTGTTTGCTCAAGTTGAGACAAATGAGGGAGGATCTCATAGAGGCTTATAGAATTCTAACAGGACTGGACAGGGTAGATGCAGGGAAAATGTTCCCGATGGTGGGTGTGTCCAGAACCAGGGGTCCCAGTATGAGGATTCGGGGTAGACGATTTAGGACGGAGGTGAGGAGACATTTCTTCACTCAAAGAGTGGTGAGCCTGTGGAATTCATTACCACAGGAAGCAATTGATGCCAAAACATTGAATGTATTTAAGAAGCAGCTAGATATAGCACTTGGGGTGAATGGGATGAAAGGTTACGGGGAGTTGGATGATCAGCCATGATCGTGATGAATGGCAGAACAGGCACGAATGGCCGAATGGCCTCCTCCTGCTCCTATCTTCTATGTAAAACAAAATATCCTTGTGACTTGGTTTAAAGGTCCTTGACCACACTGCGCTCTAAGCAAAATAGTTTATTTCAACAACCATCATATGTTGTATCTTTCACATGTTAGCTGTTGCACTGGAATGAGCTGTGGCTTAGTTGATAGCACTTCTAATTCAAGTTAGACGAAAATGGATTAAGTCCAGTTCAAGGACTTGAGCATTGTAATCCAGGCAAACACTTTATTTTGTACTATGTCATACTGCATTATCAGAAGGGCTGCTTTTGGTGAGGATGTTCTTCACTTGTATTAACAATGAGCTCTTCTCAATGTTGTGAAATTTGTTGCACAAATGAATTTCCTTGTTTCTTTCTTACCAATTCACTAACTGCAAAACTATTACTTATTTTTGTCAATAATTATAGTTGTTTAATTATAATTTAAGTTGTACTGTTTTACAATTGTCTATTGTGTTTAAAAATATGTATTTTAATTGAAACAACCACAGACCCTTCCAAGTACAAAACTTCCTTTCAACCTGCCCTTTATCTGATGTACACTTATGTGCTTTGCTGAGTTCTTTGACTTATTATCTGCTGATCTTTATCCTGACTTGTTTCCTTGGCGGTTCTTGTCAGCAATGGTTCTTTTTATCTGATATAATAGGCTTAAGGGAAACCTCAAACCCTAATTCCCATCAGACTACTTGCAGTAATACAGCTATTAAAGATTCAAAAATAGTTGCTAACATTGCATTGAAGACTGAAAGTATCATATTCTGGTAATTTAGTTGCTTTTACACAGAGGAAGAAATTATATTCATAGATATTTTAAACCTATAACATACCTGAGAACGAGTGGGACTTGACTGTAGGCCTCCTGATTCAGAGGTACAGACACTACCACTATGCAACAAAACTCTTGAATATTCTATTTATACGATGTTTTGTCACGCCCCAAAGAGCTTAACAGGCAATAATTTGCTTTTCAAGTGCAGCCATTGCTGTTATTTAGGCTACTGTTATGTACCGATAGTTTCAGAAAATGAGTGAATCACCATGTAGTTGATTTCTTTGGATGATGTGAATGAGAAGTATTATGCTGGAGAATTTCCTGCACTTTTTCAAATCATATCATAACATAACATAACATAAGAACTAGGAGCAGGAGTAGGCCATCTGGCCCCTCGAGCCTTCCCCGCCACTTAATAAGATCATGGCTGATCTTTGAGACTCAGCTCCACTTACCCGCCCACTCACCATAACCCTTAATTCCTTTACCTTTCAAAAATTTATCTAGCCTTGCCTTAAAAACATTCAGCGAGGTAGCTTCAACCGCTTCACTGGGCAGGGAATTCCACAGATTCACAACCCTTTGCGTGAAGAAGTTCCTCCTGATCTCAGTCCTACATCTGCTTCCCTTTATTTTGAGGCGATGCCTCTAGTCCTAGTTTCCACTGCTAGTGGAAACAACCTCCCTGCCTCCACTTTATCTATTCCCTTCATAATCTTATATGTTTCTTTAAGATCTCCCCTCATTCTTCTGAATTCCAATGAGTATAAGCCCAGTCTACTCAGTCTCTCCTCGTAATCCAACCCTCTCAACTCTGGAATCAACCGAGTGAATCTCCTCTGCACCCCCTCCAGTGCTAGTATATCTCTTCTCAAGTAAGGAGACCAAAACTGCACTCAGTACTCCAGGTGTGGCCTCACCAGGACCCTATCATGAACCCCTTCACTTCCACGTGCTGACAAATGGGTCTTTGATTTAAGGAAAACACTTACAGTTTCATAGTATATTCCACAACCGAAGGATGTCTTAAAATGCTTCATAGTTCGTTTGAGGTGCAGTCTCTGGTATTATTTAGGTAAATGCAGCAGGCAATTTGTACATCGCAAGGCCCCACAGTACATCACAGAGTGGCATAAATGACCCAGAAAATCTATTTAAGTGTTGTTGATGAGGGGATAAATACAGGCAACAACACCAGGTCAACTTTCTTGTTCTTCTTTTGTCAACCCAAACATTTTGAAGAAAACATACACCCATGTTTCCTCTTTTGTGTGCCGAAGTGCACTAGGATTATCAAAATTGCTGCAATTCCTATAACTTCCACAAGAGGTCTTTCATATGTATAAAATCTTTAATTAAGCATTTACTGATTAAAACAGCAAAATTGTCTAGAGCTACCTTGTTATTATTGTTTCTGACTTGTATGATAATAATGAGCTGAGATTGAATCCCATTTAGAGGCTTTGTCTCGTAAAAGTAAGCACTTATCACAAAATGGTGCTATGTGTTAGATTTCAATGTCACTGTCATGAATGCAGGTTTGTGCACACAATTCCCCAAATTGTGAATTATCGGAAATTCACATTCAAGATGAAAACCAGGTGGAGGTGAGAACATGCCTAAGACAAAGGTACCATACTCCTTTGGTCACCTGGTTAAAGCAGGTGTGTAGGTCAAAAAAGCAGTATCAAAAAATGGTGCTGATGAGCCATTTTTTAAAAGTTTAACAGACAAATTAAAATTATTAAATAATCTTTTTTAGTATGGTGAATGTGAAGAGTTGTTTTCAGTATGGTAACATCTCCTACAGGTGACAATGAGTTAACTTAAGCATAATTAGTCATTGTATATTTAAAAACAAGTGAAAGAATCTTCACTGAATTTTTTCTGCAGCTGCTGCTATGTAAAGTATTCCATATTGAAGCAATATATCGTTTGGCAATATAATTTTGCCCAGGATCCAGCCAATTGTTTGACACAATTACTTAAGTTTCTCTGTGAAATTAAAACCATTCCTGCAGGTGGTGCTGTGAGTTGCAGAGAAGCAGGATTGACAATTGAAATTCCTGCATCAGAAATAAATTACTACCTGTCAACATTATCTTTTCTTACACAATTTATGTCTTTTCCTCCTCTTCTCCTTTCCAATTTTTATAAAAGGTTTTTCCCCTCTTATAACTTAATATCTTGTACTAAGCAGTATTGCCATACAAGAAGGCCAGCTGGAAAAAAACAGTAAAACCTGCAAATGACACAAGCACATCTTGTGTACAGTACTTCAAAACAGAGCTCCCAGTATGACCAGTATAGTTATTTCTAATTATTACTGGATTTTTTCTGTTTCTTTTTCCCTCTGTGGTACTTGCAGCTGTGTTAATGGTGTCCACAGCTGCAGCTTTTTGTGAAGGAAGAGGAGACGGTCTGGATACAGGATGCTTTGAAAGAAAAGAGGAGATTTTCAAAAGGCTGCCTGTACTTAAAGTTGATAAGTCACTCATTCCAAATAGAATACACCTTAGGTTACATAAATTACATTCCTACATTACAACAATGACTATTCTTTAATAGTTGCATAGCATTACGAGATGCTCAGACATCATGAAATGCATTATATAAATTCAAGTCTTCCTTTGTTTCAAGGTTGCTTAGGTTATATAATATATTACAGGAGGAGAAATGTCAGAGGTTTTGGCCACAATCTTCAATTGGACCTTTGATATGGAGGTGGCATCATTGCAAAGGTCACACCAATGTTCAAAAGGGGGAGAAGGATCAACCTGGCAATTACAGGCCAGTCAGTTTAGCATTGATTGTAGGGAAGCCATTAGAAACAATAATCCCTGGAAAATAATCAATAGCATTTTAGACAGGGGTAAGCTAATGATTCAGAGCCAGCTTGGATTTGTGTATCATGTCTACTTTACAGCCAATTTCTCAACTTGCTATAATATTGATACCAGCTGAAATTGGCTAAGCAGGTGTGGTAGTATTGAATGAACAGGGAAACTCTAATCAATGAGGCAATCATTTTAATAGTGCTTTGCTTAAATGTAAAAACAGTCCTATCCACCCGCACACAATGGAGTTACCTTTCAGCATCTCTCCTATTACCCTCTGTCCTATCTCAATAACAATGTGCACGTCTGCCCATTTTTCCACCCCATTTGCAATGAATTCTCAGGACAAAGTTGCAATAAAATTAACACCTTTTATTTTTCCTGATATTGTACATTTGTCTCCAGATTTCTTCATCATGTCCTTCTTCTTTGTGGTATCCTACTGCTGAGAAATATCCTCTGAGTGCTTCAGAATGAGAGGATATATTGTGGTTACTGACACTTGGACAGTAGTACCTGGCTCTTTGAATAGATGCCAATGTTCAACACTACCTTATCAAGGACAATTAAGGATGGGCAATAAATGCTGGCCCAGCCAGTATCATCTGCATCCCCTGAATTAATTAAAAAAAACTGTCCTGAAGCAAGAAAGGCATGTGAATAAGAACTGAAACATTTCTTGAGGGTTTTACATCATTCCTACATGATACACCAATCTGAGGTGAAAGTTTTTTGTGGTATGCTTTATAAAGGCAAAGCCTAAATATCTCATTTTACAATTGGTCTGAGCCCTGAAACCTTTTTCTTATATTCCTCACAAGACTCGTAGAAATAAGGGACAATATTTGTTGACCAGTTACCTCTGCCCAGACACTTTTCAAAATGCTTATAATAGGCAGTTTTCTTCAACTCCAACAAAGGTACTCTTCTTTTGTTATAACTTCAGAAGTAACACTTTGAGCATGCTTTATCCCAAAGGGACACTGCTGTTCCTGTGTTTTGTGTCCTAGATTATGCAACAAGTGATGTTTGAATTCTGCTGGCATTGATTATCTTTTCCATTTCAAGTGCAAAATAAAGGCAGGCAACAGTCGTCTAAGAGCTGCTTCTTTACCAGAAGTGCCACTCCTACAATTAGAAAATTCCTGGTGTTTGTGCCAGTCCATTTATGAATTTAGGGAAAGAATGGCAAAAAAAACTGACCTCAAGAATGTCTGAATTTCCACCAAGTTAACTCTGCAAGTGGAATTTGGACTCAGTGCAATGAATTGGAATATGTGATTCCTCTTATAACAGATAACAGATTTGCTGTTCTCTATCATCAATAATTTTCACAACAGCAACTTGCAGAGTCTCCTTTAAAACACCTTCTAACTATTAACTCAGAGATAGTAAGAACTGCCGATGCTGGAGTCAGAGCTAACACAGTGTGGAGCTGGAGGAACACAGCAGGCCAGGCAGCATCAGAGGAGTAGGAAAGCTAACATTTCGGGTCGGGACCCTTCTCCAGAAATTTGAGGTCAGATTTCTGAAGAAGTGTCCCAACCCGAAACATCAGCTTTCCTGTTCCTCTGATGCTGCCTGGCCTGCTGTGTTCCTCCTCTTTCTAACTATTAACCTTCATGTTGAAGGACAGGAAGACAGACACATGGGAATGTGAACATCTGTGTACGCCCCTCCAGGTCACATACTGTCTTAATTTGGAATTATATTGCTACTTCCTTCATTGTCACTTAGTAAAAGTCCTAGAACTCCCTTCTAAATAGCACTGTGGTGTACCTGTATCAGATATGCTGTTTAGTAATTTAATACTGATTAGCAAATGACTCCACTCTCATTTATGATCATAGACAGAGCAGGCATGACAATATATTAAAGCCACACAATATAAATACAACTTTCCTCTTCAATGCTATGAGGAAATAGGCATAGAATTACTTGTATGGATCTAACCAATTGTATGCAGAATTTGAGGAATTTGAAACAGACCAAACTAGTTTCTGTTTTATACTTACATAATGTGACTTTTCTTACGTACCTGGTGAACAGAAGGGAGGAACAATTTCAAATCAGTTGATATTGTGTACAAGTGTGTGAGAGTAATCGTTCCACTTTATACAGCAAAGCAGCGAAGGAAGAGCAGTTACCATTCTACTAATGGATTTTCCAGAATTCCAGTAAAGTCTGACTTGAATGTAATAGGCAGAGTGAACGTGGTACAAATGTTAATTGGCATTCTTTTTATCATGTCTTTGCTCACACAGGCTCATACAATAGAGGTGTACACAGAGTGTAAAGTTCAGAAAGAAACAATGGATGTGGGTCTGTCAGGAAAGGTGAAACTACCAGATGAGAAGGTACCAATTAAAAGTTTCAAATAAAAAAATTACGTTTCCTCTGTCACTTTCTTACAATGCAATGTACATTTTAGATCAAGGGTAAAAGAATAAGATAAAATTCAATAAAAGCGAAATACAATATTCACTGGAGACCTAAAATAGAGTCATAGAATCCCTACAGTGCGGAAAGAGGCCACTTGGCCCATCGGATTCACACCCACCCTCTGAAGAGCATCCCAAACCCCCCACCCTTTCCCCATAACCCACATTTACCATGGCTAATCCACCAGCCTGCACATCCCTGGACACTATAGACAATTTCCCATGGCCAGTCCACCTACCCGGAGCACCCAAAAGAAACCCACGCAGACAAGGGGAGAAGGTGCAAACTCCACACAGACAGTCACCCAAGGCTGGAATCAAGCCTGGGTTCCTGGCACTGTGAGGCAGCAGTGTTAACCACTGAGCCACCCCACAAGAGAAAGCAGAGCTAACTTTGAGTCTGTTATGGATCTGCTTCAGAACAATCAAAATGAACTGGAAACATAAACTCTGTTTCTCTCCCCACAGAAGCTGCCAGACCTGCTGAGTTTCTCTGGCACTTTCTGTTTTAATAATAATTTACCAAGTACTTGATTCCATATTTACTTTTCTACCTATGTTAGGATGGTGCCAAAGTTGAGCTTCTTTGTTATATTGCACGGTCTGTATCATACATCCCTTGTTAGTGATAGAGATGACATCCAGGTCTGCCTTCATCTGAAATCTGACTTTGAATTTGAGAAGCATGTTAGAACATTGTAGTGATTGGAACCAGGTTGACCTCATTGATTATGAGGTCATTGATTGGGGTTATTAACCTGGGCTAATCAGGAAAGCCCTGGCTGACTAATATAACCAGGAGATGAGAATCTCCTCAGTTCAGGTGACTGACTCTGAGCGGGCTGGACACAGTCAGTGTACTGTGCACAAGTAAATAAAGGGTGACTTGGTGACGGGATGCCGGCCTCTGTGCGGTTATTTCAAGCCTCATGTTGCAGAAATAATTATTTTTTATAAGTCTCGAACTTCCTCCCAATGCATACAAGTTTACTATATTTAACTGCCTTCTCTGTAATTTGGTTTACTAGCCTGTTCTGCCATTATGATTGATATAATCAATATATACTGAAGATCAGTTATACAGGGTTTCATGTTGAGGCTGCAATACATTAGCAACAAGCCTTCCCTGATGTAGTAACTAACAACAGCCAGAATTTCAGGAAACTTAGTGCTCAAAGTAAGAAAATAAAGCATAAGGATCATTTATACTATTCATTAACAGACTAATGAACACTTTTTGCAGCTTGCTGAATCTGAAGACAAAGGTTTCAGAAAGAAGAACAGCTGCTGTTTCAGAACAATAGGGTGTAGGTTTAAGGTAAAACCCCACTTAAACTGTTTCATTAAGAATGGTACAGAAATGCCTATTTTTGAAATCCTGTTTTGAGAGCCAATGCTGAAACTGCTGTACATGCTGCTCAAATTGTTGAATAAAATGAGCTGTAGCCCTGAAAATGTGCCTCTCGAACCCCTGCCATCAAGGTTGCCCTGGGGATGAAGGCTATAATTCTGCTTTGTGCCTCTGCTACATTTGTTTCATTGCTATGGTTGACTTCAATCAGAGTGGAATTGAAAGTTTCAGGAAACAAGACAATTGAGAAGACTTGGCATGTGCTAAAGGTTGCCAGTGGGCTGTTACTGTAGAAATAGCTTTTTATTCTTTGAATCTACATTTTAGCAAAAACAGATATTAGATTTATCATACCCTGTGGCTATGGAATCCTTTTAATTTTGTCCCAAAGTAAACAGAATTTTATCGCCTACGCTTCAAATGTTAACAACACAATAAAATGTAAACAGGAAGTCTGTTTACAATTCTCATATTGATACATAGTACATCATTGTACCTTGTGACTTTGTAGTTCATAAATTAGTCAGTCATTAGATGCTTCTGTATGAACAGAATTTCTTGCTTTTTTTTGCAGAAATTATTCTTGTGGTTTTAAAAAAAGTCCCAGCTGTATGTGAATGAAATCAGGACTTTCTGCCACATCCTGGGAGGAACAAATATGATCTGTTAAATTCAGATAAAAATATAGGGTACTGTTGATATTCTAAGCAAACCAGAGTGCTGAGTAAGTCCAGAACATTTTATTGTTGGGGCAAACCTAAAGGAATCAGAGTGTGTAGAGATACAATTTATAGAACTAAAGTCAATTCTGAGCTCTGTCCACTTGTCATTTGCAGAAAGATCTTTTGGAATAATTAACATGCATGCAGGAAATTCAAGGAAGAATGAGAGAAAGACATTCCCCTGGAATTGAAAAAAATAGAGTTTGTGAAATTTCTGATCAGCTTCTTCAGGCATGCTATGACATTCCTCCGGAGGAGGTGAACATGAACCCAGACCATCTGGCCTAGAGATAAGGAACATACCACAGTTCCAATTTTTATGTATGCACAATTATATCCTCAATTATAGTGCTGATTTGCACACCAGATCAATCTTCTTAACCATTCCCGAAACTCACCTAGCCTCCACCTGTTTCCCTTTGCTGGCATTGTTCTTCTATCTATGTTCGTCACAGATATCCTGTAGCTGCAGCTATCCTAACTGTTATCTTCCTGCTCTACATGCCGCATCTGACAACACCAGGCTTAGGACATTGGAGGGAAAACTTGGGGCAGGTGGAAATATTGTACCATTGAGTGAACTGTGGAGTTTGGAAGTGCTAGCTTGTGACTGGACACGTGAGGAAGGTGTAGACATGATATTGTGAGCGGTGAGAAGGATGTTAATTTTTGGTCCTATAATTGTCCCCCTCTCTCCAATATCCCCACCCCCAGCAACAGCACCACCACCACTTTGGTACAAGATTTGGGAATGCTCTGAATTCTGATCCCACACGCTGCTAAATGCTCAAAGCACCTGGTCCCTACCATTAGTAGCAGGTTCAAGGCTCCTTCTTTCCCTGAAGACACTTCCTAAATCAACTTCAATATAACAATAAGATGCACTATCTTTAACAGTATAAAATATTCCAAGACACTTCACGTATGGCACTGAACCATACTAGGATGAATGCCCAAAGACTTGGTTGGTGAGCATGTTTTAAGGAGTGTTGTAAAGAAGGAAAGCATGATAAAAAGGTACGAGATTTAGGGTGGGAGAGCCAGACCTTAGGTCGTTGACAACCGAAAACTTGGATATCAATGCGAATGCAATTGAACATTTGAGATTGCTCAAGAGGTCAGAAACAAAGGAACACAGATATCTTGCAGGGTTGTGGAGTTGGACGAGATTGTGGTGATTGGGAGAAGCAAGGCCATGGAAGGATTTGAAAACAAGGATGGAAGTTTTAAAATCAAGGCAGTTCTTAACTGGGAACCAACATAAGTCATCAAGCACAGAGATGATAGTTAGCAAGACTTGACTGAAATTAGGCAACAGAATCTTGGATGATCTCAGAAGATAGTAGACTGGTAGATGAGTCAGGTAGGCATTAGGTTGGTCAAGTCTAGAGCTAAGCATGGATAAGGTGTCAACAGCAGCTAAGCTGATGCAGGACAGAATCAGGCAATGTTATTCAAGTAGAAATAGATCATTTTAGTAAGAGATGGGTATATGATTGCATGCTCTTTCAGGAGTTGAATATGACACCAATATTGCTCACAGCTATGAAAGTGCAGAACTCTCACACCCCAAAATCCTTCTTTCCTGGTACAGCGAGGTCAATTTCCTAATGTTGTCATATATTACAATTTACTATGCCAATTCTGCAGTATCAGGGTATCTCCCTCATCAATTCAAACCTCAGGAGCCCTGAACTTTGCCACCAAATTTAGGATTCTCACATCAAGAGTACAACACAATGACATACTACTTATACATGCCAGATTTCATGATCTTCCTCTTTCTGTTAGATCCAAAGACTTTTCCTAATAAAGAAATTAAGTAGCCTCTATCATTGCCATAAACCTTAGGGGCAAGGTAAAGCTAACACCATTTTCTGTTTCAGGGAGGGAAATCAAATATGCAGCAACATGAGACTGGATCTGTTGGACAGCACCTTAATCTTTTAATGGATGAAGTCATGAAGCTGAATCAGAAAGCAATTTCTGCCAATCTTCAACCAGATATGTCAAGAAATGTAATGCAATTGGAGGCAGAAGCTTGCAAAGTTCAGTCGAGCATCATAGACTTTAAGAAAGTGCACCAAATAAATGAAGTCGGAAAAGAACTGCAAGAATTCTGCAAGCTGAAGGAAGAAACAAAACAGTGTGTCACAGCTGTTGAGACAAAGTTAACTGCATTTCATGATGCACTCACTGCATTATCGAGCAAGATTAACAAGTACTCAAGAATTGCTACTACTTTGAATGGGAAAATACTGCTTAGTAACCAACAGTTTATTGACGTAGAAGACAAGGTTAGTTAAAATGTTAATTTACTAAATTCCTTCACTTTTTTTTGTAGAAGGGGTTGTCTTTCCCATATCTATGCTTAGAGGATTGAGAGCTAACCAACATAGTGAAATATATAAGATAATAAGGGGACTTGATAAGGTGGATGTTACAAGAATGTTGCCCCTTGTGGGAGAGACAGGAACTAGGGAACACAATTAAAATAAGCAGCTCCCATTTGAGACAGTGATTTGGAGAATTTCTTTCTCTCAAAGTGTGTTTAGTCTGTGGCATCCTCTGCCCAGAGCAGCCAGCTTCATTGAATATCACTAAGGCTGAGTTAGGTACCTGTTCAGGTGTCAAAGGGTGTAGGGGACATATAGGAAAATGAATTTGAGGTCACAATCACATCAACCATAATCTTGTAACATGGCAGAGCAGGCTCAAAGGGCTGAATAGCCTACTCCTGCTTCTAATTTGTACCTCTATGTGCTTGTATGTAAATTATATTTGACACCTTAAATGAATAACCGTTGACTTTGGTAACACACTGCTTTGGTATTTACGCTGCACCACTTTAATTGTTCTTTATAGTGCGACTTCTGATATTGTACTATTTTCAAACCATTATATTGACAATATGGTGATTTGAGTCCTTCAAATGTCTGCCAATTCAGATTTAGAATATTCCATTTAGCATAACTGTTTTCCATTTGTTTTTTGTTGCCCGTCTGCCCCCACACAGCTGGATTTATACCACCTTTGCTTTAGAAGGCAGGAGGTACTATACTTGGGTACTCTACCAATTAAAGATTTTAGTTTACAGTCTGAAAGAAAGACTCCCTCCCTCGTCGGTGAGGAACTTCAGCAAATATTAATAAATTTTCAAGATACCATGTCTTAATTGCCAAAACAGTTATTAACAATCTGAAGGACAACCCTTATTCCTTTTCTGAATGGACAAGCCCAGGGAAAAAAACTTAATTTTTCTGCATTTCTTCTCACCATTTTAAAGCCTCGTGCAGCAATCAAAGATTTGAGGTTGTGCTGATTGAAGGCTTAACACTCCCTAAAATCTTACTGACAAGGTAATCGTCATGGTTGTCTAATCCACATAGCAACAAAGAAAGAGTAGAACAAGGGAACTGCTCTTACAAAGAGATAATACTAGCACAATGGGCCAAATTATCTGCTTCTACAGTTCTGACTGCAGAGAAAATAGAAACAAAATCTCCGTTTGATAATGCTTAATTGAAGGTGATATTTTATGTTCTTCTATTTAATGTACTCACCTGATAGTTACTAAATTAGTACAAATCTGACTCAGTAAACGTTTTCACTAACAATTATCTCTTTTGATATTATGGTTCCCTAAAGCTGACAAATGTTGAGTCTAGATTGTATCAAACAGAGCAGGTTATACAAAAGACTGCAGCACGAATGATAGCACTGGAAACAATGACACAGACTGGCATATTCATCTGGAAAATTCCTCAAATTAAGCAAAGATTGCAAGAAGCTATTGATGGAACAACACCTTACTTGGATTCTAGTGGTATGATGATAACATTAATTTCTGTAGTATATCTGAAAATTCTAGCATCTTCCAATAGTTTTACTGCATCCATTTTCGGCATCTCTCTCATCAATCTTTTTTCACAAGCACTCAGCACTTTTTGGTACCTTACTAAAATAGCCAAGTGAACCTGAACAGAAAATGTGATTATGGGACTGTGTTGTAGCTGAGTTTGTTCCTTTCCTCAATCCATTTTTGAACCCTGATATTTAAAGCAGAGATAAAGCACTATTCAGGGAGAGAATGAGAGCAGGACAGTGAAGTTTACTTTGGATTGCCTTTGAGGTAAGGTTGCCATAGTTCTAGATAAACATAAGGCTGCTCTCTCATTTGAGAGAGATGACTGGTGGTGAGTTTAATCTGATGGTCATACATGTGGGCAAGGGACAAATTTGAGAAGGTGACGTCAATTGGTAAAGGAATTGAAGCCACACCATTCATATTACTAAATACCACAAACCAGCCAACCAGTCAACTGAGTTGACCAAAAATACAACAAATTAAATGATCTCTGCTACAAATTCCAGTGGTTCTTCTCTGTCTGTCCTTCCAGCAGGAGTCACTGGGCAGCAATCAGGAGTGATTCCTCTTCTCTAATCCAGAATGCTTATGTCCAATAATACTGTAGAGATTAACTTTGTTTCCTTCAAGCAAAGATCCATCCTAGAATGAAGTAAAAGGTTTTCTATCTTAATCCACTTATTTTTAGTTTGTTTTGTGTGGGGAACTTCAGCAAATATTAATAAATTTTCAGGACACCCTGCCAAAACAGTTATTAACAATCTGAAGGACAACCCTTATTATTGCATTAAATGTTCTCTATACATGTTATCAGTATTTGTCCCATGGCATTTCTCACAAAGAATCAGAGTATATCCTACATAGAGGTGTTGTATAAAGAAATGCATAAAATATTATTATCAAGTGTACTTATTCATGAAGTGAAATTGTCTCCTCATGCTTTGGAAAGTAAATTTCTTGAGTTTTGATTTTACTGCAAAATATCAGAGCAGTGAACTGGAAAATTATTATGTATTTCTTTATACATATACCAAATTTTGATCTTTTCCTTTTTAAAAGTGATTGATGTGAATTTGTAGTTAAAGGTACTTATCTGCTGTTTAAGAGCACCGGGAAGGGGAAGGATGTTTAATGTAACAGGCTGAATGTACTAGTTTGTCTTTTCCTGTGATTTTTCTTATGTTATTTGTCTAATGCTCTGAGACAGACCTGGACTTTGGTAGCACTGAAGAAAGCTGTAATGTGCCGACAATTGGATTCTGGGGTTTGCTCGGACTTTGGTTAAGGTGCCATTGTTTCACAATAAAGCTGACAGACCTCAACCTAAGATCTGAGATCTGCTCTTTCTGCTCTTGTGTCATTTTTCATCTATGATGGTGTTCTCCCAGGATAGAGCCTTGAACATTGGAGGTACTAAACAAGATATTCACAGGTTTTCATTGTGCTTTTGTAGCATTTAGAAGTTTTAAGCCTCAAAAGCATATATCATAATTGGACACAAAACAGATGATGAACTTTCATAAAACTATTTAAAAGTCAAAGGCAAAAACATACAAAGAATTGATAACTTGTCATTTGTCACCTAGTGGTCAGAGCCCTGCAACTGCAATGTGACCACAAAAGTTGCCCAAGCTTTTAGCATCATGATAAGTTTGGCACTTGTGAAAGCTTCCAGTGTTATGGTGCTGACTTTAAAGCTTGACTCCAAATAATGACAGTGATCTTAAGGTGAGTAAAACATCCCACTAAATCCATCAAAATAGTGAAATTGGGTGGACCAGGGTAATATCTTCTGGGCCTTGAGAAGGTAGGCTTGAGGGCAGGAAGGAAACTTAATTAGGCAGGATTAAAATAGACCAGGATACATGCCATCTTCCCACTTCTGCCTGAAATAAATTCTAGGTGGTAAGATCCAAGCTCAACCTTTCTGTCCTGCTGCCAGTTAAGGCTCTTAAGTGATCAACAAATGACCATGTAAGGGCCTCATCCCACCCAAGCTGTAATTACTCCAGCTTCAAGTGGGATGCTAAAGAGCCAACCTATCTAATCGGTAGATGTTCTTTAACTGGTTCAAGTGGAAAACTATCTGTAGCACTAAACTGGGCAGGCTGTCAGTTGAGTTTGGGGGTGGGTCCTTCAATCTGCACTAATCTGGGCATGATCAAATAATTGGACCAGGACAAGGGACAGCCAGTAAGAGGTATCTCTTGCCCTTGCTTCCAAATATGCTATAATAGAATGAGTTCCCTGATTGGTGTTGCTAATCTGGTCCAATCAGGGAGCCCTGGCTGACAGATAATAAAATGTATATCAGAGATTCTGGCACTCTGAGAGCTGACTCTCAAGAAGCATTATTAGAGTCAAAGGAGTTTTTGTGTGTAAATAGAGGGTGACTTGGTGACGGGATACCAGCCTCTGTGCAGTTGTTTCATGTTGCAGGTGATTTCCTTTTAACAGATGTGCATATATCCCATAGTGTGGCTATGGTGAATGGGGGGGAAAGAAAAACAGGAGTGTTTTGCCAAGCAGAACATAGTTATATGCCCCATCATACCACTAGCACTCACTTGAGGCTGGGCATTCTCATTTCCATTGATCTGAGTAAAAGAAGAGTGTACAATATGATGCCAATCATATGACAACAGAAAATGTGACAAACTTGAAGTTCTGATGTAAGAATACTACTATGCTAACTAATTGTGCACACAGGAAATCCTCGCGGTATTGTTATCAGTTGAAAGTACTGATTTAATTATCTTACAGTTCTAAAAAATTACAACTCCTTATGTTATCAATTATTACCTTCCGAAAGAATGCTATAATTGTATGGGAAAAATTGAAATATGACGTGGTTGAGAGTGTCCTCTGAAAGCCTATTTTAGGCAGCACTTCCATATCTGCTTTCTGCTCTTTTCTGCTTCTTAAGGATCTGTTTTACTTCTACTGCTATGAACATTGATCAGAGGTACAGCATCATTACTATATATCTTCAGATAATTACCTCATCTTGCTCACTGCTGTCACTTTGTTATTGAAAATCTATTTCAAGCAGCATTTATGAATCTGGGGAGCACAGTCATCACTGTTTGTTGCACCTATTGTAAGGGTTGTAAACCACTCCACACAATGACCTGATATGTTCACCGTATAAAAATATAATATTATGAAGAAGATATATCTAAATATGTTTATTCTCCATTATTTTGCAGAATTTTACCTTTGCAAATACGGGTATAAAATGTGTCTTCGAATATATCTCAATGGCCATGAAGAAGCACAAGGATCATATATTTCACTTTATTACATTTTGCTCAAGGGACAGTATGATGCTTTGATTCAGTGGCCTTTCAAAGAAAAAGTAAGGAAACATGGAACCACACAGGTTGTTTGTAAAAGCTATGGTGTAGGAATCCTTTTGCTAAACTTATTAGCGGGATGAATTTCATCCCCAATTTGTTTAAATGTGAAAACATTATGACTTACAAATTCGAGCATTCCCTATCCATCTACAAATACAAACCAGCCATCTAGCATCCAATACTGCAAATGATGCAGAAAATAGGGATCCAGTGTGCCCATGCTTGAAACTGCCATCAGGATCTTTTCTACTGTATACCTGGCCCTGGAAGCAAAGTGATTTTCATCCTGCAGCCCCGGATACTGGGACAATCCTTAGTGAATAAAAACTGAAAGATTTGAAGATGCTGTAAATCAGAAACAAAAACAGAAATTGCTGGAAAAGGTCAGCAGGTCTGGCAGCATCTGTGGAGAGATATCAGAGTTAACATTTTGGGTCGAGTGACCCTCCCTCACAACCCAGTTCTCGAAACTGGGAATGTTAACCCAAAACGTTAACTCTGATTTTTCTTCACAGATGCTGCCAGACCCACTGAGCTTCTCCAGCAATTTCTGTTTTTGTTTACAATCCTTAATGAAACACTTTTTCTCCTGTGGAATGCATTTACACTACATATGTCGATGATTTTGTTGTCATATTGGCAATGTGTGTTGATTATGAGGCCTTGAAGTCTTTGGCCATTCAGGGCCATGGCACATCTTTTCACAGCATCAAGCCCCAAACAATATTCTATTAAATGTAAAGACTGCAAAGCTGACTGCAGTACAGGCTCCATTGCAGCTATACTCATGAAAGACAGTTCAACAACACTTGCATTTATTTTGTGTTTTTATAACAAAAACACATGCCAAATGACAAATATGGAGATTAAGACAGGTGACTAAAATTTGATTGGAAGAGACTGGATTTAAGAAACTTTTTCGAACATGGATTGGGATGAAGAGGTTTAGAAAAAATATGTTCCAGAGAGTTGGACCATGCACATCGTGGTGATGCATGACAGTTGGAGAGGATAGATTAAATTTTTAATTTAATAGTTTAAAAATTTTGATCTTCCCTCAATAAGCATCATCCCTGCCTCAATCTGCCTGGGAAAAAGAGCAAGGGAGAATCCAGTATGATTCCTTGAGGTAGCAAATCATCTATTGCAGCAAAACAGCACATTTCTATAGCTAATTTATCCCTCAAACAGAACATTATTACTGATCTTTTGATAATTGAGATGGCAGACAGTGGATTAATACTTGTGGCCTAGCATTTTCTGGCCTTTTTGTTATTGTTATTAAATAAATAAATTCAGACAACAGTTCTAGTTCAGATTGTGTCCTCCTTTCTTGGCAGGTGAAACTTGCTTTACTAAACCAGAGAGATCGACAGCAGTCCATTCTGAAGATCTATGTTCCAAATGAGCATGACCCAGCTTTAGAGAGACCTGGAGAAACTATGAATGCACCACGTGGCTTTGCCATGTTTGTGACCTCGTTTGAATTCAACCAGCACTTCTCCGAGTTTGTGGCCAGTGATGAAATGTTTGTGAGTGCAGAAGTCATCCAAGTAAATTGATTATTAAGTTCTACATTGGAAGAAGTCCATGATTTTGATGTTAGGTGACACAATTAGTACTTATCACTACACGGGTAAAAAGTGATGTATAAAGTATGTAATTTTGCCATTTCTGAAGAAGGGTCTCGACCCGAAACATCAGCTTTCCTGCTGCTCTGATGCTGCCTAGCCTGCTGTGTTCCTCCAGCTCCACACTGTGTTATCTCTGACTCCACCATCAGCAGTTCTTACTATCTCTAATATTGTCACCTGTTCTTTTGTCACTATAGGATAATAGTAAACTTAATGATCAGGATATTTTCACAGAAAAACAAGTGATAAGACATTAACAAAACACTTTAGATTGAACAATGATGTATTTCAGGAATTAAAATGAGGAAAGTATTCATAATATTGTACTATCGGTATAATGTGCTCACTTTTAAAAGAAAAGATTGTGATTGAGGAGGAGCATTCCCCAAGCCTCCTTGATCTGATTGTTCCCAACCCTCCTCCTTATGTTGCATTTTAGTGAATAGTTAGCAGCAGCCTGTCCATCATGCCCCATAATTCCTGCCAATTGGTTCAATGTCAGATATTCATGCCTACAGAAATACAGGAGCATTCTGCCTATTTGAGAGAGCATTAATAAATCCATGACACTATTTCAATAAAACCAAACAGCTTCTCTGCCCAACATTGTTCCCTCAAGCACCATCACCAGAAAACAGATTAGTTCTTCGTGACATTACTGTTTATGGGACCATTTCATGTGAGCAATATTTGCAACATAAGAACATTTCAGTGCTCTCCAAAGCCATTGCATGTGCATTACTTCGGGTAGAAATGAGAGATGTGATAAGATGCCATATAATGGAAGTCCCTTTTATGACATTGTAATATTACATAAATTGTATGCTACAACTCTAATTCATGCAAATGTGTCACAGAAATACTTATGAAAAAATGAAACCTTTGTTCTCTACTGATTTACTTCAGGGGAGATACATAAGGTTGATCAGGCTTAGATTTGTCATTCTTATTCTTTTCTTTATCACAAATTGTTCTCGTGTTGATGTCAACAACAAATTTTAACTGTCTGAAGAATAATTCTTAAAAAGCTATAAAATATGTTTTACAAACCAGGTAACGTTTTAACAAAAGTTGTGATATGTTTTTAATCTGCTACTGCTGGACAATTTTATACAGACCAATAAAAACATGTTAAATTGAGCATGTCACCAGCACCAGAGGTTATTTGTTCATTTCACATCAATTAATTTCTCAGTCATCATAATTTCAAAAATGTTTTTTACAATTATTTCATCTTTTGTTTCATATTAGGATGTTGCTGGGTATGGAAGGTTTGAGTTATAAGGAGAGGCTGGATAGGCTGGGCCTTTATTCACTGGAGCACACGAGGTTGAATGGTGACCTTATAGAGGCTTATAACATCATGAGGAATATAGATAAGGTGGATGGCATATGTCTTTTCCCTAGGGTGGGGGATTTCATGACTAGGGGGCATATTTTTAAGGTGAGAGGAGAAAGATTTAAATAAGACATTAAGGGCAATTTTTTTTAACACAGTGTGGTTTGTACATGGAATGAACCTCAAGATGAAATGGTGGATGCGGGTACAGTTACAACGTTAAAAAGACATTTGGATATGTACATGAAAAAGAAATGTTTGGAAGGATATGGGCCAAGCGCAGGCAGGTGGGGCTAGTTTAGTTTGGGATCATGGTTGGCATGGACTGGTTGGACCAAAGAGTCTGTTTCTGTGCTGTATGATTCTACGACTCTAGTTGTTCAATGTTAGACTTTGCAGCTTAAAATGCTAGTCTGTTTTAAATTTGCTCCCTGTGAATTTAATGGGACATAATTCTCAAACAATAATAATCAATTTTCTTAAACTAAAACTCAGCAAACACACAACAATTACTATAAGTAAAAAGAAAATGTATTAGAAATATACAGTAGGTCAGGGACATCTCTGAAAAGAAACAAGTTTCACATTTTAGCTCCAGATGATGCTGAATATTTCCAAAATTTTCTGCCTTTAGATTTCCAACATCTAGAGTATTTTCTTTTTTGTGCTGTAGGAATTTACCATGCAGTGGGAATTAATGAAATCCAAATTCAACATTGATGCAAAAGAGGAGCTGCTAAGGTGAGCACTTACTTTCAAGGGAGCAACAGAAGTTGGACCTGTGAGGGAGCATATTCCAGGGTAGCTTACGTCGGCCTTTTGGCTAAGATCAAGTGTAAGTTCTAGGTTGCAAGTCATCAGATAATTTTGGGATCATTGCTGATTCATAATTGGTCGTTAGAGGATCATTGGTTGAGCTGAGCTGCTCTTGGCAGATCTTTATGCTGGCTTCAGCCTGGACCAATTCAGTACACAGCCAACCATAAGGCCATAAGATATAGGAGCAGAAATTAGGCCATTCAGCCCATTGAGTCTGCTCCACCATTCAATCATGGCTGATAAGTTTCTCAACCCCATTCTCCCGCTTTCTCCCCATAGCCCTATCAGAGCTATGACCACCACAAGTGCCCAAGCCCCAGACCAGGATGTCTGGAACACAGTCAGGGTTGCGAAACTGAGGCTGTAAAAAGTCGAGGAGTGATATCAATAAGGTCATGAGTTGATTGCTGCTGAGTAGCTGCTGTTACAGACTGTGTTCAACCCAGTAAGTTTAAAAATGTAAATGTCTAAACTGGCACACGGCAAGAAAGGAATTTATATTCTTAGGAAAGGGAGCTAAGAAGTGAGTAAGAGTGAAGAGTTTCTACTTTTAGTTTATAGTTCAGTTATAAATCCTCAGTTTAAAGTTACTTGTACCAGGCTAAGGTTAAAGTGAGTGACAATAAATAACATTGAAGTAAGTCAAATGATTTAAAAGAATAAAATTAAAGCATGGCAGGACAGCTCAACCATGTGGAATGCCCATCCTGTGGCATGTAAGGAGTCATGGACACTTCTCATGAACTGGATGAACGTATATGTAGGAAATGTGACTGGATGCACAAATTTGAACTTCAGGTTTCAGAGTTTGAGCAGTGGCTGGACTCACTGAGGTGCAACCATGAGGTACAGAACTTTGTCGATAGCACAGTCAGAGAGGTGGTCACAGCACACGTTAGGGGCAAGCAGACAGTCAGGGAATGGGTGACCACCCACGTGTCCATGAGTACCTGGCCAGATTGTATAGCAGTCCCCACAAGTCCCACTTACTAGCCAGTTTTCCATCCTGGATATCAGTGAGGGCGATAGATCCTTGGAGGTGTGCAGCAAGAACCAAGCCCGTGGCAACTCATGTGGCCCAGCTGTACATGATGACAGAAAGAAAAGCAGAAGGGCAGTACAGAGAGGTGATACTTTAGTTAGGATAAAAGACAGGCTGAAAGGTTTTGTTACCTCTTTAGTGTTAGTGTGATGTCACAGATAGCTGCAAGACATTCTTCTGGGGAGGTTGAACAACCGGAATTTGTAGTCCACGTTGGTACTAACAATATAGCTAGGAAGGGGTGTGCTTTTGAAATCAGACTTTAGGGAGTTAGGTAGAAAGTTAGCAGGCAGGACCTCTGTAATCTCCAGATTTGCATGGCTGGAAGGATGTTGCAGGATAGAGGGTTTTAGATTCCTGGAACTGGCTCCGGGGTAGATGGCACCTGTACGAGCTGGACGGCTGCATCTGAACTGAGTTACTTGGGGGGGGGAGCGTATTGCTCAAGATTTTTGTGAGGTTTTAAACTAACTCAACAAGGATGTGGGAACCAAAATATTAGAAAGTAATACAAGGGTACACAAAGTGCTAGGAGAGGCAGATGACGCCAAAATAAAGAATAGTAGATTGTTAAGTGAAGTTGGAGTAAGGACGAATGTAATGAAGTCTAAAGCAGCGTTACAATGCATGTATGTGAATGCATAGTGTATACAGTTAATAAGATTGGGGAGTTACAGGCACAGATTGCCTTGTGGATTTTGATTTTGTGGAAATAATGGAGACCTTGCTTAAAAAATGGTAGATCTGGGTTTGAAAATTCTTGATTAAAAGGTTTTCGGAAAAGATAGGAAAGAAAAAGAGGAGGGGTCATATTTTTGGTTAAGAAGGGGCATTGCCATACTGGAAAAGATGTTTCAGAGGATTCAATTAATTTGGCTATAGCTAAGGAATAAGAAGCTTGTAAGTTCATTGCTCAGTGTCATATTTCAACTAATAGGTACCAAAGGATATCAAGGAACACATTTACAACGAAATTACAGAGAGGTGTAAACATCATGGAGTAGTTACAGTGGGGGACTTCAATTACCCTTTTATTGACTGAGATAGAGGTAATTTAAAGAACAGCAAGGGATCAGCTTCCCTACGTTGTGTTCAAGAGAATTTCCTGCAGCATTATGTGTCCAGTCCAGCAAGAAAGAAGGCATTGTTAGACTTGATACTTGGGAATGAGGCAAGCCATGTAGGTGAGTCAGCGGGGGAACATTTGGGGGACAGTGATCATTGTGATATAAGGTTTAGGATGATGGTGAAAAATAACATTGGCCAATCCAGAATAAGAATAGTCAACTGGGGGAGAGGAGACTTCAAAAGGGCAAGAACAGAGCTAGGCTGGACAGACTGCAACCAAAGATTAATAGGAAAAACAAGAGCTGAACATTGGGCTGCCTTCACAGGTACAGTTCAGGTATATGCCCTTAATAAGGAGAGGTGGGCCAAACAAGTCCAGAGCTCCCAGGAAGACAAAGGAGAAACTGCTCCCACTTTTAAATGGATTGAGAACCAAAGGATTGTAGTTTTAAAGTGTTCTGCAAAATTAGCAAAGGCGAGGTAAGAAGAAATCTTCTAACATAGCATGTAATTAGGGTCTAGAATGCACTGCCAAGAAGTGTGGTGCAGACTGATTCAACTGATGCATTCAAGGGGTAATTGGATGATTATGTAAATAGAAACAATGTGCAGGGTTCTGAGGAAAAGGCAGGAGGGAGTGACACTAAATTAAAATGCTCAGAAGCTGGTACAGACATGATGAGCCGAATGGCCTTTTTTTGCACTGTAGCAATTCCATGATTCTGTGAACGTAGAGGGGAAAAAATACCCAGCAAATCATTTGAGAAGAGTAACAAGGGAAATTTCCAATCTATGAAAGTACCAAAAGCCAGATCTGGGATGTACTAGCCGAGGTAGTTTTTCGGTAAAGGTTGGTTACTATGAGTATACACAACAATAGTAGAGGGAATGAGGGGGATTCCCCTCCCCCTCCCCAACATTAGACCTGGTACCAACATAATTGCCCTGATGATAGAGTAAGAATCTTTAAATTAGAATCCATAATGGAATTTCAATGTCAATAATTTTGGACTCTTCCCACCAGTTGTTTGCTTCATGAAAGACATGTAATTAATTAATTCTGCTTTTGATAAATATGTTCATCTTTCGGCTTGAGTCTTTGGGACTTTCTTTACCTTTGAAATCCAGTAACTTTAAAGTTATTACCTTTTGGAATTTGTATTAAATGATCAAAAATACGAATACCAATGTGCTTCCTATCTTGATTGTTGGTTTAAATGGTGCAGAATTAACAGATGATTTTACAGCTCTATTTAAAATCATGTTCATGTAATTCAGTGAAATATTTGTTGTCAGTCTCATACGTTTCCATTTTTAACTTCATCCACTACACATTGTTTGTCTATTCTACACTCCAGAAAAATTCCTGCATTGAATTGGCCCACTGACAACAGCATAATAAACCAGGCAGTTTAACAAGATCCATTTGCATTAATTCCAAAATTCAGTTAGGATTATGCCACCAGTCTCAGTTACCTGTTGGTGAGGTGATTTGCTGTAACACTAACTGTAATAAAGCAGTAAAACTGTGGGCCCAGTTCAGGATATGGATAAAATTACCTTGACATATTACACAACAGCAGTATTGCTGGTATCCATGCCAATTGTACCTGTACAGCATTTTGGCATTTATAGCAATGGCTTATAGCAATTTCTAAAACAAAAAGAGAAATTACTGGAAAAACTCAGCAGGTCTGGCAGCATCTGTGGAGAGAAAGCAGAGTTAATGTTTCGAGTCCAGTGACCCCTTCTTCAAACTGATTGTAGGTAGGAAAAAGTGGGTATAGATGCTAAAGATGCAGTGGGGGAGGGGGGAGATGGAGCCCAGAATAAAAGAAACATAGCTGGGCCGACAAAGGAACGGTTAAAGGTTAGCCCGGGAGAATAAATCGTTGCTAATGGGGACCAATAATCAGTTCTGAAGAAGGGTGACTGAACCCAAATCGTTAACTTTGCTTTCTCTCCACAAATGCTGCCAGATCTGCTGAGATTTTCCAGCAATTTCTGTTTTTTTTTCCTTCTGATTTCCAGCATCTGCAATTCTTTGGTTCTTTTTGCTTATTTTCCGATCCTTGCACCATTAACACTTGAGCTGTCCAAAGTTTTCTCATTGGCCCTGTCCTCTTCCTCATCTAAATCAGCCTTTATATGTTCCATTGACACCAGGATCTACTTCTCAACCACCTTTCGACTCAATGTATTGCCAAAAAGCTTGTCCAACTCTTGAAGCTATGTGCTCTTTCACTCAGCCTATCACTTTAAGTGGGGGAAGTCTGTACTATACATGACATAGGTGACTGTTATTTCATCACAGAGAATAGGGATTTCTACCCTCATGTGCTCCAAGACTTATTAGCATTCAGTCTTTAAAATATTTCTGGAGTATCTGAACAAACGAACAATATTAGCATACAAGGAGACACATCCTTTTGTCTTCAGAAATTCTCCAGAGTCAAAAGCAACTCCCAAGACTGCAACAGACTCGCAAACAGACCCAAGTCACATTTAGTGAGGCTATCTCATTGATTTCAATATTTAATACTTTGCTATGCTTAATAAAATGGTTCCTGTAGTCTAATTGGTGAAAATTTCTGCTTATGAAGTGGGAGATATCAGTCAACCATAAGCTTCCCCAGTGGGGCATGTTTTGGGTCCTACAGCACAGGAGCAAAGAGGGGTATTGTTTATGTGAGACAACAAGGTGCAGGGCTGGATGAACACAGCAGGCCAAGCAGCATCCTAGGAGCAGAGAGGCTGACATTTCGGGCCTAGACCCTTCATCAGAAAACGGGGAGGGGAAGGGGGTTTTGAAATAAATAGGGAGAGAGTGGGAGGCGGATAGAAGAGGGACAGAGGAGAGGATAGGTGGAGAGGAAACAAACAGGTCGAAGAGGCGGGGATGGAGCCAGTAAAGGTGAGTGTAGGTAGGGAGTTAGGAAGGGGATAGGTCAGTCCAGGGAGGACGGACAGGTCAAGGGGGCGGGATGAGGTTGGTCGGTAGGAGATGGAGGTGCGGCTTGAGGTGGGAGGAGGGGATAGGTGGGAGGAAGAACAGGTTAGGGAGGCAGGGACGAGCTGGACTGGTTTTGGGATGCAGTAGGGGGAGGGGAGATTTTGAAACTTGTGAAATCCACATTGATACCATT
>NC_063359.1:29326202-29326990 GCF_021869965.1 Rhincodon typus | reverse complement strand
AGGAGGCCCAGGATGGACATGTCGTCTGAGGAATGGGAGGGGGAGTTGAAATGGTTCGCGACTGGGAGGTGCAGTTGTTTGTTGCGAACCGAGCGTAAGTGTTCTGCAAAGCGGTCCCCGAGTCTCCGCTTGGTTTCCCCGATGTAGAGGAAGCCACACCGGGTACAGCGGATGCAGTATACCACATTGGCAGATGTGCAGGTGAACATCTGCTTGATGTGGAAAGTCTTCTTGGGGCCTGGGATGGGGGTGAGGGAGGAGGTATGGGGGCAGGTGTAGCACTTCCTGCGGTTGCAGGGAAAAGTGCCGGGTGTGGTGGAGCTGGAGGGGAGTGTGGAGCGGACAAGGGAGTCACGGAGAGAGTTGTCCCTCCGGAAAGCAGATAAGGGTGGGGAGGGAAAGATGTCTTTGGTGGTGGGGTCGGATTGCAGATGGCGGAAGTGTCGGAGGATGATGCGTTGGATCCGGAGGTTGGTGGGGTGGTACGTGAGGACGAGGGGGATTCTTTTTTGGTTCTTATTGCGTGGACGGGGTGTGAGGGATGAGGTGCGGGAGATGTGGGAGACACGGTTGAGGGCGTTCTCGACCACCGAGGAGGGGAAGTTACGGTCCTTGAAAAACGAGGACAACTGAGATGTACGGGAGTGGAATGCCTCATCCTGGGAGCAGATGCGGCGGAGGCGAAGGAATTGGGAATAGGGGATAGCATTTTTGCAGGAAGGTGGGTGGGAGGAGGAGTATTCTAGGTAGCTGTGGGAGTCGGTGGGCTTGAAATGAATATCGGTTTC
>NC_063359.1:29210451-29325802 GCF_021869965.1 Rhincodon typus | reverse complement strand
ATTTCTGAAGAAGGGTTTCGACCCGAAACGTCAGCTTTCCTGCTCCTCTGATGCTGCTTGGCCTGCTGTGTTCATCCAGCTCTACACCTTGTTATCTCAGATTCTCCAGCATCGGCAGTTCCTACTATCTCTTAGTCACCAGTGATGTCCAGATATAGTGCCAGGACATCTGGTTTAGTCATCAGTGACATCCAGCTAGATGTAGTTCCAGGACTTGAGGTTTGGTCACCAGTGACATCCAGTCAGTTCTGCCACATGGAGCATATCCTCGACTCTTGGTTACATTCAGAGCCATAGGCGCCCTCATCTGCCATGTCATCAAATACTATTTTTAATGGAAGTTTGGATTTCGAGTTAGCAGAAGCATCAGAATGGCTGGCATGAAGGAGAGCTCCTGCTGGAGACAACCACTTTCCAGACACTGCAGTTCCCGGCAGAAGTTCAGGGAGGTTTTCTTTCCAGAAAATGCTGTCTTTCTGACGAGCTGGACACAAACAATGCATTGGCCCTATTTCAGAAAGGAAGAAGGGATTACCCATCGTGTCCTATATCTATCCCCCAATCAATTAAAGGTTACTTAGTAAAATAAAAATTATCTGATATCTGCTCTAACTTGCTTTGTGACAACTGGCAGCCCAAGTTGCAAAAGATGAAATGCTTCAAAGAGTACTTCCCTCGTTGTGAAGCATTTCAGGACATCCCTGCAGGTGGTGATAAGCATTAGAGAAATGCACGTTGTTTTTATCAGAGCAGATTTGTGGCAACATTGTTTTTTTTCCACAGTTACAGGAACTTCCTGTTCAAATTACAGGCTGAACACTGGAAGCGGAAGTACTTTAAACTGTGGAACGAACATATTAGGTAAAGTGTGTGATATTTATTTTTTAACCTCTTTCCCCGAAAGTTTTCTTTATGGAGAGTTGTGGAGTGCAGAAGAATTTGGTCGAGAGCGGCCTCTTAGGCCTCGGGAATAAACACGGCAAAAATTTTGTCCAACGTTAAATGCCAGCGACAAACCGCCGTGCTTCAAGCTAACGTTCGTTTAAAAAAAATTCCTCAGACTTAATAGTAAGAGAGATGTTTCTTTATCTTGAAATTTGATCACTGTTGTCATTAATCCCGGTTTCCAACGACGAAGGGTCGGTTTTCTTAAAAAAAATTGAAAAAATGCAGTGTTCCAATCACCAACGGTCGCCAAACCAGGCCTGGAATTTATCATAAATCTTGAATAATATTAGAATATAATGTGTCAAGTTAATTTGTCGTGGATTAGCTGCTTTTTATAATTAAAGTTTTAATTTTTTTTGTTTAAACTAATGCTGTTGGAAATTTGTGTTCCTTCCTGTCTGACCTTTCTTTGTTACATTTTTAATTGAAGTTTTATTTCCTGTTTCCAGCCCCCTTCCTTTATTCTTCTAAATAAATGTCCATATAACATTCATTATTCAATGATGCGCTTTTTAGTCTCTCTATATGGACGATTTTATCTGAAAGCAGCATCTGAGGTCTTGTACGTTCATTTGAACCTTTGCAATTGGAATACATTCGCAAACATTTCGTATCGGGTTAGATTTTCTTGTTTTATGATGCTAAGATTTGTTTTGGTAGTTCAGAGAACAAGCTGATACCCAACATTATTTGCAAGTATTTCAGATCAAGCTAAATTTTGTTGCTTTAGATTTTCAGAACAACATATTTATTTGAATGATGCTGTATTATTGTAGAGACATTTTATTTTCTGTGCGGATTTCATAGAAATACTTTGGAAAATATTTCTACTTCAAATGTGTACATACTTGCAGTGATTATTTTGGAGGATAGTTTAGAATTCAAATTTATCTAGCTTGAGTAGGCCTGTCTCTTTAAGATGGGAGGAAACAAAGCATTTATTTTTAGAATATTATTTTGTTCCTTTCTCTTTTGGGACTTGAGCAACATGACCTGTATTTAGGTGTCTGCTGATAGATTGTGTGAGACGTTGTAGAGCAGAGAATGTAACAGAAAACCATTGCCTCCAGTTGTCAGAACAGATGAAGGGTATGAATGATGCCTTCTCATTATGGCACAATTAAGATCAAGCCTTGTGGTCTAGGAATTAGAATGAAAAACTTCAGTTTATGCCTAATTTGTCAGAGAGATGGCAATAAGGATGTTAATTATTAAAAAGAGAGACTTGCAATAAAATCACATTTTGAGATGAGCCAAATAATTACTTTTTGAAGTGTTGCACTGTTGTAAACTTGGGGGTGTATTTTGCCAGAAATTGACTGTCAATATTGGGGAGTTTTGTCGAGATTTCACTGCATAAGCTGTTCTAAGTTTTCTTGCACAAATCTCTGCAGCTTGCCTCATTGTGCATAGCTAATGTCTCTTGCACCCTCTCCTGTTGTCATCCAATCAGCACTGCGGGGATCTCCTGGCATTCTCAGCACCAATACCATTTTTAAAGCCTAGCCGTATACCAGGTCAAGTGCTGCCAGCTGAGCACTACCCCTCATGATGCATGTAGTGGCAGGGGAATGAAAAGGAAACACTTCTGAGAGCCCTTGAGGCATGGCTAACACTTTTTATTGTAAATATATACTCACAGACATTTGTAAGTGTGTTATTTTTACATCATTGTCTATTTGATTGACAGTTGTAACTGCAGCTACAAGAATCAAGTTGCACAACTTATCCATCGTCGGTGGTTATTCCCACTTAGTTGCTATCTCTTCAACAGGATTCTGTTTCTGTAATTTCCAGCATAGCACAACATCTTTCATTGCTCAATGTTGGAGCGTCACATACTGGAAAGTCTTCAAACAGCTGAAAAAAATCCATTTGTATTCACCAGAAACAAAATAATGTAAAAACAGGAAGAGGTGCATTTGCTTCTAGAAAGAGACAGGGACTATATGCCTTTTGATCAAGAACAAGTCTACAGTCAGTGATCACTGTACCCAGTTCACATCTATTGGAACTTGGTATCAATTAAATCCTAAATAAAAACTTAAAGAACTGCGGATACTGTAAATCAGAAACAAAAACAGAAATTGCTGGAAAAACTCAGCAAGTCTGGCAGCGTCTGTGGAGAGAAATCAGAGTTAACATTTTGGGTTGAGTGAGCCTTCCTCAGAACTCAACTTGCTGAACTGGCTTGCTGTACCTGATGCTGCAGGACTCTATCATGCAGAAGGTGATGTTCCTCCTGCTCAATGCCCTTGTGTTTCTCATCTGAAGACTGCTGCCACTCTCCCAGCTCTTCGCCATCCATCCTTCTTTGCCTCTCCAGTAGTGTGGAGCACAATATGCTAGGATTATGCAGCACACTCCACATCAGTTCAAGTGTCCGAATCTCCTATTGTCTGCTCCACACTGACTTGGTAGAAAAAAAATGTTCTGCCATGTATTTATGCTCTGCTTCAGTCAGAGGGTTGCATAACGGAGTCATCGGTCATGATTGCAGAGGGTAGCCCTTGTCTGTCAGTATCGTGTAAAGCATTTAGCCCTTGAAACAAAGTGGGAAATGAGAGTTCTCTAACATGAGAGTGATAAGCATCATAGCAGTTATCAGGATACCTGGCTCAGACCTCGAAGATGCAATACCAATGATCGCAGATAACTTGTACGTTGATGGATTTGAACCCTTTTCCACGTTATGATAGGGAGCTCTCAACTCAATGTGTGTATATAATCCACAGTGCCCTGCAAATGGAGGTTGCTAGCTATGCGAGCAAAGCCTAATGGCTGCAGCGTTGAACTTGCCAAGGGGAAATGAGATGGATTGGTGCGATCTGGCACAAACTGTGTCTGTAAGATACAGCCTTGTGGATTGATGACTGAAAGATACCCCATGGACCCATGATAGATCCTTGAAAGCAGCCAGTGAGATAAAAGTTTAACCCAGCTGTCACCTTGATGACCACTGGGATACCATCCACTCCTTCATGTTGCACGTTGTGGACTGCAGTTGGCATAGTTCTGTGACAATGTCCTGGGACATCTGTAGTCTACAGCAACATTGTGTCTCACTCATCTAGAGAAGATTATATTGAGACAATAGATTCGGGACCTCCTCTACCTTCACAACCCAAGGGGACTTTCCATTTTCTAATTTAACGCGGAGACTGTTCAGCAACCACTGGAGATTGCAACTTGTCCTGAGTTTACTGGCATACCTGTTCCTCCTCAATCTCTCTTTTATTCATAACACCATGGCTGCAATGATATCTTTTGGTAGGGCAAATCAGGGCAGAACTTATACACTTAATGGTAAGATCCTGGAGGGTGTTACCAAACGAAGAGACCTTGGAGTGCACATTCATAATTCCTTGAAAGTGGAATCGCAGGTAGACAGTGGTAGTAAAGACGGCATTTGGTATGCTTGCCTTCATTGGTCAGTGCATTGAGTACAGGACATAGGTTAGGTCATTTTGGAATACTGCATTCAGTTCTGTTATCACTGCTTTAGAAAGGTGTTGTGAAACTTGAAAGGGTTTAGAAAAGATTTACGAGGGTGTTGCCAGGGTTGGAGGGTTTGAGCTATAGGGAAACACTGAATAGGGTAGGGCTATTTTCCCTGGAGCAATGGAGGCTGAGGGGTGACCTAATAGAGGTTTGTAAAATCATGACAGGCATGGATAGGATAAATAGACAAGGTATTTTTCCTGTTGTGGTGCGTCCAAAACTAGAGGGCATAGGTTTAAGGTGAGAGAGGAAAGATTTAAAAGGGACATAAGGGGTGACTTTTTCACGCAGAGGGTGGAGTGTGTATGGAATGAGCTGCCAGAGGACATGGTGGAGACTGGTCCGATTACAACATTTGAAAAGCATTTGGATAGGTATATGAATAGGAAGGGTTTAGAAGGCTATGGGCCAAGTGCTGGCAAATGGGACTAGATTTATTTGGTCAGTATGGCCGAGTAGGACCGAAGGGTCTGTTTCCGTGCAGTATATCTCTATTCCTCTATGACCTTGTGCTGTGTCTGGATCCATTGTTCCCAGATCCAATGAGTCTGTGTGGGGAATATCCGAGACGGACCGGGTTCTCGGTAATTGAATACTCCGCATTCGCATCACACAAAAATGATGGTTTAGCTAGCCCTCTACTCAGGGGACATAGAGAACTCTAACAGGAAGGCCATGGAATGCCTCTCCGGAGATCTTTGACATAGCGGACCTTCTTTCAATGAATACAGTACACGCCATGTCACAGTAGAATTTTTTTCAAGTGTTGTATAATTACTCATACTTATTCCCCAGCCCCACCTCTCACATCACCCAAGAAAGGCAGTACTGCATATTGATGAAAACATATAGCTCAATGTGAGAGGAAATCAGCTCAGTGTCCTTGTGCAGACTCTGAAATCTTGGACTTTTTTTGTTAGTTGTAGCCTGCAAGTGACACTTTAAGGTCACCTCTGATCACTTCTGCTTTACAGAAAGTTCTATCATAGAATCCCTACAGTGTGGAAACAGGCCATTTGGCCCAACAAGTCCACAACGCCCTTCCGAAGAGCTTCCCACCCAGACCCATTCCCTTAGCCCTATATTTTTCCCCATGTCTAACCCACCTAACCTAAACATCCCTAGGCACTATGGGCAATTTTAGCATGGCCAATCCACCTACCCTACACATCTTTGGACTGTGGGAGGAAACCAGAGCACCCGGAGGAAACCCACGCAGACACGGGGAGAATGTGCAAACTCCACACAGACAGTCGCCCGAGGATGCAATTGAACCTGGGTCCCTGGCACTGTGAGGCAGCAGTGCTAACCACTGAGCCACCATGCCGCTATGATCAATCTGTAATGACTGATGACATGATCAAGATTTGCTTGTGGCCAGAATTTGTATTGCACAATTGTACATTGCACGTATTTCATATCCTGGGTATTATTATGGACGACTACAACCTATAATGTATAAGTACCTAATTTGCTCATTGAAGGAACTCCCAACAGCCTCACAAGTAGAAAAAATACTTGCTGCACCCACTTGAGGTGTAGGCACAGCCATTTTCGATTTCCATTGCGCAGTTAGGATTTGCATCAGTATGGAAACTCAGATCGCACTTGATACATTTGAGTCAGAAGCTCAGCTTGGTAATCAACTCCCACCCGACTCAGTGAACCTCCCTGATCCTTCCTTGAATTCCCTGCTGACCCCCTTAGTACTGGGTTTCCACACATTCCCACATACCTGTTTGATTTATGACTTCCAACATTACCCCCAGCCCTACAGCCTAGTCACGCTAACTGTCATGCTGCACTGTCCCCTGGTCAAAGCCAGTATGTTCATAACCATAAATTAAACACCCTGCCCCAAGTAAGCCATATGCTCCAGTTCATAATTGTCTCTCCACACAACCCCCACACCCCACATGCTGAATTTCCTGCCTTCATAATTATTGTCCACTATGCTGCCTCCAATCCCACCCCTGCAGTTGATTTCCCCACCTTCACTACCACAGCAGTGACTCCTGATAATCCCCCTTAACTTTCATCGAGTTGACTCTGATCGACTTGGCTATACAGTCCTAACTGATGAGTGACTGATTTCTGTACAGCTCTCCAACTGACGTACAATTAATATTTGGACTGATTACACTGGACCTGCAGGACCAACCTGGCTCACTCTCCAAACTGTAGTCTTACAGTCCCTGCTGACCCTAACCAAGTGGCCAACTGACAGTGTCCAAACCTCTGGACTGATTCACTGTGCTAGGACACCCTGACCAAAGCCTGTCTGCCTTGGCCTAACTGTGGACTATTCCCCTTAGACTTTGACACTTGTCTTATTGGTTGATGCATATGCAGCAAGTTTGCCACATCAGTTGTTGGCAAGGTGGCACGGTGGCTTAGTGGTTAGCACTACTGCCTCACAGCGCAGGGACCCGGGTTCAATTGCACCCTCGGGTGACTGTCTGCGTGGAGTTTGCACATTCTCCCCGTGTCTGTGTGGGTTTCCTCTGGATGCTCCAGTTTTCTCCCACAGTCCGAAGATATGCAGGCTAGGTGGATTGGCCTTGTTAAATTGCCTAGTTGATTAGGGGTGTACAGGGGGATGGGTTCTGGGTGGAATGCTTTGAGGGTCAGTATGGACTTGTTGGGCCGAATGGCCTGTTTCCACACTGTAGGGATTCTATGATTCTAAAGAGGTGCAAGTGTGAGATGATGAAACATGGTACTGGACAGCAACATGTCTATGGGGTTTTTAAACTCTGCACCTCCTACAGAGAATAGTTTTATGGACCCTAAAACCGCCTTAGCAGAACCATGGGCATACCTTTATTTTCATATAGTAACCATTGATTACTTACCATTTCAAATAACACCCAACTGATTGGGTGTGTCTCACCTTGTAGATTTCAAGAGCACTTGGTTGATCAGACTGGTGAGCCCTGTTAGGTGGGAGATGATCTGTTCGAAGTATCTAAATCTCTATCTAGATCCTTTCCAAGTATCTAAATCAAAACAGCTTTTTATAATATGTTCAGCATTAATTGTAACAAAACATCCCAATGTGCTTCACACAAACATTATAAAACAAGTTATGACCCTAACCGTATTCCCTAGAAGCATTACGGTTGCTCAACAGCTTAGAGGGTCCTTGCGTGCCACTCAATTCTGTAAGTTGATGCTGTGTATGGATCTCGCCAGTCTGCACTGCAGCAAGAAAATATTAAACGGAACTTAGAACACTAAAACAAATAAGAAGATAGTGGGCCAGATGACCAAAAACCTGATCAAAGAGGTAAATTTTAAGGAATATCTTTAAAGAAGGAAAGTGAAGTAAGAAAGTGGAAACATATAAAGAATATAGGGCATAGACAACTGAAGATGCAATCCAATGGTGGTATGAATCAATACCAGAAGCCTGAGGCTAGAACCAGAGGAGCATAGATATCTTGAAGTGAGATGGGGCTGGAAGACAAGTTTGGGAGGGATAGGGAGGAATTTATTTTTAAAATAAAAACATTGTTTGCCCAGGAGTGATAGTGGAATGAGACATGGTGTAAATTCAGATGTGAGCAGCACATTTTTATGACTTCCAGGCAACAGAGGCAGGAATGTGGAAATCAACCAGGAATGCATTGGAATAATCAAGTCCGGAGATAGCGAATGCTTGAATGAAGGTTTCAGCAGCAGACAAGCTTGGGTGGACTAGGTAGGTGATAGTACAAAAGTGGAACTAGGGAGTAGTAGTAATGACACAAATATGGGGACAGTGGCTCACTTTGGTTAATCCAATGAGCTCTCTAAGCTGCACACATGCACAGCCCTTCCAAGGTTCTGTGCACAGCAACCAGCATGCTGATCACAGCGTTGATTCTGGAAGTTGGTGCTGCTGCATGTGGACTTCAGTGGCCCATGCAACCAGGAAGAAAATCAGAGATAGTAGGAACTGCAGATGCTGGAGAATCCGAGACAACAAGGTGCAGAGCTGGATGAACACAGCAGGCCAAGCAACATCATAGGAGCAGAAAGGCTGACGTTTCAGGCCTAGACCCTTCATCAGAAAAGGGGGAGGGGAAGGGGGTTCTGAAATAAATAGGGAGAGACGGGGAGGCAGATAGAAGATGGATAGGTGGAGAGGAAATAGACAGGTCGAAGAGGCGGGGATGGAGTCAGTAAAGGTGAGTGTAGGTGGGGAGTTAGGGAGGGGATAGGTCAGTCCAGGGAGGACGGACAGGTCAAGGGGGCGGGATGAGGTTAGTAGGTAGGAGATGGGGGTGCAGCTTGAGGTGGGAGGAAGAACAGGTTAGGGAGGCGGAGACGAGCTGGACTGGTTTTGGGATGTGGTAGGGGAGGGGAGATTTTGAAGCTTGTGAAATCCACATTGATACCATTGGGCTGCAGGGTTCCCAAGCGGAATATGAGTTGCTGTTCCTGCAACCTTCGGGTGGCATCGTTGTGGCACTGCAGGAGGCCCAGGATGGACATGTCATCTGAGGAATGGGAGGGGAAGTTGAAATGGTTCGCGACTGGGAGGTGCAGTTGTTTATTGCGAACTGAGCGTAGGTGTTCTGCAAAGCGGTCCCCGAGCCTCCGCTTGGTTTCCCCGATGTAGAGGAGGCCACAACGGGTACAGCGGATGCAGTATACCACACTGGCAGATTCAAATTAGAGGTATTGCTGGTCACCAAGTTTGCATACAGGCTAATTTTAATCTTGGACTGTTGCCAGGAAGAGGGATAGAGTGGTACCTAGAAAACAGAATTTGAAGTGGGGACGGCAGACAACAGTTTTAGTTTTCCCAGTATTTAATTGGAAGGAATTTCTGTTCATCCAGTATTGGAAGTCAGACAAACAGTGTGATAATTGACCAACAGTGAGAGATCAAGAGAGGTGATGATCAGATGGAGTTGGGTCTCATTAGTGTACATATGAAAACTGATGCTGTGCTTTTTAATAATACTGCCATGTGGCAGCTTGTACAGTAAATCCTCTGTATCCATGTAATCATGAATCATGAATTCGCCTGTCCATGCCAAAAAATAAGTATCAACGTATGCGGGGGAAAATCACATATCCACAGTTTCTAATCTATTTTCAAACAAGCTCTGCACTGACAAGTTTGATCATTTGTTGGGGTTCTCGGGAACAGAATGACTGTGGATGAGGATATAGGAGGGGACCAAGGATAGATCCCTGGTAACACTAAAGTTAACAGTGTAGGAGCAGGAAGGGAATCCATTGCAAGTGATACTGTGGATTTGATTTGATAGACAAGAATGAAACTAAATGACTGTGGTCTCTTTCAGCTGGACAAAAGTGGAGAGGCATGAAAGGAAGGTGGTGTAGTCAACTGCCAGAGGCTGCATACAAGTTAAGAAGGATCTGGCAGGAAAGTTAACTTCTGTCAAAGTTTCATAAGATGCCATTTGTGACTTTGATAAATGCTGTTTTCGGACTGAAGGAGAGTAGAAACCTTACTGGAGGGATTCAAGTATGTAGTTCTGGAAAAGTTGGGAATGGAGGATGAAAGGTAATAATAAATTTTAAGGACTTTGGAGAGGAAAAGAAGCTGGATAAGAAACTACTGAAAGATGTGATTTCAGGGTTAGGGTGGGAAAGAGCATTCAAGGAGTTCTTCTTTAACTCCTCTCACTTTCTTTAGATCAAAGGTGTGGCCATGGGCATCCACATGGGCAGAGTTATGCCTTTCTCTTTGTGGAGTATATTGAACATTCCTTGTTCCAATCCTACTTGTGGGTACCTCCCTACAACTCTTTCTCCAATATATCAATCACACCATTGGTGCTACTTCCATCTCCCGTTTGGAATTGGAACCATTTATCAATTTCACTTCCAATTTCACCACAGACCCACTGATCCCACAGTTACCATTTTGACCTTCACCTTCATACCTTTCTTCCTGTAAAAACTCCATCCCATTCGCCCAGTTTCTCCATCTCTATCACATTTTTCAGATGATACCATCTTCCATACAGGGGCCTCAGAAATCTCCACCTTTTTTCTCAATCAGCGATTCCCCCTAACTGGTTGACAGGGCTCTTAGCTATATTTGGTCCTGCATTTATGCCCTCATCCCTTCCCTTCTACAACAGTGATAGAGACATCCTACTCCTCACTTAACACCTCACAGGCGTCTGTATATAATGGTTGCAAGCCACCATTTCTATCACCTCCAATGGATGCCACAACCAGGCATATACACCTGCCCACACACCACCTCCCTCATCTCCATTCAAGGCCCTAAACAGCCCTTCCAAGTGAGACCGACTTCACCTACATTGCCTCCAACCTGGTCAGCTGCATCCAGTGCACCTGATGTCGTCTCTCGACATCAGTGAGACCAAACGTAGACTAGGTGACCGTTTAGCCAAGCATCTCCGCCTGGCCTATAATGGCCAACCTAACTTCCTGGTCACAGCCCATTTCAACACCTCGTCCCATTCCCCCTCCGACATGTCCATCCTCAGCCTCCTCCAGTGTCACAGCAACTCAGAACGCAAATTTGAAGAACAACAGCTTATCTTCCGCCTGGGCACCCTAAAGCCCAGAGGACTCAACATTGAGTTCTCCAATTTCAAATAACCTTATTAACCCAATCCCCTAGCTCCCTTTCCAGCCCCACGTCCTCCCTTCCATTCCACCTTCTAACCCTCCCTTCCAGCCACCAACCAGACTCATCCCTCCCATCGACGAACCAGGTTGTATCTACCACCAGTGTCCACTTATCACCACCACTCCGCCCCTACCCCTTCATCCCCTTTATCTGCAGGATAAAGGGTAATACCCGAAACATTGACTGCTCCTTTCCTCCAGATGCTGCCTGGCCTGCTGTGTTCTTCCAGACTCCTGTTTGTTTACTATATATTCTCCTCTCATCTCTTGTCAGCATTCTGCAGGGACCATTACCTCTAGGACACTTTGGTCCACTGCTCCATTCCCAACATCTTCTCGCACGTTCCCATTGCAATTGCAGAAGGTGTAATACCTGCCCATTTAACTCCTTCCTCCTCACCACCCTAGACCCCAGATATTTCTTCCAGGTGAAGGAGCAATTTACCTGTACTTCATTAAATCTAGTCTCCTGTACTGCTGTTTACCATGTGGTCTCCTCTATACTGGGGAGACAAAATGCAGACTGGGTGACCACTTTGCAGAACCCTTACATTCTATCCGTAACAATGACCCAGAGCTTCCAGTCACCTGCCACTTCATAACACACCACCATGCTTTCATGCCAGCATTTCTGTCGGGACTTGCTGCAGTGCTCCAGTGAACCTCAGTGCAACATCTCATTATCTGCTTAGGGACCCTACAGCCTCCATGACTCAACATTGTGTTCAATAACTTTAGAGCCTGATTCCATCTTTCCATGTTTTATACCCACCCCATACCCAGAACTGTATGACATAGGTTGCTTTTAGCACAGTAACCAATTCTGACATACTCTTAGTCCTGTTATCACATTATATAGCAAAACTCACCCATGCTGTCCTACTCTTAGCTCCTAATTATTAGCTTGTGATCCATTATCTCCTTGTTTACCTACCCCTTTCATATCTCTGTCTGTCTCTCTCTCTCTCTGTCTCTGTCTGTCTCTCCTCTCCCCTGTCCTCGTGCAAAAGACATCCTTGAGCTCCTTGTGCTAGGTGCCATGCGAGAGAGATTTCAGACTATCTTAAGCAATTTACATCTTAATAATAGCTCTCTGTGGTTGAATTTCTTAATCATTGGTGTAATTTTGATCAGACAACCTCAGTAAAGCAATGCCATCTATCCCACATCATTAAAATAGTGGTGAAAATTCTGCTATCATTCTGTGATTTGAGGGGCAGGACAAACTGCTCCAGGTTTTTTTAGAATCTTGGCTTAAACCCTTTTCATTGAAATGCTTGCTACAAAGATTACTTGGCACCTAACCATTACTTGCAGTCTAGACAAAAACGTGGCTTTGTAATCCTCTGTATTCAGCTACCTTTGTAACACTTGGGAGTAAGCCATTTGGTCTGCTTAGCAGTCTTCCTCAATATAACATTCAGAATGCAGGTCTGTTCACTTAAAACCTGACAAAAAGGAAGTGGGACAGTTTGATTCCATGACTATGATCTAGATTTGAGCCTAAATTCAAAAGCAGAAATGGTGAGTTTATGACTTACTCCATCAAGTACTTCCCCATTGTTATAAAGATATGTGCTATATTCCTAAGTATGTAAAAATGAGTAGTGATGATAGTGAAACACACTGAATTCTTTTGTATTGAACTGAATTCGCTTTATTGTCTATTGGTGACTGAAAAACAATTTAGTGCACAAAATGAGCAAGGTGTTACTAAGTGATGGTCTAGGATAGTAACACAAAATGTTCTGTTTTGTTACTTGTATGCTGAGTTACATTTTAACCAAGTAGACTCTTAATCATCAGAGATTTTCTCCAGTCTCTGGGCTGGAATTTAATGAAACAAAAGAACAGTCTACCAAGTTACTTTGCCGTGCAAGTCCTTTCTCTATTTAAAAAGAAAAACTTAACAAAAGAAAACTGATGTCTTAATATTGTCAAAGCATGAGAATTTGTGTTTTACTTTTTCGTTGTCAAAATTATTATCTTGAGAGAAATGCAGGGGGATTTGGATGAAATTGTGACTTTATGGAAGTTGGGAATTTCTGTGCTGGTTTTTTTCTTCAACTTTAAATCAGTATTTTTATACATACTGTATACCAACTGGTACTTCCATTTTTTAGAATTAAAGTAAAATTCCATGCATGAATTTTTTTTTGCAATGTTGGTTCACAAGTCCCCATGGTTGTGTGATCCTATCCCAAAGGTGTACATGAAGCTTACAGATCTTGTTTTTAATTTAAAATAGCTGAACCATAACTAGAGGAATGACTTGGATTTGATTCCAAGTCTGTGCTGAATTATTTAGGATTATATTTACAGTACTACAGTTTAGCATCTCAGTACCTTCAGCTTAGAGAGGGGAAAAACAGCCAGCATTTCCCGTGCTGTCTCTGTTCAGCAATTCCTGCTGGTTGAATAGCTTTCCAGCACTCACTGCCTTTTATTTACATGAAAAATACAGTAGTTAATTGGCAGGATAATGAACAGTGTTGCTATCCATGGATCTGTAACTGAACAAAGAGTTAATACCACCAACGGCGGTGACTGGACGCAAATCTTCAAAGAATGTTGAATCCATGTGTTATGTATTTGATACAGAGACACAAACTCCCATATTACGAAAGTATAGCTGTCATTTAGTCCAGGATTCTTTTGGGTTGGTGGGTCTCACTTACCATTTGTAGAACCAGCAGGAACCCCTGTTAGTTCAGTGAGAGAGGTCTGATAGAATAAGTGGCTCCCATTGACCATTCCCCACAATTGAAGTCCTCTGTAGACGATGTCTCACTCACTCCGAGGAAATGCTCAATCAGAGGCTCTTGTGATCAGCAAGAGTGGTGGATGCTGGTGACACTGCATCCACCAGAGATCCAAAATCATCATGGAATCCCAGCCTAAAGGCGGGTGAAGGCATGATGAAGATTATAGAAATGAAAAGCAAGGACAGGAGGTGACTTTCACCTGCCCCCGATGCAGGGTCCATAAGAACAATGAGAAATAGGAACAGGAGAAGACCATTTGGTCCCTTGAGCTTGCTGTGCCATTTAATGCCCTCAATCAAGGTATTGGTATGTCTACAGTGTTGGGGTAATTGGAATTCCTTATTTATTTTTTGAAGGAGGAGTAGAAGATGATTGCAATGGTCTGGAGGATTCCCTGGAAGATAGTCATTATATTGTTCATATATATGGTAAACACCCGAGATACAGCCAAGAAGAAATTAATGTCAAGTCATAGTAAAATCAAGTTTATAAACATGGTTGAAGGAGTTAATTTTATTAAAGGGCTATAAAGGAATGAGAGAAACAGCAAGTTGCAGATGTACAGGATAGTAGTTAGACTATTTACTAGATCATAGAATCCCTACAATGTGGAAACAGGTCTTTTGGTCCAACAAGTCCACATTGAACCTCAGAGCATCCCACCAGGACCCATTCTCCTGTAACCCGCCTAAGCTACACATCCCTGAACACTATGGACAATTTAGCATGGCCAATTTAACCTGCACATCTTTGGACTGTGGGACGAAACTGGAGCACCCGGAGGAAACCCACGCAGACACCGGGAGAATGTGCAAACTCCACACGGACAGTCGCCCGAGGGTGGAATTGAACCCAGGTTGCTGGCAGTGTGAGGCAGCAGTGCTAACCACTGAGCCATGTGCCGACCCTACTTTTGGAATACTGCATTCAGTTCTGGTCTCCCTACTATAGGAAAGATGTGGTGGAACTTGAAAGCGTTCAGAAAAGATTTATGAGGATGTTGCCAGGGTTGGAGGATTCGAACTATAGGGAAAAGCTGAATAGCCTGGGGCTATTTTCCCTGGCGCAATGGAGGCTGAGGGATGATCTTTATAAAGGTTTATTAAATCATGAGGGGCATCGATAGAGTGAATAGCCAAGACCATTCCCCAGGATAGAGGAGTCCAAAACTAGAGGGTATAGGTTTAAGGTGAAAATGGAAAGATTTGAAAGGGACCTAAGGGGCATTTTTTTTTCATGCAGAGGATGGTGCATGTATGGAATGAATTGCCAGAGGACATGATGGAGGCTGGTGTAAAAACAGCATTTGAAAGGCATCTGGATGGGTATATGAATAGGAAGGGTTTAGAGGGGTATGGGCCAAATGCTGGCAAATGGGACTAGATTAATTTAGGATATCTGGTGGGCATGGACGAGTTGGACCGAAGGGTCTGTTTCCATGCTGTACATCTCTGACTCTAAGGTATCTTCAGACTCTAGGACTCCGTGAAAGAAGACCTATCCAAGAGGATAGATTTCAGGGACACAGGGTTGAGGATGCAATTCATAAACCCGTGAAGAAATTTACAAACCAGGATCTAATCAATCACCAGGAATTGCAGTTGGAAAACTCAATAAATTCTTTCATGTTTTGATGGACAAAACCTGTAACCGCATAATTAAATGGGTGTTTCTCAAAGTCCACTGCACACAGCATGAACGTTTCAAATTGTTCACTATTGCAGTATATTGGTGACAATACCATGAGGATCCTGAAAGATCTATGCAGCCCTTTTTCTAGTTTATTTTTGAACTTAAAAGAAAGGTTGATATATATGGTTTGTACTGGTTGTAACATATTATTTTACTTAAACTAGAAATTCAACTCCAGAGGCCATAAGGATGCAAATTTGCTGTGTTTATTGTTCCATCAATGATAAAAATCCATTGATTGTGCTTTTATTTTATATTCACTTTGAATTAAGTTAAAATAGAAACTTGTTTTACTGTCTGACAAGCCAAATAAGATTTACTGGTAACCCTGTCAGTTTGGTTAATGTAGGTGTGTGACACTGCAGAGTCATTGAGAATTTCCAGATTTGTCATCGTGGATTTTTTAAAAAGAAATCTACAGCTGGACTATAAAAAGCGTATTGCTGGTTAGAAATCTTCATAATTTCTCCTTCAAGCTTGACTTGTTCTCTTCATCTGTGACTCTGTTTGTCTACACTCTTCTGAAAGAAACTTGATACACTTTTGAAAGGAAACCCTGGATTTACAAACCGTTTTAAATGGCACAAGAGCTCATTGGATTTGCGTGCAATGGTCTGCCTTCTTCACCCGACGAAAATGAATTGCCTTCTGGCTTTCCACAAAATATTTGTGATGATGTACCAGAGGAAAAATACCTGTGCAGCTTTTGTAAAAACATCTTGAGGAAAGCATGCCAAACATTGTGTGGACATCGTTACTGCTGGGCATGTGTCGAGTGGATTGTCAAGTAAGACATTTCTATGTTGTCTGCTGTCTTTTTACATAATTTGGGTGCTTTTGCTTAAAACAAAAACGCATGTAGAGGTTGCCTTTAAAAAGGAGACAATTATTGGTTTTGCAGTTTTGGGTTACTAATTGTTCAATACCGAGGATCAGTACCTTTTTGAACAGGAAAGTTGTCATTTAGTCTTGTGTGTTTAAAAAGGGAAGAGGAATAAAAATTGAACATCTTTAAATAAAAGTGAAATTTTGGTTTTGTCTATCTTGTATATTACAAAACGAAATTGCTATCTTTTAAAATTAAAATTAAATCCAGTAGAACTTGGAATTGTACCTAAATTTAATTGATTTAACTTTTCTGAGCTGCTCCTATTATTTTTTCACTTATTACCAAAAAGAAATATCTAACTTTTTTTGCGTTCTGCCAAGTTGAGAAATGTGATTATAGTACACATGATTCTCTAACTCTATTGAGAATCCTGTACACAGAGTTTAGTAACCACAAAAATATTTTTGCTGATCTTGAAAGCTCTGGTAAAACTAACTAGTGGCATCTGCACATTGGCTTTATTTAGGCATAATTTTTGATCTTTATATTACAATTATATCAATCCATGAATATTATTTGATACAACTAAAACTTAGAATCGTAGAGTCCCTACAATGCAGAAACAGGCCATTGGGTCCATTAGGTCTGTTATAACCCTTCAAAGAGCAGCCCACCCAGACCAATCTGACCCTTCCCCTCCACTTCTCCCCAACCTTATTCCCTGTAATCCTGCATTTCCCATGACTAATCCGCCTAACCTACACATCCCTGGGCACAATGGGCAATTTAGCATGGCCAATGCATCTAGACTCTACATCTTTGGACTGTGGGAGGAAACTAGTGCACCCGGAGGAAACCAACACAAACATGAACAGTACTCCACACAGACAACCACCCAAGGGTGGAATCGAACCTGGGTCCTTGGTGCTGTGAGCAGCAATGCTAACCGCTGAGCCACTGTGTCCCCTAAACTTAAAGGGGAATTGTGTATTTTTTTTCTTGGTAATAATTGTAATTCATCTGTGACCGGCTTAATGAAGATATTGATCTTGAAATATTTTACTGTATTGAACAGATACAATAAAACTCCAATCTGTCAAAAATGTAAGGAAGATGAACCTCCGAGTATAAATGAAGATAGTATTTTGGCCTTGGCAAAGGTATGTGATTATATAGAGAGGCATACAGTAAAGTAAAACTTTTCACTTTCAAAAAAAAAACAGCTACAGTTTAATATATAAAACTAGATGGAATAGTTGTAATCTTAAATATATTAGGTTTGTACATGTCATGAATATTCTATATTGAACTGTTTCCAGCATTTTCAGTTTTTACTTCTGAATTTCACTTTTGATATTGCATTGGGATACTCTTAACACCCAAATAATGTTTCAACATTTGGATCCCATCCTAGCAACAGCTCTGGGATAACATTTTCCTTGTAACTTGTTTCTCCCACAAATGTGTCAGAACCAATTTCTGACTAGCATGTTGGGAAGCCTTCAAAGTAATTATAAATAGGAGGAGTGATTCATGTTTTAGCAGTTTAATTCTGTGTTCCCTTTCCCTTAGGTAAAGTTGAAAATCTGCCTGGATAGCCTATTAAAACAAACCAACAGGGACCTCTTTCTTTAAAAAAAGTCTCTGATAATGTGAAATATTCTGTTAAGAAATCATGAATACAGATTTTAAAAAATACAAAATGTTAACAATAAAGTTCAAACTATTGTGATGTTTTGGCTAACAAAAATTAATTTGTATATATTTGACATCAAAACGATTTTGCTATTCCCTCACAACACGCATGCACATGCACATATTCCATGGATATCTACAACTTTCAGCCACCTTGACCAAGTATTCATTCTTTCATTTTTGTTGTTGGTACAATGCAAGGGATAATAATTATAACTTTCTATCTCAATGAACATTCCAGTGAAATTGGCATTTTTGTGAATAGCCCCTTATCAAAGGTAGTCTACATAATTTAGCATTATTTAATATTATATAAAACAATATTGATACAGAAAACGATATTACTCTATTACGTAATTTTAAGCATAATCTCAAGCTAGCGCTATGCTGTCTACAGGCCAATTGCAGGCACCAACCTAGAGGCCACCAACATTCAGGTTATATTAAGAAAATGCTTGCGTTAAGAAATGATTGAACTGATCATAATTTTCCCTTATTAACTCAAACAAGTATCTTAAAATTCTTAATGTTAAAATTTAAATACCATACAAATATAAATTAATTGTATTTTAGAAATTACTCATTCTCATATCAAAATATAACCAGGGTGAATGGTTATGTTAAGACCTCATACCTCACATACGGAAATTGCTGTTTCACATTGACATATTCTAACAGCTCTTCATGAAGACCGGATATATTGTGGCTACTTCACTAAGAGTTCGTGCATCATTAAATTCAAACAGGATATTCGTTTATGGCTTAAATCTTTCTTGAACCCTTAGAGGTGGATTCTCAAATCCACGACACAGTTCAGGGCTAGGCTTAATTATTTTTCTCTTTTCTTATGGGAAACCTGTGTTGACAATTGTAACATGTAGAGGTATATCGTGTATTTTAGAACTGGATCTGTAAGATACTAGAGGATTCCCCAGGGTTGTTCTGTTTCTATATTTGACTCACCAGCATGTTGTTTCTTTAAGCATGGCTTCCGTGAATGTGTGTTGATGACAGTTGGTCTCAAAAGATAGGCTGCTGCATTTCCAGGAGTGCAGCATATCAATATTTTGCATAAGTCCCCAAATGCAGGTTCAAAAACGGTCGCGGGCCCTGCTGGCTCAAGATTATGTGATTTGGGTTTCTCCCTGTAACACTAGTAATATCTAGTACGATCCTGATAGAACCAACCCCAAAGATAGGGGAGAAAAATTCAAACCTAAGAGGTATGCCCCAAAAAACCTTGCACGTAAGCTTCTGCGATTTTTGACAGAGGTTTAAGGTTCAGTTCTGTCCAGAAAAGGCTTTAACCACAAAACTAGCCACCCACCACTCTTGTCCTGGAATGAAAAAAATATTTTAATTGCTAAGAAACTGAATAGTGTACTTTAAAGAAAATAGTAGATGGTTCAGTACAATTTTGATTAACACATTTTGAATGATTTTTAAATCTGGTTGCTTACAAGTGGTCTACTGGACACACCTAGTCAAAATGCTTAATTTTGCTGAAATTAATGTTCAGCTATATTCATAAAACTGCACTGGATTACCTCTCTGAAATACATCAAAGAATACATGTTAATGGAAAGAGAACACAGTTTATTTTCCATTATACAATGCACTTGTGGTGGGTAATGGAAGATTTTTGACGTCTGATTACTGAATGGATTTTTAGCAATGATTTAAAACCCACACAATTTTGAACACAATTTTTCAATTGAGCCTGAGATGGAAACTCTACCTTTCTTTTTAAAACTCCACCGTGAGAAGTGTTCATATCTTTGCATAACTTGCTGTAAATTTAACGTTTGTATTTTAAATCTGTCTCCTCTCTAGTCATTGCATTTATGCACAAAATATGGTTTCATTCATTATCAAACTCTACCATGTTAATGTGTATTGTACAGTACAGTTTTGCATAACATGATGTTGAGTATTGTTCTTTAACTTAGATTCCAATTAAAAGTATTGTGATTTTGAAACAACATTGTTCAATTATGTATTCTCAGATATTTAAGTGTTGATCATTTTGTACTTTTAATTGCTGTTTCCACCAGGTTTAAGCGCTCAGACTTCAGAGAAAACCACTTTGTTTCATTAAAGAGACTTTTTAACCAGCACAGATAAACCATTATAATCATATAAACAATCATGATCATGAGTAAAATGAGGTATTTGTAACCTGCAAGAATTTCATGGCTAATTTCAATATTAACATTCCAAGTATCTATATTTGACCTTCTCAAATCTGTTTAGAAATCTTAATTTATGGTACTGGAACTAATACTCTGTTAACTTTTTTTATTTAGATTTTCAGTGATGCTGCAGTTTCTAAAGAGATTTTAGATTTGAAAGTACATTGTATCAATCCTGGATGTACCTGGAAAAACATATTGAAAAACTATGAGGTGGGTTAATTAATTAGTGAAAAGTTTCCAATCTTAAAATTTAAAGTAATTGTCATGTGTCAGTTGTCACATGAAAACAGGACCAATTGATAGGAAAAATAATTATTTTCGTTTCCACCTTTCTACAACTTTGGTGGATTTCACATGGTGAAGATGGCAAGTTAGCACAGCATGGTTCATGCTCTTAAAAAGACCCCACAGTGTTATCTTTTCAAATACTTGAATCCCCAATACCTTACATACAAGGCAATCAATATATGGATTCCTTTGAGTGAAATCAGGTCTAAATTTATACAATGATAGGACAATTTTAATACAGAAGGAGGCCATTCAGCTCATCATTTCTGTGGCAGCTCTCTGTGTGAGCAACATGGTTAGCCCTACTCCGCTGCTTTTTCCCTGCAGACAAGTAAATGTGTTCTCTTTAGGTGCTTATCAAAACTCAGATTAAATCAATCTCTAACACAGTCCAAAGGTCTGCATTCCACATGTGAACCACTCACTTTAAAAATAAAATTTCCTCTTGTCACTGTTAGTTCTTCTGTCTTTCACCTTAAGTCGGTGTCCTCAGGTTTGCTGCCCTTCCAACAATGGGATTTTTTTTCCCTACTCTTTTATGGACCACTCATGATTTTGAAAACAGATGTGAAATCTCCTCTTAAATCTTCCCTGAGGAAAACCTAGCACCTGCAATTTATCCGTGTAACTGAAGTCTTTAATCCCTGGGATAATTCTTGTAAATGTCTTCTGCACCCTCCTTAATGTATTCACAATCATTCTTAAAATGTGGACCTAAATTTGGACAAAATACTCCAGTACAGGTGAAACCAGAGTTTTGGAAGCTTCATCAGAAGCTTGCTTTTGTACTCCATGCCACCATCAAGATGGTGCTGGAGTGGGGCTCCTAAGCTGAAGCTCATCCATTCCGAGCACTTTTTTTTTTTCTTTTTACTCACCCCTTTTTTTGAGCTTGGACAGTATCAGTGATTGCAAAGAATCCCAGCGCGGATTTGAATGGGCCCAGCATGGACCTTGACGGCAAGGGGCCCAGTACAGACCCTGTGCAGCGAGGGAACCTAGTGTGGATTTGAGTTGGTCTAACGTGGACCTCGCAACAACGAGCAAACCCATACTTACTTTTTTGGACGAGCACAGGAGCAAGCTTTGGAATCAGCAGAGGCGACATTGGCGAGGTGGCCCAGTGGCAAACGATGGCGCCTGAGGATCAGCTACTTCGTTGGTTGGATCAGACACGGGTGGCAAAACGGTGGTGGAAGGGCATCAGCCAAGCTAGACCCAGCAGCGAGAGATGCTACTCTGACATTGGTGGGTCCACACAGGTGGCGGTGGCAGAGACGGAGGAGAATCGGCCAAGCAGCAAAAGATGGTGACCACACCGTTGGTTGGGTCCAGTGTAGATGGTGGTGAAGGAGGGACGGTGGCACAGCCGTTGATGATGAGCTGATTCAGGAATGATGGACTGATGCGGTATAATTTAAGTAAATGTGAGGTTATTCACTACGGAAGCAAAAACGAGAAAGAACATTACTACCTGAATGACTGTAAATTGGGAGAAGGGAGTGTGCAGTGGAACCTGGGTGTCCTTGTGCATCAGCCACTGAAAGTAAGCATGTAGGTGCAGCAGGCAATAAAGAAGGCAAATGGTATGTTGGCCTTCATTGCGAGAGGTTTCAAGTACAAAAGCAGGGATGTGTTGTTGTAGTTATACCGGGCCTTGCTGAGGCCACACCTAGAATATTGTGTGCAGTTTTGGCCTTCCTTTTCCGAGGAAGGATGCTCTTGCCCTCAAAGGAGTGCAGCAAATGTTTACCAGGCTGATTCCGGGGATGGGGGTACTGATTGTGTGTGGAGAGATTGACTAGGTTGGGATTGTTTTCACTGGAGTTCTGATGAATGAGGGGGGATCTCATAGAGACTTATAGAAATCTAACAGGACTAGACAGGGTGGATGCAGGGAGGATGTTCCATATGGTGGGTGCATCCAAAACCAGGGGTCACAGTCTGAGGAATCAGGGTAGACCACTTAGGATGGAGATGAGGAGACATTTCTTCACCCAAAGAGTGGTGAGCCTGTGGAATTCATTACCACAGGAAGCAATTGATGCCAAAACATTGAATGTATTCAAGAGGCGGCTAGATATAGCACTTGGGGCAAGTGGGATCAAAGGTAATGGGGAGAAAACAGGATTAGGCTATTGAGTTGGACAATCAGCCATGATCGTGATGAATGGCAGAGCAGGCTCCTATCGTCTATGGTTCTGTGACTCTCTTTAAAGCTACATCTTTTGTTCTTTTATTCTTATAGAATAGAATCTTATGGAATCCCCAGTGTGGAAACAGGCTATTTGGTCCAACAAGCCCACACCAACCCTCTGAACAGCATCGCACACGGACCTTTTTTCTTGAAACTTTTTCTAATTCTTAAAACTATTCAAAATAGCGCAGGATCTTGGCAACAGTGGAAAAGCTTTTCACTGTATTTTACTGTTCTTCTTACTGTAAAATACATGTGGCACTAAAGTCATTAATTCATTATTTACAAACATAGAATCCTAAATGGTTTTTAAAATCACTTTCCTAATTTTTCTGCCACTTTCAAATTATTTGTGCAGATGTAACCTCAGTTATTTCTTTGTTCTACCCACCATAGAACTGTATCCTTTATATTGCATCTTTCTTTTCTCCCCCATACCAGGTTGTATTACTTCTCAAAAACTGAAAAAACTGCAGATGTTGTAAATCAGGAACAAAAACTGAAGTTGCTGTAAAGGCTCAGCAGGTCTGGCAGCATCTGTGAAGAAAAAAATCAGAGTTAACATTTCAGGTCTGGTAACACTTCCTCAGAACATACTGAGGAAGGGTCACCGGACCTGAAATGTTAACTCTGATTTTTCTTCACAAATGCTGCCAGACCTGCTGAGCTTTTCTGGCAACTTCTGTTTTGTTCCTATATTACTTCACACTTCTGCATTAAATTTCATCACCTACATTTTTGCCCATTTCACAGCCTGTCCTCTTGAAGTCTGTCAACTGCAGGCAGGATAGAGATAATGCTTTCAAGTTTTGTGTCACTTGCATACTTTTATTATGCCTTGCACACCCAAGTCCAACATTTAACACCAACATTTAATATAGATAAGAAAAGTGTTGGGGTTAAATGTGTCTGCAACAGCAGTTCTTTTCCAAAATAGATGTTGTTGACTTGAGGATATTTTATTGGTCGAGATCCAAAATTTGTTTCCGCCCAAGATATTCGATAGAAACATTTTAAATCTTCACAACAGTAAGAATTTTGGTTCATATACTTAAATTATCTAAAGTTCTGACTTTTACTGACCTTACCTTTGGCTTTTCGTAGTCCTACCTTGTAGCATGCTTGCCACTTGCATTGTGGTGAAATATTAGCACTGCTTTACGTTTGCTTCATGGATAGCTAAGACTATATAAAATTGTATTATTTCTTTGAGATAAAGTATGCAGTACTGCTTTTAAAAAGATATCAGTGTTTTGATTTTAACTGCAAAGTATAATTTCAGTCTAACCATAGAACATAGAACAGTACAGCACAGTACAGGCCCTTCGGCCCACGATGTTGTACCGAACTTTTACCCGAAACCTAAGGTCTATCTAACATCCACTCCTACCTTATACTATCATCCATATGCCTATCTAATAGCCGCTTAAATGCCCCTAATGAGGCCGACTCCACTACCCTCTCCGGCAATGCATTCCACGCCCCTACCACTCTCTGAGTAAAGAACCTACCTCTGACGTCTTCCCGATATCTACTTCCTTTCACTTTAAAACTATGTCCCCTTGTAAAAGCTACCTCCACCCTAGGAAAAAGTCTCTGGCTGTCTACTCTATCTATACCTCTGATCATTTTGTACACCTCTATCAAGTCACCTCTCATCCTTCATCGTTCTAAAGAGAAAAGCCCTAGCTCTCTCAACCTTTCCTCGTAAGACCTTCCCTCCATTCCAGGCAACATCCTGGTAAATCTCCTCTGCACCTTTTCCAACACTTCCACATCTTTCTTGTAATGAAGCGACCAGAACTGGACACAATACTCCAGATGTGGCCGAACCAGGCTTTTCTACAGCTGGAGCGTAACTTCATGGCTCTTGAACTCAATCCCTCTATTAATGAAAGCTAACACACCATACACCTTCTTAACAACTCTATCCACCTGGGTGGCAGCTTTCAGGGAACTGTGAACATGAACCCCAAGATCCCTCTGCTCCTCCACACTGCCAAGAATCTTTCCGTTAACCCTGTATTCCACTTTCAAGTTTGTCCTTCCAAAATGAATCACCTCACACTTTTCAGGGTTAAACTCCATCTGCCACTTCTCAGCCCAGCTCTGCATTCTATCAATGTGCCTTTGTAACCTAGAACGGCCCTCCGCACTGTCCACAACGTGACCCACCTTCGTATCGTCCGCGAACTTGCTAATCCACCCTTCCACTCCTTCATCCAAATCATTTACAAAAATCACAAACAGAAGGGGACCCCAGAACGGATCCTTGTGGTACACCACTCATAACTGAGCACCATGTTGAATATTTTCCGTCCACTACCACCCTTTGTCTTCTAAGGGTCAGCCAATTCTGAATCCAATCTGCCACATTTCCCCCTATCCCATGCCTGTTTACCTTCTGCATGAGCCTACCGTGGGGAACCTTATCAAACGCCATAAGGCATGATTGGTAAATTTGAGTAATGGGTAATCCAAAGGCTTGAACAGTGGTTATCTGATTTTTAAAAAACTAGTCATGAATCTGGTATTCATTTTTCAAAGAAAGGACCTGCTGAAGGCTGTTAGACTTTTGTTTTTTGATTTTTTTTACCTAGAGGTTTCCACTACTTTCTTGCCTCTTTTTCCTTTAATGGAAGCATGAGAGCTATTGTATCAAATGTTTTAAAGGTGTAAACTATGTTGTTTTTGGAATCTAAGCATTAATTATCATCTTATACCTAAAGTCTAGTTTTGAAAAAAGCAATAACTGTTTAAGATTTTTGTTTAGATTTTGAGGTGCATGTTGCAGCTTCTCTGTAAATTCCATTTCTGTTATGTAATTGAAATATTTGTATATTGACATCAGTAACTTCTTTGTCCTTTCTAGGATCACATAACACAGTGCGAATTTTCCCTGATTCCTTGTAGTACAGGTTGTGGATCGATGATTTTAAGGAGAAAGCTGGCAGATCATTTGGAAAAAGAGTGTAAAAACAATATGACAGAATGTCAACGATGTGGTGTAAAGATGTTTCTGAAAGATTTGCAGGTTGGCTGGCAATGTTTCTTTAATGTAGAATAATGTTTCAAGTGAAACTAATTTTTATGTAATTTTATCAGAATTTCATAATTGGTATTTCACATAATTTCCAATAATTTTCTTGTGTAATATTGAACACTTGCACTTTCATCGTGAGTTTCTAATAACCTTAATTTAAGCAAGAGTTTGAAACCCTTGTGTAAAGTCTTTTGGAGGGAAATTTATTCAGAAGTCTGCACTATTAAAATGCTAGACATTTATTTCTGTAAAGTTGCATCAAGTCTACAGTACAGAAAGGGGCTTTTTATCCTGACTGGTTTTTGCAGATGAATTTTTTTTTTAAAGGACTATTAAAATTTGCAGAATACCTCCTAATACAATTTTTTTTTCATTGCATCTTCATTTATTACTTAAAAGAATAATTGTGATTTTCTTCTGCATCCCAACAAAATCCCAAATACCTTTTTGTTTGGAAAAAAATGTTTGTCTTAAATAGTGGAATATTTTATCAAGATTGGTTAAATATTGGAACTTTATTTCTCATTGCTTGCTTGAGAAAGTAGAACAAAATTCACCCTGAATATTTTTCCCTCTCAAACACCAGATGCACGCCTGTGAGGAAGTTTCTACTAATGAGAAGAAAACATTGAAAGGTGAATCAGCCAGTAAAGAAAAGGTAAGACTTTTGTTAATTCACTGTAATTGGACGAGGATGTATCTCTTGACCTGTAAAACCGAGGAAGACAACAGTACCAAATACATGTGGGCATCGCCGCCTGCAAGATACACTTCAAGTCTCACACCATCGTGACATGGAACACATTGCCTTTGCCTCACTGTCACTGGAGCTCCCTTTCTAGCAGAACTGTGGATTACCAACATTTACAGGACTTCAGCCGTTCAACAAGGCAATTCACCAAAACCTTCTCCAGTGCAGTTAGGAATGAGCAATAAATGGTGGTTAGTCAACAACAGCATCCCATTAATTAATTTTAAAAAAACAATCTGACTACTTTCTTATAACTTTAAAAGGAGACATTTTCCTTGTTTTCATAAAATAATTTCATTGAAGACATTAGAGCTGGTCTCAAATGTATAATTCTTGCTTCTGTATTCTATACAGTGAGTGGTAGAGTTGGTAGAATTACACAACACCTAATAGTTGCAATACTGGTGAAAATATCATTCCTCGAAATGTCACTGTTCTTCTTCACTTCAAAGGAGAAGGATTGAAATGTTTTTCTTTCATTTATTCAAGTTTGTAAAAACAGGAATTAATGTAATTTCATTGTGTTGTTTACTTGTTTTTACAGTTTCGGCCTCCTGGAGGAAACCGTACCCGTGATAGCTGTCGTTTTGCAGAATTGGGATGCAATTTCAAGGTAAGAGGTTTTGTTTTTAAAAAAGCTTTAGTTGGAATTATGGAAGTTGATCTCCTTTTATAAACTTTTTCCACTTCTCCCAACCTGGGATTTAATGTTAAAAGGAAATAATGAACGTGGGGGGAGAAAATGGTACTTCTGCCTAGAATTGCATGTGCTGTGAAGATTGGATTCTTAACCTTGTTTGATTTTTTAAAAGAAATCTTGTATATCTTTCATAGTATAATATATCCCTGAAATAAATATTTTGGACAATGTTTTCTATGCAGTTCTAAGTCAGGAACTGAGACCAATGTTTTAACATTTCTTATAATTCATTTACCATTTTGTAGGATAAATTAAATAAGAAATTTCAACTATACTGTAAAGATCTGTAGACAGGGTAAAGAATCTGACTTACTACCTTCAAATTCTTTGTGAACTTGAAAGCAAAAGTATTAACTAGTCTTAAAGTCACTCTTCAAAAACCTGGTTTCCTTCCCTTCCATTTTATGATATTTCAACAACATGAAATTTGTCAAATGTTTTACTTTAAAGTTTATTTCTTCTTTGGTCTTTCATCTTTGAGATGAATAATCTCCACATTTTTATATAATCTGAATTATTGAATTAAATTAATATCCTGTTTTCTTCACAATATAATGATTTGCACAATGTGAATCTAACCTTCCTGAAGTTTCATTCTTGAGCCTGGCTCCCTCAATTTCTCAAACCTGCAAATGAGAGCACTGTATGTAAAATAGTGCAGCAATATGGATTGGCCCCATGAGGAAGGCCACAAGCTTCTTGACACTTCATGTAAAAGCTGTGAGAATACCATAAGTTAAAGATCAAGGACAATAATATGGAACTGAAAAACAGAAAATGAAATTAAAGACATAATTACGTTATTGCTCTGTCCGATATCATACTAATAATGTAACAGTGTAAGTTTTGTTTTTTATCTGTTCATGGGTTGTGGGTATCACTGGTTAGGCCTGTGTTTATTGTCTTATTGCCCTGGATAAGGTGATGCTGAGCTGCCTTGTTGAACCACTATAGTCCTTAGGAGTCTCAGTATGTTCACAGTGCTATGAGACAAGAGGTTTCGGGGTTTTGACCCAGCAACAGTAAAAGAACAGTGATAGAGTTCTACGTCAAGATGGCGTGCGGATCAGAAGTGAAGTTGCAGTGGTAGTGTTCTCACACGTCTACTGCCCTTTTCATTCTAGCTGACAGAGATCAGGTTTGCAAGGTGCTGTTATAGAACCAGTAGTGATTTACTGCAGTGCATATTGTAAATGGTACACACTGCTGCCATTGGGTCTTGGTAGTCAGTGGAGGGAATGAATTTTGAATGTCAAATGGGGTGCCAGCCAAGAAGACTACTTCATCTTGTATGACATTAACTATCTTGAATGTTTTGTGGAGCTGTCCTTGTTCAGGCAAGGAAGATTATTCCATCTCACTCCAGATTTGTGTCCTTTACTTAGTAGACAGTCATTAGGGGGACGGAACGTGAGTTACTTACTGCAGAATTCCGAGCCTCTGACCTGATCTTGTCGCTACAGTATGAATAAGGCTAGTTCAGTTTCTTGTCAATGGTAACCGCAAGATAAGGGGGTATTTGGAAATGATGATGCCATTGAACATCAAGGTGAACATCCTTTGTTGGAGATAACCATTGACTGACTGACTGGAACTTACGTGACCAATGATAATTGGCACTTATCAGCCCAAGCCTGGATATGATCCAAACCTTGCTGCACATGGATATCAATTGCTTCAGTATCCAAGGAGTCATGAATGGTGTTGCACGTTGTGATAATTAACAACAATCCCCATTACTGATTTATGATGAAGGAAAGTCATTGATGAAACAGATGGAGATTGTTGGGCCTAGTCTAAGGGACATCATGCAATGATATAATGGGACTGAGGAGGCAATGGCCGAGAGGTATTATCGCTGGAATATTAATCCAGAGACCCAGGTGATGTCCTGGGAACCTGAATTCAAATCTAGCCATGGCAGGTAGTGGAATTTGAATTCATTAAAAATTTGAGTCTAATGGTGACCATTAAACAGGTTGTCACTCAGGTTTCATGCAAAATGTGAATTCTTGTGATCTTTTTTAAATATCTCATTTAACTAGCAGTTTTCAGCTAAGCCAACTTTTTTTTAATAAAACTACAGGGCGGCAAAGAGCGTCTCAAAGATCACGAAAACTCTTCAGTTGTTGCACATCTTGCGTTAGTATTTCAATTTGTCAATACTTTGAAAACCAGCCCTCTGCAGAATTCCAGCATTGCTAATGGTCGCAGTGATCATTCATCAGTGATTTCTCTCCCATCAATGATTGCTGAACTACAGTTCAAAATCCAACAGTTAGAGAAGAATGTGCTGTCTTTGACCTCCGAAGAGTCTTTAGCTTCCTTGCACACCCAGGTTGCTGTAGAATCAGATGGTGACTTAGAAACTGATCATTTTGAAGGACCTTCCTGTTCTAGTGAGTTTTCAGATTTGCAGACAGTCCCGTATTCTGGTCAGACATTGACAGAGTGTCGAAATAAAGTTGATACTCTTGAACGGAAAATTCAGACATTTGAAAACATTGTGACTGTTTTGAACAGAGAAGTAGAAAAAACCCAAACTACTATGGATGCATTTGAGAGACAAAGCAAGATTGACCAGGATGCCATCAGAGCCTTGGAGCGAAAGGTAATAGAATCTATTTTCCTGTATGTTTATCTTGTATGCAAACAATAGTCAACCATTTTGCAAAAAAAACCCTCTAAATCTGATGTGCAACTGGATGGAAAATTCATGAAAAGTTGCAATCTAGTGTTCTTAATCTTTTGATCTGTTAACAACCTAAAATTGATGCTGGTTTCAGGACCTTCTGATCTAACCAAGGATATGGAAAGACATCATAACTTGACCACATTTCCTTAACTTCAGATTTTTTTCTTGACCATTGTCTGGGCACAGTTACAGGCCACATATTAGGAGTTATGTTTGATGTACAAATTATAACATTGCAACTTCTTAACCCTAGAAATTGCTTTGGATCCTCATATACCTTTTTTAAATTTAATTGAAAAATAAGCATTACAAAACATTGGCTATGCTGCTGGATATATAAATTGGCTGAACAGGTGCAGTGAGAACCCCCCCCCACCCCCAAAATAATTAAATTTATTCCATAGCTCCAGACTACAACATACAAGTGAAAGTGGAGATATGACAGTAGCAGCTTAGTTCACTTCTATCACAGGGTTGACCAGGAATCTGTCCTCTCTTACTACTGCATGCCATTGGAGTATGTTGGAAAGATTTACAAGTTTATACTCGAGCTGTTCAACCCAGTTACAAGCGTACCTTCCTCGAACAACAAGCTGTAGGAGCAAAGGTTGAACCCAGTGGCAGGGACGCTACCAAATGGACCACAAGACTTCCTGTTTGAGCAGTACGAGGCTCAACTGTAACATTAGTAGAGAGCAACACACTAATCACAGTTAAAAGTAATCCACTACAATAACAATGTGAAGGTGTTTGTGAAAATATAATTTCAATAAAGTTTTTAAAATTTTGTTTAACACTTTATTTCTAGGTTTCTGATCAACAGCATCTCCTTGCTTTGAAAGACGTGATTATCAATGAATTCCGTTTGCAAATGCTTGCTTTGGAACAAACCTCTTATGAGGGAATATTGATGTGGAAAATTACTGATGTCAGTAGGAAACGCCAGGAAGCCATTTCAGGCAAAATAACCAACCTCTCCTCTCCAGGTACATACTTTACTCATAAGTTCTGCAGTATTTGAAGGTGAGGACATGTTTGTTGGTATTCCATTAATTGGGATGTTCCTGGTTACCAATCAATGAAAAGAGAAAATTTTCTCGGTTCACTTCATCAGTAGCCTTGTTTTCCTCAAGCTTCCTTTTCGACTGTACCTACCTTATGATACTGAGACTAGGTTGAAGACTTGCTCACCAAGCCAGTGTGTTTGATTGCAGACGTTTTGTCACTCTGCTAGGTAACATCGTCAGTGCAACTCTGGTGAAGCGTTGGTGTTCTGTTTATATGCCTCAGTTTTCCAGGGTGGTTGGCATCACTTCCAGTTCTTTTTCTCAGTGGTTTGTATATTGGGTCCAGTTCAATGTGTTTGTTGATGGAGTTCCGATTGGAATGCCAGGCCTCTAGGAATTCCCTGGCGTGTCTCTGTTTGGCTTGTGATATTATGGATGTGTTGTCACAGTCAAATTCGTGTCCTTCTTTGTCCGTGTGTATTGGGACCAGTGAGAATTAGTTGTATCTCTTGGTGGCTAGTTGGTGTTTGAGTATCCTTATTGTCAGTTTTCTTCCAATTTGGCCTACTTAAAAAAAAAAACACAAGCGGGACAGAACACCAATGCTTCAGTGGAGGCGCACTGACGATATTACCTAGCAGGGTGATGAAACGTCTGCAATCAAACACACTGGCTCGGCGAGCAAGTCTACATCCTCATTCACAACCTGAGCTACAAATCTTCTCAAAAGCTTTATGCTGAGACTAAGACTACTCATCTGCTTTTCTCAGTCCTGACATTTTGCTTTTCTACTCTCTTTAAATTATCACTGCGTCCTTTTCAAGGATGTTAATTTATAAGCAATGGTGAATTTATTATTATTGATTACAGACGCAATGAAGCTGACAGCAGTGTTCTTGTAATAGATTCATGTTACTGGCTGGGCTGGTATCTGTTGCCCAACCCTAATTGTCCTTAAGCAGAGTGGTTTGCTAGACCATATGAAGGCAGTTAAGAGTCAGTACATTTCAACGATGAAGCTGAATTAAATTGCATTTTCAGTGCCAAACTTCCTTTGAATCTTTAAATTCATTTTATTGCAACTAGTGTTTACTGTGTTACAAAAGCAATATATTGTCAATGCTGAACACCTGAAGTAAATACAAAAATGCTTGAGAAACACGGCAGGGCTAGCAATATCTGTGGAGAGAGAAACCAAAATAATATTGCCAGGCCAATATTGCTGTCTGCTTTGGACTGAAGAGAGTTGAATGTTTAATGGGTATTATACTGTTAAGAAAGAGAGGTGGTGAAGAAAGAGGTAAGCAAAACAGAAACGAAGGTCAAAGAAAGGTTAGATGGTGTGAGGAGATTAAATATTAAAGGTGTTGTAGAACAAATGGTGGTTGTCCTTGATTGACAGGGCCATTAGCCTTGTCCAACCCATTTCCTGCACTTCTCTTCCTCCCAGAACCACAATATGGTTCACATTGCCAGATGATCAGCAGCAATGAGGTGCCCACAGAGCAAGATGCTAAACTAAGAATATGGGCATAACTTGCAGTTACAGACCAATTTAGCAGTTGTGAAATAAACTTCTTTTGAGTTTTGAGTAAATTGAACCTATGCCACATACCAATCCAGTGTGAGAATAGTGATTATGTGTTAAGGAAGACCACACAACAACTTCACTTTTACTTTCCAACACCAGTTTCTATATATAGAGGATTATTTTAGTGCAGGCATGTAGGAGTCCAATCAAGGCAAAAGCTTTATTCTACTGGTTGCACACAAGGATACAGCTTGAGAGAGAAACTTCAATAAATGAAGGTGTTTTTACATTTTTTATACACTTTTGCACTATACCATTTTTCACATGATCATAGTTCAAGATAATTACAATGTCGATTTCCCATTAGAAGGTCCCAGTTAAGATGAATGCGTTCTATTGCAAGGCTAGTCCAACTCCTGCTGTGCCCATGTCCAGTGACCATGTCCCTTGAAAATGCAAACAGGTTTCCATTTGCAGCAATCATCTCTTAGTTAATGAGTTTCTATTTTTACATACATAGGTGTGGTTGTCTCTCTTTGTGTAGCTAAATTGCTTATGTCTCCTGGTGCAGTTGTGAATTAAGCTTGCAGTCATTGTATTTTGTTTTAACCCCTGAAGCATCAACCAATGGTCATCCCACACTAATCTCCCAGCCTACTATATACTTGTGTGCTGTCCTTTTTGTTTTCATTTCTGCAATTTCTTCACAACACCTTGGTCCACTCCGCTATCACCATAACACCTTATCTCCTTTCACCTCCGCCCCCAACCCCAACAAAACACACGAGCTCGCATCTCTTCCCATGCAGTCAAAGAAGTTGTAGTACTTGCCCTTTAACCCTCTCTCCCTCACGCCTCTCTCTCTCGCGCCTGTCTCTCTCTCTCTCGCGCCTGTCTCTCTTGCGCCTTTCTCGCGCCTTCACTCTACAGATGCTACTATATTTGCTGAGATCCTCCAGCAAATTTTGTTTTTATTTTGGTGATTGCATGTGTTTCTCAGCAAGATTTTTACTTAGTTTTTGATTCTTTATTTCTCCCCCCAGCGTTCTACACCAGCAAATATGGGTATAAGGTGTGTATGAGAATTTATTTAAATGGAGATGGAACAGGCAGAGGAACTCATATCTCTTTGTTCTTTGTTGTCATGAGGGGCGAATATGATGCTATGCTCCATTGGCCATTTAAACAAAAGGTACGTGGAATATTCAGCTGAAATTTTAATATTAATACTTCATGATCCGTGTTCACAATCACCTATGTAAATTGGCAGAATTTACAGAAATGATGAGCAAAATTACTAAAACAAATGGATTGCAATGGTTCAAGATGCAGCTGACCACCACCTAGAGTCATAGAGTCATACAGCACGGAAACAGACTGTTTGGTCCAACTTGTCCATGTCAACCAGATATCCTAAATTAATCTAGTTCCATCTGCCACCATTTGGCCCATATCCCTCTAAACCCTTCGTATTCATATGCCCATCCAGATGCCTTTTAAATGTTGTTAATGTACCAGCCTCCACCACTTCTTCTAGCAGCTCGTTCGATACACACGCCACCCTCTGTGTGAAAAAGTTGCCCCTTGGGTCCCTTTTAAATCTTTCTCCTCTCACCTTAAACCTATGTCCTCTCTAGTTTTGGACTCCCCCCACCCCAGGGAAAAGACCTCGGCTAATCACCTTATCCATGCCTGTCATGATTTTATTAACCTCTTAGCCCCTGACACTCCAGGGAAAATAGCCCCAGTCTATTCAGCCTCTCCCTGGAGCACAAACCCTCCAACCCTGGCAACATCTTTGAAAATGTTTTCTGAACCCTTTAAAGTTTCACAACGTCCTTCCTATAGCAGAGAGACCAGAATTGCATGCAGGGGGTTCACCTGTGGTGTTAAGCTCAAAAAATGATCTCTCCAAACCAGATCATTGTGTTAATTGGACAAGACAATAAGCAATTGAGGAAAAATACATGGAAAAACTGTTTTGGTTGGAAGTTAACTGCAAAGACCTTGCCTTGACTTGGGAACAACTTATTTTGCAGCGACACCTAGATTTGTTCTTGACTGCCAAGCACAGAGGGGACTGCTTGGGAAAGTACTCATGAATGGCAATACAGCACATGATATCAGATTCAGTACAGTATTAATATGGGGACATTTCCCAGCCCAGGGGTATCTTGCACCATTGGACTGTGGTTTGCAAGACTGGGGTTTGTGGACTTTTCACCATTAGACTGAGGTTTGCGGATTGCTGCAGTAGAAACTGAGACAGAGCTCCAAATGCCAGCGATCACCCAAGAGTCCCTGACAGGCAAAAGACAGGGAGATTCGCTTCTGGAAAATGTCCAAAGTAGTTTAAGCTAATAGATTCACTCCCTAGTTTGCATATATCAAAATTCGATTAAACTAATAAATTTGTTTTATATCAGTGCACACGTGTATTCTTGTATTCACTTTGATCAGATCTTAAAGAACCTTTGATAGTATTTACGTAGGCAGATGGGGATCCTGCACCCGTCCTCCTTATGTCCCCATTAAGTCTGTGGTAAATGGCTTCCTATCCCATTACCATTTGATGTTATGAAATGAGTACTCGTTGCCTGCCTAAGGACTTCATCCCATTGGTACATATTGACCCAATGCTGAGAAAAGGACAAACAAACTTTTCCAGTGGTTCCCATGGCCAGGTGCCTCAATCAAAGGCATTCGATGCCTGATCATGGGAACTGGCATCATGAAATGTGCTGCTGACTCCCCCGCAGCCCCCTTCCTGCCATCACTCAGCTGTAAACTGGGATTCAGCAATGATTCAAGGCGTCAGCTGGGCATCATACCAGAACCAGTCTCCCCAATCATATTGGTATTCAGTAGAGCTGCTAGCTTCTGGCTAGGACCTATGAGTGAATGGGACTTTCACTGCAGGGTTCTCGATCCTGAAGGAAGGCCCACTGCTGGCCTGTCAAGTACCTGAATGGAGCAAGATGTGGCAGGCATTCCCAAAGAGAGCCAATTTGGACAAACTCCGTCTCCTCCAAAATGCTGCCCAATGTTTGGTGTACAGATTGTTTTGTGTTTTTGTAATTTTTTTTAACTGTCCTGGAACAGTAATGTTTTTCCTTACCCTTTTGATGCTGAATATTTTAATATGTGGAATTACAGAGCTACTTATAATGGGAATAATAGCGCAGTTGGTTTCCATTTTAATCTCTGGTGTGGAGATATTATCCATTTACATTTCTAAATCCAGAGTGGACTCCTTCAGCCCATTGAACATTAATTCACCGTTGGAAATAGAAACTTTATTGGTGAAATAACCAGTATTCCATTGCCATTTGCGATCCTTCCATCTCAGACATTTGAAATACTGTTAAGATTACTACCAATACTGTGTTGGTATGATGGTCATGTTTTTGGGGTCCTCAGTTTAATGATGTAGTTATGGAAAAGATAATTGTAGTAGTCCTTCTGTGTCTGCTTGCTTTATTTATTCATGGGATGTGAGCATCACTGACCAGGCGAGCAATTTATTCTCCATCCTTAGTTGCCCAGAGGGCAGTTAAGGATCAATCACATTGCCACATGTCTGGAGTCATGTGTAGGCCAGACCAGGTAAGGATGGCAGTTTCCTTCCCTCAAGGCCATTAGTAAACCAGATGGGTTTTTCCTGACTTTAATCAGCAATGGTTTTATGATCATCATTAGACTGCCTTAATTTGACATTTTTATTGAATCCAGATTCCACTATCTGCCTTGGCAGGGTTCAAACCTGGGTGCTCAGAACATTACCTGTCTCTCTGGATTAATAGCCTCGCAATGATACCACTAGGTCATCACCTCTCCTTGTCTGTGCTACTTAGCATCATGTTCCTACAGAAAGCAAAAAATAATGGTTACCTTCAGTAAATACATTGCATCACAAGAACTGTTCAATAGCAAATTAATTGAGAGATTCCTAAAATGTGTCAACTTTTTTTTTAAGATTCTTGGCGATTTCAGTTGAAATAACTGAATTTACTTAAGATGAAAATTTGGTGGATATTTTTTACTTCCAAGCGGTATTTGTAATTTTGTTCAAGCTTATTCTTTCAAAGTTGTTTATGATGCTGGAAATGTAGTTGTTCGTATTTTGCGTGGAGTAGAATATTTATCTTTCTTTCTTTTTATTGAAAACTAGACTTGGAAACATTTAATCTTTATGCAGAACCAGATGCAAATGATCTCATCAAAGTAATGTGTTCAGTTCTGTGTCACCCATAATTCTTAATTCAACTTGATTTAAAATGTCTTCTAAAGCTATTCCATTTCCTCAAATCCAGTGCTGAGTTCTGCAAGCTGGGTTTTGCTAGATTTGTTGTTGGTATTGCAATGTTTTCCAGAAGTTTTTTTTTTAAATGTCTTTTGTTTCCCCTTCTAAGGTCACTTTCATGCTTCTGGACCAGAACAACCGGGAACACGTAATTGATGCCTTTCGTCCAGATGTTAGTTCCTCCTCATTTCAAAGACCAGTAAAGGAGATGAATATAGCAAGTGGCTGTCCACTGTTTTTCCCACTGGCCAAACTTGACTATCCCAAACAGACCTATGTGAAGGATGACACCTTGTTCATTAAATGTATTATAGATGCTACTACTTAATTGGAAGGAGGGCTGGAACCTTTGAAAAAGAAGTCGCAATATTTCTACATTATTTTGTGCTCCTGGAAAATAAGGCACACATTCTGTTCGCAGAAAACAGTAGCAAATACAGCAAAATATTCCTTTTTTCTAATATAGCAGTGTCATCTCTCATTATTTCAGAAGTACTTTTTGTTAATAGTACAGCCAAATGTGTAAATATTTCTTTAAGCTTTAGAGACCAGCAATCAAGATAATTGGATTTCCAAATCCTACTATAGAGTTTCTATGATCTATTCTATTCTGTGGTCTACATCTGTAACTGTGCCTTTTCAGCAATGCTAAATATGGAAACATTTTTTATGTCACAAATTCTTGCTACTGTTTGCTTGAAGATAAAAACCATTATAATCGTAGAATCCCTACAGCCCATCGAGTGTACATTGACCCTACCCTCTGAAGAGCATCCCACCCAGACCCACCCCTACCCTATCCCTGTAACCCTGCATTCCCCATGGCTAATCCACCTACCTACACATCCCTCAAAACTATGGGCAATTTAGTATGGTCAGTCCACCTAATCTGCACATCTTTTGGACTAAGGTAGCAAACCAGAGCACCCTGAGAAAACCCACCCCTGGACACAGGGAGAACATCTGTGTGGCGTTTGCACAGTCACCTGAGGGTGGAATCAAACCCAAGTCCCTGGTGCTGTGAGGCAGCAGTGCTAATCACTGAGCCACTGTACTGCCCCTAGATTGGCATCTGAAAGGCATTCATTACTTTGTCCTCATGTATAGTTGTTTGTGCCATTTTAATTTGTCCATCAGTCAGCCTACATTCTCCACAACTATGCTTGGTTTATCTATATTGACCAAGATTACTAGCACAAATTTGGAGAAAAGCTAAAGGATCTAAATATCATTACAGAAAGGACATTTGAAAGAAATGTCAGTTTTTTGCAGAAATAAAATAAGGGTAAATTTAAAATGGATGGCAATTACAGAAAGTATTTATCTAGTTAATTTTCAATGATATTTTCATTGCCACCCATTAATGTGACTAATAGTAATCGATCTCTGTATGTGGTTCGATGAAAGTTTGTTTTTTTTTGTTGCTTTTCACACAAAAGATACTGTCAACTTCAATTAACTGACATTATGGAATTTTTCACTAATTTAGTATGGGCATTGATGAATACAAGTTTACAGTGCAACACATTATTTCTAATTTATTTCCTAGTTAAGGGAAATTTTAAAATAAATGTAGAAAGTAACATAGTAAAGGTTCAAAGGACAAAAGAAATAGCAACAAAAATGGCATCTGACCCGTCAAACCTGCTCATCCTCTCACTAAGACCGTGACTGATCTTCTAACTCAATTTTACTTTCCTATCCTAACCTCCTATCTCTTACCTACCTTCATGTCCACAAGGTAATCAAACTCAGTCTTGAATATACTCAACTACCGAGCATATATTGCTCTGTGAGAATTCCCTAATTTTTCCAGTGAACAAATGCCTCCTTTCCTCTGTCTGAAATGCCGTAACCATTATGGCCCAGCAGTGACTCTAGTTTTAGACTTTTCAGCCAGGAAATAGCCTCCCAGTTTTCAAGTTGTTTAAGAATTTTAATAAATTTCAGTTGATTCACCTTTCATTCTCAAGTCCAGAAAATGCAGGACCATTCTGCTCTATTCAACTCACTTGTCTCTGGAGTCAATCTAGTGAACCTTTATTGCAGTCTCCCTTTGTATGAATAGATGCTTCCATGGATAAGGGAAGCATTTGTCAATCAATGTTAACTTGAAATATCGCTATGGCATACTGTGCACAAATCATAATCTTATTGCGCAAGATTAAACCGCATGGGATTGGGGGAAGTGTGTTGAGATGGATAGAAAACTGTTTGGCAGAGAGGAAACAGAGTAGGAGTTAATGGGTCCTTTTCAAATTGGCAGGCAGTAAAAAGTGGGGTGCCACAGGGATCGGTGCTGGAACCACAGCTATTCACAATATGTATTAATGATTTGGATAAGGGAACAAAATGTAACATCTCAAAGTTTGCAGATGATACCAAGTTGGGTGGGAGGGTGAACTGTGACGAGGATGCAGAGATCCTTCAGCATGATCTTGACAGGTTGGGTGAGTGGGCAAATCAACGGCAAATGCAGTATAATCGGGATAAATGTGAGATTATTTACTTCAGAAGCAGAAACAAGAATAGCTGTAAATTGGGAGAGGGGACTGTGCAGTGGGACCTGGATGTCCTTGCGCACCAGCCGCTGAAGGTAAGCATGCAGGTGCAAAAGAAGGCAAATGATTTATTAGCTTTCATTGCGAGAGGTTTTGAGCACAGGAGCAAGAATGTTGTACAGGGCCTTGGTGAGATTACGCCTGGAATATTGTGTGCAGTTTTCGTCTCCTTTTCTGAGGAAGGATGCTCTTACTCTTGAGGGAGTGCAGCGAAGGTTTACCAGGTTGATTCCGGGGATGGCGGGACTGAGGTAGGAGAGATTTGACTAAATTAGGATTGTTTTCGCTGGAGTTCTGGTGAATGAAGGGGGATCTCAAAGAGACTTATAAAATTTTAACAGGAGTGCATAGGGTTGATGCAGGGAGGATGTTCCCTATGGTGGGTGTGACCAGAACTTCTTCACCCAAAGAGTGTGAGCCTGTGGAATTCATTACCATAGGAAGTAGTTGATGCCAAAACATTGAATATATTCAAGAGGCAGCTAGATATAGCACATGGGGCGAATGGGATGAAAGGTTATGGGGGGAAAGCAGGATTAGGCTATTGCGTTGGACGATCAGCCATGATCATGATGAATGGTGGAACAGGCCCGAAGGGCCGAACAGCCGCCTCCTGCTCTTATCTTCTATGTTTCAAAGTGAAAGTCTTTGAACGGGTCTCTTCCATTAAATGAGTTAAGTTCTTTTGAATATTTGAAGATGATCCAGTTCTTTTAATTGTTTTCCTGTGCTCTCATTTCTCCCATTTCTCCTCCGTCACAACCTGTTACCATTTTCACCATTGATTTTATCATTTGCTTTCTATGTAACACTAGTATTAATTATGAATCAACTGTTGATGTACATTTTTAAATATACAGAATACTAATTGAATGGGATTGATTTCAGAAACTTGATAAACATAATGATCAGAGTTCAGAACAACATTTTGACTGCTGACAATGTAATTTTCTGTGTTAATCGTTGATAACGCTTGATCACTAATTGTGGTGGCAGTGCTTAAGATTTATGATTTAGGAAATTTTGTGTAGGTGTAATTTTCTTATATTTATTTAACATTAATTGAAGCTTTTTTGTTCCTTGATGTATCTTTTGATTTCATTTAAGCTAGATGTTTATATTAGAACAAATTTTCATTAGTGTAATGAACTTGCAATTCTGTAGTGCCTTGTTAAAAATTTGTTAGGAACATCATTGACATGAGATTTGTTGCAGAAAGTATGGTTGGACAAACCAGTTCTATTTACCGAACAGGACTTTATTAGTCAATATTGACTGTCTTTTTAAGGCAAACAAACTAGTATAACTAACTTACTTAACAGCACTGTGAGAAAGAAATGAGCACTGGGACAGATTAAAACAACTAAAAATATCCAAAGATCTAACTTATTCTTGAGCCATTAATTCAGTTCAGATTGAGTTTTCAAATTTTTTTGTCCTGGCTGCCGCTACCTCCACGAGGTGCAGGATGGGCAATGTACTGAATCTAAATGTGTAATTTACATAGAAACAGAAGTAGGCCATTTAGCTTGTTAGTCTATTCTACCATCCATTTAGATCTTATATGATCTGTACCTCAACTCCAGTTACCAGTCTGATTGTGTGACAAAATACACACCATATTATAAACCTAACATTTCTTTGCATTTAAAGCACTGCAGCAAGAAACCATCAAATCAAGTCAGATTGCTAGTCTTCAATATTGTTACATTCAATATTGTGTAGTTTCTATAAAACATAGCACCTTGAGATTCAGTATAGCAAACAGCGGTAACATATACATATGCTTGCTTGCCACCCACCAGAATAAAGCTAACTGTACCTCTTCTTGATATTTAGCTTGTGCATGAATGAGTTGCTTCTGACTCCTTCTGGACATGACTGACTCCTTAGCTAAACTAAAGCCAAGTTTGAAAAATTAATTAGAAACTGGAGAGTATATAAATAATCTTACAAAAATTGTAAAGAAAGTAATGAGACTTTAGATGCAGAACATTATCTAGTATTTACAAATGCAAGATCTTTGAAAACAATGTTTGCGACTGGGCCCCTCCTTTCATGTGTTATGACTGTTTACACAACACTAGTTGTTGGTTTTCTAATTAAAATTCTATAAGTAACTGAAACAGATCATTTGGAATTGAAAGGACCAATATTTGTATGGAAGTTGTATTGCCAGAAAATTTGAGTGCGCTGGTGTTTGAAATATAATTCAGTGACTTGGTTGATGTTGAGATGCTTGATTTTTACCACTCCACAGAAATTGCATTAGAAATTTAGAAGATTATTTACTTAGAGCTATTTAAGTCATTCGAGGTGCATTTTATTATCAGGTAGCATGAAATAATTTTTTTTAATTAAGATATGAAATATGTTGCATGTAGAAGTAGTTGCTCCCTGAATCCTCAAAGGGTTTAGAGTCTGTTCAACGCTTTCCTTGAAGAGTGATAGAGGCAGATCCATTGAATATGTTTAAGGTAGAAATAGACAGGATTATTGATTAGAAAAAGAGTCAAAGTAACCTGGTACGTTTGAATCTTCAGACATTTGCACAATTGAATATGCATCAGTACCTCTCTAACAAACTTGATGTCATATGATTTATAGTGTGGAAGTGTCAGAAACCTAAGAAAGTACTAGCTAACTACAGGAACTTCTCATAACAAGCCTCACGTAATATAGAATCTACCTGGAATTTATTTACACCTTGAGTTGGCCAAAAGTATTAAAGTCTTATATCCAAGCTGAAAAATCACACTTTGCTGATGGAGAAGCTAGGTATCCAATAACTCCTTCATGCTTCACAGTCTGGCTATAACCAAGTTAGTCCACGCAAGGGTGTAAATATAGTAGAGACATCTGTCTTGAGCATCTGGGTTCTTTATGACAAATTCCTGTAGTTAGTTAAAACCTTATTGATGATGAATACAAGTTAAACTTTGTTGCGAACATACTTAAAGAGGGACCTCTAGTGTGCAATTAAGGAATTGCACACCATTTCCATATGTTCTAACAGTCGCAAAATGTATTCCTTAGTGCATTTGAACATTAGACTACATACTTGTTGAAAAGAAATATATAAAGTGATTTTTTTCCCCACTGTGGATCTAGGCCATGTAAATTTGGGGGCAAATGCTTGACATCCATACCAAGTTCATTTTATGCTAATAAAATTAGTTTTTGAATTTCCACTTGAGTCTTGTCTGGTGTCTTTTCATTTTCTACTGATCACATCTGCATTTTATGATATTTCTAAACTGCATGTGCAAGTCATAGTACTAATGATTATAAAAGTGAAAATCTAAGTTCCATAGAGTCATACAGTATGGAATCAGATCCTTCAGTCCAACCAGTCCACGCATAATCCCAAACTAGACCAGTGCCGCCTGCCTGTGCTTGGCCCATATCCCCCTAAACCTTTTCTGTTTGTGTACCTGTCCAGATGTCTTTTAATGTTGTAACTGTACCTGCACCTACCACTTCCTCTGGCAATTCATTCCATATTATGAACCACCCTGTGGAAAAGTTGCCCCTCAGGTCCCTTTTAAATCTTTCTCCTTTCACCTTAAAAATATGCTCTCTAGCCTTGAAATCCCCGACCCTAGAGAAAAGACACCTGCCATTCATTTTATCGATACCCCTCAATTTTATAAACCTCTATAAGATCACCCCTCAACTTCCGATGTTTCAGTGGGGAAAAAAGTAGTCCCAGCCTCTCCTTATAACTCATTGTCCATTCCTGTTAATATCCTGGTAAATCACTTCTGAACGCTCTCCAGCTTAATAATATCTGTCCTCAAACTGGGTGACCAGAACTGGACACAGACTCACCAACATCATGTACAACCTCAATGTAATGTCCCAACTCCCAGATACAAAGGTCTGGGCAATGAAAGCAAGTGTACTAAACACCTTCTAACCGCCCTATCTATAGGTGATGCAAATTTCAAAGAATTATCTATATGAACCCCTAGGTCTCTGTTCTACAACATTACCCAAGGCTCTAATTTTAATTGTACAAGTCCTGCCCTTGTTTGTTTTACCAAAATGCAATAGCTCACATTTATACAAATCAAACTCCATCTGCCACTCTTCAGCCCATTGACCCAATTGATCAAGATCTTTGTAATCATAGATAATTTCACTGTCCATTGTACCACCAATTTTGGGGTCATCCACAAACTTGCTAGTCATGCCTTCCATATTCTCATCTAAATCATTTATATAAAATGACTAACAAAAGTGGACTCAGCACAAATTCCTGTGGAACACCACTGGTCACAGGTCTCCAGTCCGAAAAACAACCCGTCACCATCGTTCTGTCTTTTGCCGCTAAGCCAATTTTGCATCCAATTGGCAAGCTCACCCTGAATCCCATGAGATCTAACTTTACTAATTAGTCTACCCTATGGAAACTTGTCAAAGGCTTTGCTAAAGACCAAGTAATCAATGTCTACTGCTGTACCTTTATCAATCCTCTTGGTAACTTCCTCAAAAAACTCAATCAAGTTTGAGAGACACTTTCCCTCACACAAAACTATGCTGACTATCCCCAATCGTTCCTTACCTCTCGAAATGCATACAAATCTGATCTTTCACAATCACCTCCAACAACTTAATCACCAAAGTCAGACTCACAGGTCTTTAGTTTCTAGGTGGCTTCTTACATCCTTTCTTAAACAAAGGCACAACATTAGCCACTCTCCAGCCATCCGGCACCTCACCCTCTTTCAGGATGCAAGCAAGGCTTACAAGGTTGACATTGGTCATCCTGAAAAGATGTTGGTGGGCTGCCATCTTGAATTTCTGCAGCCTGGAGGTGTGGGAGCACCCACAATATAGTTAAATAATGAGTTCCAGGAGAGATGTTCACAGAGAGAAACACAATTACTCAGCTGATCGCGAACAGGCTTGCTTGGTCTCAAGGGAAGTTAGGAGTCACCCACATCAGTATGACATGCATGTCCCACTTAGGCTGGGCATCTGGTTTATTTCTCTGAAGGAAATAATTGAATCAGTTGAGCATTTACAACAGTCTGACAACTTTATGGACAATTTTGCTATATTATTGGCAGATTTGTTTTTAAAGATTAGATTCCAGTTCTCACATTGTGAATTTCCACCATGGCAATCTTCATACTTCTGTATTATATGAGTCCAGTAACAATCAGTACCATACCAGATTTATCCTGCTAACTGACCATGATACACAATCTATACTCATTCTTCTCAATCAGTAAGCAGCCATTGCAAACAATTGTGCACACAAACTGAAATAACTCCACAAGGCCAGTATCCCATCACCAAGTCACCCTTTATTTACATGCATATTACATGATACTGACCCAGCTAGCCTGATGCTCCTGTTTATATCTGTCAGCCAGGACTCTCTAATTGGACTAGTTTAACAGCCCCAGTCAGGAAACTTACATTCTATTAGGTCCACCTGGCTGACCTCGTTTCAACTATTACACAAACCTTCTTCAGTACTTCTTCTCCACCATCAACTGAGTAGGGTTCTCATCACTTGATTAGATAATTAAAAGTGCAGAGAATCCCCTGCTATGGTCTCTGTTCCCACCTCACCACATGACCTCTGAGGTCACACAAGTATCTGTCCTTGACCTTTCTACCTCTTATTCATATGCTGCTCTTCAATAACATCAACCACAACATAAATCAGGTTTCACAGGTATATTTATGACACTCAGATTTACCTCTCTTAACCATTCCATTATCCATGTTGTTAGACTGTTGGTTTATCCACCATTAGCTGGTCCTAGATGAGACAAAATGCCCTCAAACAATGAGAGGATCAAAGCCCTCATATCTTGCATTTGCCACAACTCTGTTTCCAGACACTGCATATACCTGCCAAATAATTGGTTTTGAAGACCCACACCAGTGGTCTACAGTGCTCCTGTTATTCAATGATTCTTGGTCTGCCAATATGTTAATTTTTAAATTCTTATTTTGGTTTTCAAAGCCCTCCAAAACATCACTCCTCCCTATCTCTATTGTCTTCTCCACCCCTACATGTCCCAAGATCATTGCATTGCTTCAATTTTGGCCTCTTGCCCAAATTCCATCATTTTGATGGCTACAGCTGTAATTTCAGCTGCCGGGGTCCTAAACTTAAAACTCCCTCCTTACACATTTCTATATTTCCTTTCTTTCCTGTTTCAAAACTTCTCACTTGTCCTACTATATTCCTTGGTTCAAATGTTGTTTGATAATGCTCTTCTGAAGTGACTTGGTATATATTTACTATGGCCTAGAACTTGCTGCCCATGAAGGTTGTGGAAATGGAGACAATGAGTTCACAACAAAATTGGATGGGTATTTTAAAGTACTTTAAGTTGCATGGCTGGTGAATGGAGGCAGAGGAATGGAATTGATAGCATTGCTTCACACAGAGACTCAATAGGCTAAGAGACTTTTTCATTTTGCTGTAAGTTAATCTGACTATGACTCAAGAAAAATGCAAGTAGTAGTCAATTAGGGCCACAAAGTGGTAACTCAGGTATGAAACCAACTTATCTGCCAATGGTCCAATTTAAAATTCAGCCTGTGACCATGCATCTGCTGTTCCTGATGGAGAATGCATACATTTTCTCTGTAAGCAACTTTTCTTGCTGAATGTTCATGCTCCCAGACTTAACTTAGATTCACACTTAACACCTCAAGTTATGTAAGTTAATATTCACACAGTAGAAACTGTGGAAAATATACCCTGTCACATCCCGCCAGAAAATTAAATCTTTCAATTTTTAAAGTTTTTTTTTAAATTTGTCTCCCTGACTTAAATCTGCCTCTCCTGTATATTTGTGCTCTTCTTAACTTTGTTTTAACCAGATCCTGAGCTGTGCTCTATTTCTGTATGTACACATACAAGCTAACTATAGCAATTACCTAGTTATTACCATTGCTAATATATATTTACGTTGTTGCACTTCTTGCACTGAGAAACCTTGAAACTCTAAATTTAATCATATTGGACTCCAATGTTCCTTCAAAAGTACATTTTTACTACAGATGAATAGCAGTGTAAAACTCAGCTGGATTTGAATTTCTATTGCTAAATTAATAAATATCTCTCAACACTATCTGGAATAAGTATATATTTTGTCATGACAGTATTAAATATTGCCTATTCATCTTTAAATTTGATCAACTGATTTAATACCTGGTACTTTCATGAATGGAAATAATTTTCTAAACAGACCAAAATTGACTTAAAAGTACCACAAGGGTCACCTGACTAACAGCGGCTAGCCAAGTTTCATAAAACTAAAGTGGATTAAATAAAGTGAGCTGAAATTAACATTTTTCTCAAGGGTAAGAAATCAGTTAGTTAGACCACATAGGGCGTGAGAAAAGGTCCCCATCTCCTTTTAGACTTATACCATTAAGAAAATCTTGATATGTTGGAGATGAAACATCACCTGCTGGAAACCATAACCTCAGCAAGCAGAGAATCCAGAAACAGCTGCTATTTCAAGGACTCTTTTAGAATATGAAAAGTTGATGAAATTAGTAATGCAGACCTGAACATGGGCTGGGAAGTCTGTCTCTCCCTTCTCAAGAACAGACATTTGACAGATTGGCAGCACAGATTTGAAAGAAGCATCAAAAAACAAACAATTTAAGAGATAACTGCAATATATGCCTCAGCTGACAGCACCTAAGAAGCCAACTAACCAACTGTGATCTCAGGTAAAACCTTATAAGGACATAAGAACCAGGAGCAAGAGTAGGCAATTCAGCCCCTCGAGCCTGCACTGCCATTTGATACAATGATGGCTGATCTCATTTCGGCCTCAACTCCACTTTCTTGCTTGCTATAAATAACCCTACAAGCCATTACTATTTTGATATCTGTCTATCTCCTCCTTAAATTTACTCAATGTCCCAGCATCCACCACATCCTGGGGTAGTGAATTGCACAGATTCACAACCCTTTGAGAGCAGTAATTTCTCGTTATCTTTGTTTTAAATCTGCTAGCCCTTATCCTAAAAAAAACCTGTCAGTCTAGATTGCCCCAGATGAGGAAACATCCTCTCTACATCTACTTTGTCAGTGCCCTTTTTGCATTTTATGTACCTCAATTTGTTCTCCTCTCATCCTTCTAAACTGGAGACAGTATAGGCTTAATCTCTCTTCATAAAACAAACCTCTCATCTCTTGAATAAATCTAGTGAATCTCCTCCGAGCTGCTTCTAAGAAAACTACATCCTCCTCAAGTAAGGGGACTAAATTGCATGCAATACTCCAGGTACTTTCTCACACATACCTTGTACAGCTGCAGCAACTTATCCCTGCTTTTATACTCTTTTCCTTAAGCAATAAATGCCAACACTCCATTTGCCTTCCTTATTACATACTGTAGCTACATATTAGTTTTCTATGATGCATGCACAAGGACACCCAGATCCCTCTGCAATGAAAAACTCTGATTTTTGTCTCCATTTAGTGAATAAGTTGACTTTCTATTCTTCTGACCAAAATTAATAACCTCACACTATCCATGCTAAGCTTCATCGGTCAAATTTTGGCCCATTCACCTAACCTATCCATATCTGCATGTATCAAAGGATATGGGCCAAAGGCATTACATGTTGTTAGGCCACAGATCAGCGATGATCTTATTGAACGGTGAAACAGACTCAAGGAGCTGAATGGCCTAGTCTCGTTCTTATGTTCAATATCCAAATGTGAATTTCTTATTTTTTCATTGTAACTTACTTTCCCACCTATTTTAATGTCATTTGCAATCTGACTATAGTACTTCCTATTCCTGCATCCAAATCATTAATCTAGACTGTACGTAATTGGGGTTCAAAGACTGAACCTTGTGGCACCCAACTAGTTATATTTTGCCAATCACAATAAGACCCATCTATCCTGACTCTGCTTTCTGTTGGTTAGCCAATCCTGAATCCAATTTAATATATTACCCCAATCCATCAAGGACACATACAGGATTCTAAACTGTAGATTACTTTATTTTCCTTTGTACTATCCCCTTTTGACTTTGTATCTGTATATGTGAGGGTCCAAATGACTGCCTGTATGTTTGATGTCATATCTTTAATATTTTCCTCGGGGTTAGCAGGCAACAAATTTGGTTCTTTAACTCAGGAAAACCTTGTGATTGGTTCCTTGTTGCTTGGAACAGTTAACCACATTTTTAATTGGAGAGACCTGTGGCCTAGTTCTACAAAGAACTTTGTGGCCAACTGAGAAGGTTAAAAAGTGAAGATTCAGCTCACCACTTCTCATTTGGTTGTAACAATTTACAGTTCTGTGAATAAAATTTGACTGATTTAAATAATTTCCAATATAAATAAAGTTTACATTAAATCATGAACTTTTGCTTCATTTTTGTTTATATTCTCTCTCCATCCTATTGCTAAATAGCATACTTTGTTTGTACTTGCCACATTGATTAGTAAACTGGGTTACAAGGTGATATAAATGAGTTTAAGCGTGTTATTCTGCAAGTGTTTATTAGCAAAAGTGCAACTAAACAGAGACCAGATACTTCACAGAGGGGAAATAAAAATTAGAGAGAATGAACCTACACTGAAAGAGCTTTCTGTCATTTGTACTTCCATGGTTTGCTTTGGTCCAACCATCCAACACTTTTCGACTTGACACACCAGGAAAAATAATAAATTTGATGATTTAAGTGAAATTGCTCAGGGCACGTAGACATAGCCTATGGAGGTCATAAAGAGAACATCAGCTCTGCTTCAAATTGCAGGATTATCAAACATGTCCTCCCACCTGCACCTCTGAAAACAGGGAGTAACATGAATTGAAACTCAGCAATGATTTCAAGCAGTGATTTAATGAAATGTTAAAATAACGTTCTGGTCTCTTGTATTTAGTAGGATTCTGTCAAACAATCCAAATCATCAATCCAAAGCAGTTTTTCTCTTGTGGCTAGGGCTCTACCTAGATGCATATGGATGAAAATGCAAACAAAGTACATGGTACTTAGCACATCAACCCTGAATTTTCTGGTAGTTTATTTTCAAGTACATTCACTGCTATAAATGTTCTGTGGAAATCTGACTCGAGTTGAAGACCTTTATGTTTTCAGGACTGCTTGACTTTGGTAGCAGAAGGCATCCTACAAGATGTTTCATTGGGTTACCTCTCAGAGGTCAGAATTGATAGATTTTGTTTGACTGTACCTTAATTTTGCAATAGGGCTTTGCAGTGGCTAACACCAGTCAGAAGGCAATTAAGAACAATTCAAGTCAATGAAGGAATATAACATTTTCACCACAATAAATAAGCCAAAACTTAATATTTTTGAATGATCCAAAGAGATGACACACTGAAATTATTTATATTTGATTTGTTCTCAGACATTTACGTCACAATTTGCATCCAAAGACAGTGACATCAGCAGGAAGGGTAAACAGCCAATCACTTTGAAACATTTTCACTGTAAAACAGAAGAAGTTAGAAGAACTAATAATATTTGCTTTATATTTGCAGATAACAAATAGATGATTATCATGGATTAAAAGAAAGTCTAAAATAGTTTTTTTAAATGTGGAGTTTTCTAATATAATGGTAAAACATTCTTTCGTATAAAATTGGCTTTTCTGGGACAGTCAGGATGCATAGCAATAATTTGAAACATGAAAGTGTAAATTTTCCTCAATTTTCTGACTGCTTAAGAATTTCTGCTCTGGGATGGACCTTACTGTCTCCAACAATGTTGATGTAATGCCAGCAACTTCTGAATTTCGACATTGTCCTGCACATGTATGGACTCCCAAAGTTGTTGTCAGTTTCAGTGGAGCAATGATGGAGCACATTGACAATTTGGAGTCATTACCACTTGCAAAGTACAGGACCATTCTGGAATAACCATTCTAGGATAACCTTCCTAGCTGATAACAATCACAGTGTTCTCCAAATTGTAATACTAAATTCAGTCTTCTGCTTCTCTCATTCAGGAGCCCCATCTGACGTGCAGAAGAGGGGGCAAAGTAATGAACACAAATGGTCCTTATGAAGGGAACGTGTACAAGGTATAATAATAGATATGGAATCATAGTTGAATGGCCTAATTTGGATTTTTTTTTATATTTCATCTACCCTTGTACAGCAGACACAGTGAGCAAATTTCATTGTAATCAGCATATTTTTCTCTTTAATTGCATAAAAACAAACTAAGGACAAGATATTTTTGCTGAAGTTGAATATTCATTTCAGCATTGAGGTAGAAAGGGCAGATACTAAGCTGCAATAGAGATACTATAAACACAATCAAAGCTTGTGGTCTTTCCCATTGACTCTTTCTCCTGGAGCACTCCTTTCTTCATTCCCAATCTGGCAATGGTTGTCCTTCAGAAAGTTAACCATGAGTTCACTCAGTTTTTGTCTTTTACTCCATGTGATACATTTTGATGTATCTCAAGTGTAACTAAAATGCAAATAGTTATTTGTACAAAGATACAGCACAACTGACCAGTTCTTTTTGACAATATTGCTTGACATAATTTCTTTTGAAAATACAAATTACGTTTAGTACTAGTTCCTATTTACAATAAGTGAAAGCAAAAATAAACTTGGTGTAAAGCTTTCAGAAACTCTGGCAGTATCTAGCAGCAATAGAACCAAATTTCTTATTCACTTATAGATAAACCAATTATTCTGTAAACAGAAAAAAATTGTATTTGACTACAATTTAAGAACAGTGGCTAAGCCATAACATAATACATCCAAAGTTAGGAATTTGTTTGTCCTAAACTAGACAGCATACCATGCATATCAAGCAGATTTAGACCAAAAGGGTTCACCTCAGGACAAATTCCTTAATCGCTCCTTTTTAATGTGATTGATAAGATAGTGAATTGTAGTTTACGTCTATCAGGAACAAATATATTTACAACATAAAAACTGTTAGGTAACTATGCATTTAAATTCTATTTATATAGATAGGTTAGAGACAATAGGGTAGAGTTTCCTCTTCACTATCTGAATGTCAAATATCACCTGCGTAGAAGGCAGCAAACAAATTACAATAGGGAGGATTGTATATTGCTGGCAGAACCCATTGGACTTACTTTCCATTAATTTTAATAGAAGGAAAGTTCAATTGGTTCTGTAAGAAATATATAATCCTTTGCCAGCATTCCTGTTCTGCATTCCATCCCCGCTCATGTGGGCTTTCCCCCTGCAAAGGATATTACCTGATGTGGCAATGCTTATGTTACCCTTCATAACATAAGAAATTGAATGTGGATAATGGGCATTGAATGATCCAACAGATGTTTATTATTGCTGCTTTATTTACAGTTATAATATTCACAGGGACATTGGTGTCCAGGCTAAAGTTAAGCTATGAAGTTATAAAGAGTGCAGGCTTCTATGAGTGTGTCAGTCTTTAAGTGAACAAAGTTAAGATGGAGTACATGAACCTCTTTGGAGGTTTGACAATTTGTCCTGCTTTGGTGATTTGGTGATTGTACTGCCACCTGCAGGAGTACAAATTGTTCTCTCTCATGATTGTTCGACTTAATTATCTGGCTGCTAGTTGCTGTCAGTCAACATCAGAGTGTTTGTCCTCCCTTTCTTCATGGATGATTGGTATGTCGTACATTGGCCCAAACTGACTTTCATTCTTTTGCAATGTAGCACCATGATCAGTGATGACTTCACATGATCTGAGCTTGTTGCACATTTTAGAAACCTTTTCTGGTATCTAGGTATTTATATCTGGGCTTCTTATTTGCACTCACTGCCTAGTTTTGGTGGTTATCAACCTGCTTAATCATCATGTATCTCTCTGTCTTTGAAGAAGAATGTCTTAGAACATAGAACAGTGCAGGCCCTTCAGCCCACGATGTTGTACTGAACTTTTACCCTAATTCTAAGGTCTATCTAACATCCACCCCTACCTTATACTATCATCCATACGCCTATCTAATAGCTGCTTAAATGCCACTAATGAGGCCGACTCCACTACCCTCTCCGGCAATGCATTTCACGCCCCTACCACTCTCTGAGTAAAGAACCTACCTCTGACGTCTCCCCTATATCTACCTACACTCACTTTAAAACTATACCCCCTCGTAATAGCTATCTCCACCCTGGGAAAAAGTCTCTGGCTGTCTACTCTATCTATACCTCTGATCATTTTGTACACCTCTATCAAGTCACCTCTCATCCTTCGTCGTTCTAAAGAGAAAAGCCCCAGCTCTCTCAACCTTTCCTCGTAAGACTTTCCTTCCATTCCAGGCAACATCCTGGAAATCTCCTCTGCACCTTTTCCAACACCTCCACATCTTTCCTGTAATGAGGCGACCAGAACTGGACACAATACTCCAGATGTGGCTTTTGTATAGCTGGAGCATAACTTCACGGCTCTTGAATTCGATCCCTCTATTAATGAAAGCTAACACACCATACGCCTTCTTAACAACTCTATCCACCTGGGTGGCTATCCACCAGGTGTCCTACGTCTGAATAGTTAGAAATTGGTTACTGGGCAAGGTCATTTCCACTGAACACATGTGCTGGGGATGATATTCTCTTCTTCATTGCTGTTGTATGAAAATGCAGTAATGCAATACAAAAATCTTGTTTTTACACTCAACGCTTAATGATCATTGATTTGATAGCATGCACCAAATGGTCTTTTAGACTCTTTGGGGTGTGTGGACAGTGACGTGACAATATGATACAGGTCATTCAATAAGACCATAAACATAGGAACAAGAGTAGGCCAATCAACTTTGCAGAATTAACACGTGCTGTTTCCATCAATGATCAGAAGGATCAAGGAAAGACATGGAAAGGTGTCCAAGATGAAGGTATGAATTAAGTGAAGGAAGAACAGACTCCAACTCGTCACACAGACAGCAACCCCAAGAATCTGTTGACCAGTTTGTCAGTTTGTCAAGCTTGATCCACTATTCAGTAGGATCATGTCCTTTTATTCTCAGAATATATTCTTGATCCTAGATTCTCCCACAAGAGGAAACATGCTCTCAGCATTTATCCTGTCAAGCCCCTTTAGAATCCTGTATGTTTCAATGAGATCACCTCTCACTCTGCTAAATTCCAATGAGTGGATCCCAACCTGTTCAACCTTTGCTCATAAGGCAATCCCTCCATACATGTGATCATCCTAGTGAACTTCTCTGAACTACCACCAATGAAATAATATATTTTCTTAAATAAGGGAACAAACTGTTCACAGTACTCTAGATGTGGTCTCACCAGCACCTTGTACTGTTGCAGTAAGACTTCCCTACTGTTGTACTCCAATGCCCTTGAAATAAGGGCCAATATTCCATTAACCTTCCTGATTACCTGCTGCACCTGAGTGCGAGCTTTCTGTGTTTCATGCACAAGTACCCCCAAGTCCCTTTGTGTTGCAGATTTCTACAGTCTTCTCTATTTAAATAATACATTGTTCTTTTGTTCTCCCTTCCAAAAAGAACAATTTCACATTTTCCCATATTATACTCCAATTTCTAGCTTTTTGCCCACTTATTTAATTAACAATATCTCTTCGTAAACTGTGTGTATCCCTCTCTCACCTGCCCTTCCACCTATTTTTGTGTCATCTGCAAATTTAACTGCATCCTTCCTCCAAGTCATAAATATACATTGTAAACATGGATTCTTGGATTCTTTGTCCTGCATTGTAGTTACTTTAAAGAGACCTGGAGACCATTGTCACTAGTAACCTCTTTTCCATACTATTTATCCTCTTCCCCTAAATAAATCTATATCCTGATCTTCTGAACCAAGGTCATGTCTAACTATTGCACAAGCATCATCTGTGATTAACAGTACCATCCTTCTACTTTTACCAGGCTTCCTATTTTCCTCAAATGTCCTCAATATGCAGGACCCAATCCTTGTTGTCCTGAAGCCATGTTTCCATAATGACTACCAGATCACATTTATTTACGTCAATGTGCAGCATTATTTCATTTATTTTGTTATCTGTGCAAAGTCTAGTTTTGATTGTTGGTGTATTTTGTGTATCTGTAGGTTGTTTTTCCACTGCCTCTTCCTGGCAAATATTCTCTGACCTTAATTTCCCATATTAATGTTTTCTTCTCTTACCTTGTTCTTACTCTTGATATACCATATAATTTGACATTTGATCCTTTGCCCCACTATTTAGGTTAAAACCCTCTCTCTTTCCCTAGTTATGTGGTTCACAAGAACACTAGCCCCAGCACAGCTCAGGTTTTGACCAATAGTAAAGCCACCACTTTCCCCAGTACTGTTGTCAGTGGTCCATTAACTGGATCTCATTTCTCCCAACCAGTCTTTAAGCCACTTATTCATCTCTCTAATTTTATATACCCTATGTCAATGTGCATGCAGTTTAAGCAATAATACAGAAATTATAATTTTTGCATGTGCATGTCCACTGTCCCAAGTATCACAAAAGCTTGGACAGCTTTTAAGTAGATGAGAAAAAAGTGCATCAATTACAGATTTTGTTGTTTTGTTGCATTTTGCAGATTGTAATAATAATGTTGGCTGCACTATGTCTTCATACTTAATTCCATCCTCAAGCAATGTATCAAATGAATGCCCCTTTTCTTACCCAAAATATCCTTCCTCAAGACAATAACTGGTGTGGAAGCAGTCACTAATTCCACAAGCCTCTCTCCAGAAAAGTTGTTTTGCTATGGCATCTTCTGACAAACTGGTCAACAGATTCTTGGGGTTGCTGTCTGTGTGACGAGTTGGAGTCTGTTCTTCCTTCACTTAATTCATACCTTCATCTTGGACACCTTTCCATGTCTTTCCTTGATCCTTCTGATCATTGATGGAAACAGCACGTGTTAATTCTGCAAAGCTCCTCCTTGCTAATGGCAAGCATGATTTGCAGAGCTCTTCTTGGAATCATCTGTTGTTCAATCTTCAAAATAGAACTGTATACATTGTTTGCATCATTGTATTTCAGTAAAGGTATAATTGGACATCCATTCCATAATTGTTTGCATTTCATTTCTCTTTGGAGGGTCTTTGTATTTTATTTAGAAGTAGAGTGCAATGCAATGTTTGCTTGTTTCATTTACTGATCTTGTTTCTCTCTTCTTTTCTCCCTTTTGTGTCACTGCTTTCCTTTATTTTTCTTGTTGCTGGTCCCTTATGCATGTTAACTTGAAAAGTACAAGTTTGTAAGTTTGAAGTCACAGGCTTGAGAGTGCTTGTGGTGCAATGGTAGTGTCATTTCTTCTGGGACTCACCTGCTCCAGAGGTTATGTCATAACATCCTTGAACAGATTGATTAAAAAGACTTCAAATTGCAGATTTCTGCCTCTGGGTTGTATTTACACCAATTGGGAATGAAGACATCACTGAGTTTTTTTAATTTTGACACTGATTTTTTTTTACATTTACAGACACATCGGTCTCTAATCACCATAACATGAAGCTATGAAGTTACACAGCATGCTTCCATTAGTTTATCATGCTTCAAGTGATCTAGGTTAAGATGGAGTATGTGGACTTTATGCCCTTATGTCATATGTCATGATACAGTGATGATACCATGAAGATGTCTTTTGAAGATATATTAACATATTGTGTCCGTTAAAGGTATGCTGACATTCTGACTGTGAAACAAAACACAACTGCAATGAGTACAGGGTAAAGTTAAAAATATACTACTATATGTCAGCATACTATGTGTGAGAAGATGTACTTAGATGGTTAATTGGGGTTGTTAACCTGGTCCAATCAGGGAATCCTGGCTGACAGACATAAACAAGAGTGTCAGGGGTTCTGTTCACTTCAGGAGCCTGCTCTGAGTTAGCTGGGTCAGCGTCATGTACTATGCACATGTAAATAAAGGGTGACTTGGTGACAGGATACTGGCCTTCATGAAGTTATTTCAGGTTCATGCATAGTGCTGAATACACTAACATAGAGAAATTACTGAACATCATGGGTGGGTAAACCAGCTTAAACATATTGTAATCAAAAATTCAATAACTTTTGTGTCTTCATTTAATATCATACAGTGAAGGAACTTAGCAGTTTTTAAAAATCAATTTGCAAATGGTTTGTTTTAAGCTCCATTTTTAAATTATCAGTAACAACATCTTGATGAGTGACTGCATCATGCTTAGAATGAAATTTCAAGAAATATTTATTTATGTTTATGGGGATATTAAAAGGAAGTCTTAAATTGATGTTGTCATTTCTGAACAAGAAATGCTTCTTCATATTTCAAAATAGTGTCAGTTCAGAAAATAGTGTGTCTTTCTGTGTAATCTTCACAAAACCTTGCATTGTAACATCAAAGTTCATTCCATCATCATGTAGCTGCACTATTTTACTGATTCAAAGGTTGCTAAATAGAAAGTCTAGTTTTACTATAATATTTGTACTACAGGGGCCTGGACTAAGTAACTGTTAAACCAGTAATTAGTGAAATGTAGACCTTTATTAGAGTCATAGAGTCATTCAGCACAGAAACAGACCCTTCAGTCCAACTCATCCATGCTGACCAGCTTTCCCAAATCAAACCTGTGTTTGGCCCATATTATTGTGAAAATCATTAATATCTCAAACATCATTTTAATGCATTTACTTACATTTTGTAAGCCTGGGTATAAAAGTGAGCCCCACCTTCAATATTTCCTGCTTTCCAGTTAGCTTTGAATAAAATCAAAAAATAAAATGTAATTTTCATTTTACGTGAAATTCAAAAACACAATTCCACAGGATGATAGTCTTTTCAAAAGAATACTTAAATGTAGAAAATACAAAATAGTACATATTTATCAGAATAACAGACATACTGCATTGATTAAGCTGTTCAGCCTGTTTAGTTTTTGATGGCTCTTTCGAAGAATTGTCCAGACAGACAAGAACAAACACTCCAGACAAGAATAGCTTCTTCCCCACTGTTATCAGATTTTTGAATGGGTCTCTCATATATTGAGTTGATCTTTCCCTGCACCTTCTCTCTAGTTGTAACAATATATTCTGCATTCTGTTCTATTACTCTGCTGTACTTATGCATGATCTGATTTGCCTGGATGGCATGCAAAACAATACCTTTCACTGTGTCTCAGTATGTGACAATAAGAAAATCAAATCAAATCAAGACTTTACCTGCAAAATCTTGAAAATTCAACAATGTGTTCAGTTATCCTTAGTAATTTCCTACAGAAACTGAGTCTTTCTCCACTTTTTGAGGTAATTTCCAAATTATAAAACCCAATCTGAAAATCACTCCCATTTCCACTCTACTTCTTTTGCCAAATCTTTTAAATCTATGATCTGTGGTTACTGATCCACTTACCAACAGAAACAGGTTTTTCCTGCTGGCTCCAATCTCATAGAGTCATAGAGTTGTAAAGCACAGAAACAGACACTTTGGTCCAACTCATACGTGCTGCTCAGACATCCCAAACTAAACTAGTCCCATTTGCCAGCATTTGGCCCTCATCTCTCTAAATCCTTCCTATTCATGTACTCATCTAGATGCCTTTCAAATGTTGTAATTGTACCCACCTCCACCACTTCTTCTGGAAGCTCCTTCTTTACATGCACCACCCTCTGCATGCGAAAGTTGCCCCTCAGGTCCCTTTTTCCCATTTCACCTTAAACCTATCATATGGATTTTCTCTCCTAGGTCTTCCCTTAACCTTCTGTTGTCTAAAGAGAATAGTCACAGCTTTTGCAATCTCTCTATTGAACTGAAAAACTCTATGCCTAGTACATTTTCTCCGTACCCTCTTTCAGATTTAACATCCAAACCAAGTTATGGCGTGTAAAATTGCATATAAATCTCCAGCTTAGGCCTAATCATTCTGTATTCTGTTCTATTACCCTGAAGTACTTTTGTAAGGTATGATTTGTCTGGTTAGCATGCAAAACAATACTTTTCACTGTATCTAGTAAGTGACAAGAACAAATCAAATCAAACCGGTGATTTGAAAGGGTCCATTGGTAAGTGGATCAGTAGCCACATATGGTAGATTTAAAAGAATCAGCTAAAGAAACAGAGTGGAAATTTCACATTGGGTGTTATAATTTGGAACATACTTCGTGAAATGGAGAAAGACTCAGTTTCCGTCGGAAATTACAAAGGATAACCATATACATCCTTGAATTTTGATTTGATTTTCTCATTGTGTACACAATGCCACTATATATAAAGTAAATTTCCTGTATGCTTTCTTAACCATCTTATCAAATATGGTCAAAGATTTGTGAAAATGTATGTTGATGTCCTACCGAACTGAGTAATACCTCAAAGTAATACCAATCAGACCGTACAAAGTTCATTCCAAAGTGCATCATGAAGTGCACGTGTATGTTGAATCATGAAGTCGCATTTATCGGGGCATTTATGTAAAATAAACCCTGATTTTTTTTCTTCCTCGTGGAATACATAATGCACCCAGTGTTTGGGCTGGGACCCGTTGTCACACGAACACCACGTGAAGCATCGCGTCGATTATGAAGGTGTTAGAGATGATGCCACATTCCAGCCGTTTTTCAGATATCGCTCAGAATGCAAATACATCAAAAAGAACAAAGATGAAGACCCCTCTCCCCAACGCTTACATACGAGCCTCATGAATTGCTATTGATTTATAACTGCATATTTATAATCTAGAAGTTGGTTCCTTCTGTCCGACAGCAAGTTCATGTGGAATGTCATCTCCACACAGTTGGGATTTGTGGGTGAGGTTGCGGGTCGGTGAACTTGCTTCTTGTGGGTTTAGATTTGCACTGGGCGGTGCTGAGGATGCGTGTTGCCCGGAGCCCGCACACACTCATCGCTTCAACTTCCTTATGATGATGATGTGTTAATCACATAAGCACACGAAAATAAATCGCGGGAAAGAGAAAAAAAAATGGCGGCTGATGAGGCAGGGAGCTGTGAGTGTGATTGCACATCGTGTCTGTGCCCCCCAGCAGCAGCGGCGACCCCGCTTGACTGATTGCTCTGAGAAAGGACTTTTGTCGATCCAAGAGGAAGCGTCACTTTCATCAGAAAGACTGCAGTGAAGTGGAAACGTGTGTGTGAGAGAGACAGAAAGGGTAAGGTTGGAGCTGGAGCAGGTTTGTCCTAAAACAGGAGAGAGAGAGAAGGCGGGGAAGGAGTTTGAAAAATGCAGAAATGTGTTTTGCTGTTTGATGTGAAGTTAACTGTGATTCGGATCAAAGTGTTCGGAGATTTGGAATGCAGTCTGAAGTATTCTTTTTAGCAATTAACTGACTTGCTGAAACTCTGAAAATTCCAGCTGATTTTTTTTCCCCTAAATGTAAACTATCGCTCGATGATGATTTAAGAGATGCATTTGAAATTCCATGCAAAAAATGTAAAACATAATTTTGCTCGATGACGCAAACAGTGTCAGCATGCGAATTAAAATTGATCATTTAGAAATCTACCGAAGTATTTATCGGTTCAGAAGCCTTCCGTTGCCGGCATCTGGATTTTATTTATTTTTTGATTCAATAAAAAAAATGTTATTACTAAATGTATATTGATGAACGCACTTTTGTATATTTTTCAAATTTGCACAAAACTATTGCCTGACAAGCGGCCATGTTTGACATGTAACTCTTCTAGCTCTGGAATTAGCTCTGCTCAAGTTGCATTTTATTTGCGATTTTATCTTTTGAATTTTTTTTGGCTTAACGTGTCCGACCAATTCGGACTGAATTAGAGCAGGATCTGAGTCAGTGTTCTCAGACAGTGTCAAGGTTGGTTTTGGGTGGAAGGTACATTTTTTTATGTATGAGCTCGGTCCTTTCTTAGCTGTGAGTGAGGTAAAATTTGCGAAAAGAAAGTAACGGCGCTTCTGTCAATGTCAGGGACGCAGAGAGGCCGCCAGTGACTGCCCCGGCTCTGATTGACATCGAGTTGAACCACTCACAATCTCTAGAACGGCCACTGTAAACTTTGGGCCAATCGGAACCTTCAGGGGCGTGGCTGGAGTTTGTGTTTGCGGAACTTCATTGGCTGTTGCGATTCAAGGGGGCGGGTCTTTATTGGCGCGCTTTGACATTCTCAGGAAGTGCTTGCTGTCGAGACAATCATTTATATCGCAGCAGATGACAGGCTCTCTCACCTCGGTTGACATTAGCTTCATTACTGTCTGATCTGCCCCCAACAGGTGAAATCAAACTTTCAGCAAGTGAAATAGTCAACAGATAAGTTAACAGATAACCACTTTGAAGTAACCCAACTGGACAATTGCTGTAACAAAAACAGAAATTGCTGGAAAAATTCAACTGAAGTTCTGAAGGGTCACTGGATTCGAAACATTAATTCTGCTTTCGCTCCATATATGCTGCCAGAGCTGCTGTTTTTCTCCAGCAATTTCTGTTTTTGTTTGAGATCTTCAGCATCTGCAGTTCTTGGTTTTATTTTAGTGCATAAGTGCTGTATTTGAAACATTGGCATGAATGAATGTGACGAATCAACATCATTCTGTCTTAGTATGAAATTGTTACTTGAAATTTACATCTTTTGGTAAAATTAAGAGTCATTATTTTCAAGAATAACTGAATTCTAATATGTTTAAAACGTAACCATGGGGCAGCATGGTGGCACAGTGGCTAGCACTGCAGCCTCACGGTGCCCGGGACCCAGGTTTGATGCCAGCCTTGGGTGACTGGCTATACCGAGTTTCAGCCTTCTTCCCATATCTGTATGAGTTTCTGCTGGGTGCTCCGGTTTCCTCCACAGTCCAAAGATATGCAGGTTAGCATATCCAGGCAAGGTGGATTAACCATGGTTAGGGTGGGGGTGTGGGTCTGGACGGGATGCATTTTGGAGAGTTGGCGCAGACTTCATGGATCAAAAGGTCTCCATCTGCACTGTAGGGATTCCATGATTCTATAGAAAATAGGAGCAGGAGTAGGCCATTCAGCCCTCTGAGCCTGCGTTCAGCATGATCGTAACTGATCGTCCAAATCAGTACTCATTTTTTCCCAAATCCTTTGATCTCTTTCACACTAAGAACTACATCCAACTCTTTCTTGAAAATATCTAAGGAGTTTATAGAATCCTAGAATGACTTTAGTACGGAAGGAGACCATTCAGCCTGTCAAAATAGTGCTGGGTCTCTGCAAGAACAATTTAGTTAGTTCCAGTGCCCCCATTCTTTCCCTGTGGTCTTGTTATTTCTTTCCTCTTCAGGAACTTATCTGATTCCCTTTTGAAAGCCACAATTGAATTGACATTTTTAGACAGTGCATTTCATATTCTGAACACTTGCTACGTTTAAAAAAAAAACTAATTTTGCCTTTGGTCCTTTTAACAATCATCTTAAATCTGTGTTCTCTGGCTTTCAATGTTTCTGACAATGGGAACAGTTTTTCTTGAGCTACTCTGCTCAGACCGCTCATGATTTTAAATATCTCTTTATATCTCCTGTCAAGCCTTTTTAGGGAGTCCGACCCCAGCTTCTCCATTCTACATAACTGAATTTGTTCAACTAAAACCAATCTTCTAAATAGTTTCTGCACCCTCTCTAAAACATTTATATCCTTCCTGCGGAGTACCTTGATACCAGCAGCACCGTGATAAAGAGTTATGTTGCTAAGTAAGAGTTGGTCATAGAGGAATACAGCATAGAAACAGACCCTTCAGTCCAAACCCATGCCAACCAGATATTCTAAATAAATCTAGTCCCATTTGCCAGCATTTGGCCCATATTCCTCCAAGCACTTCCTATTCATGTGCCCATCCAGATCCTTTTAAATGTTGTAATTGTACCAGCCTCCACTACTTCCTCTGGCAGCTCGTTCTATACATGCACCGCGTTCTGTGTGGAAAAACCTGCCCCTTAGGTCCCTTTTAAATCTTTCCCCTCTCACTTAAACCTATGCCCTCTAGCTCTGGACTCACCCATGCCAGGGAAAAGAACTTGTCTATTTACCTTATCCATGCCTGTCATGATTTTATAAATGTCTATAAGGTCACCCCTCAGCCTTCAACACTCCAGGGAAAATAGCTGTAGTCTTCTCAGCCTCTCCCTGTAATTCAAACTTCCAATCTAGGCAACATCCTTGTAAATCTTTTCTGAACCTTTTCAAGTTTCCTTCCTATGGCAGGGAGACGAGAATTGAATGCAGTATTCCAAAAGTGGGCTAACCAATGTCCTGTACAGTCAAAACATGACCTCCCAATTCGTGTACTCAATGCTCTGACCAATAAAGGCAAGCATACCAAATGCCTTCTTCACCATTCTATCTACTTGCAACTGCACTTTGAAGAAACTATGAACCTGCACTCCAAGGTCTCTTTGTTCAGCAACACTCCCCAGGACCTTACCATTAAGTGTATAAGTCCTGCCCTGATTTGCCTTTCCAAACTGCAGCACTTCACATTTATCTAAATAAAACTCCATCTGCACTCGTCAGCCCATAGGCCCGTTTGATCAAGATCCCATTGTGCTCTGAGGAGACCTTCTATGCTGTCTACTACACCTCCAATTTTGCTGTCATCTGCAAACTTACTAACCATACCGCCAGTGTTCATATCCAGATCATGCTGTTTTCAAAATCCTTGTTTGAATCCACAGTAACTCAGTTGAAGAATTGCCTGGGAGTTCTTTCAATGTAATTGGTGCTTAAAGAACTCATGGTGCTGTCTTGATTCTCAACTTGGACTATCGTGACCAATATTTTTTTAAAAAATGGATTAAGAGGATTAAATGCATTTGTTTAGAATGACCCCTAAATTGTCCACATTGTGATGTGCATTGCAAGAATAAATTTATTTAGTAAAATTGAATAATTAATGAACAAACGTTGTTGATGTAAGGGAGTTCAGAAGATCACAAGTCCAGCATAAATAGGTACTGGAATGCCAGGTTCCACTGCAACAATTTCATTTCCCAAACTATTATGAAATTCGGATATTTTAAAATTCAGGTCACGTTGATATTACCCTGACAATCTATCTAGATCGCAAAATAAGGTAATCATATTTCTGGCATCTAAGTCTGAAATCCTCAACATGCATTTCCTTACTATGTCAGAGGATGTAGTAAGAAAATGTGCAACTCTGTTACATCTGTAATGGCATTTGTTTTGAGAAACATATATGCAGCCCCAAAGGCTGAATTGTAGCAACTTACAAAAAATCCATTGATTCTAAATAATCAGCTTGAAAATATGTAACATTATAACAATCATATAATGACAAAAATAAACATTCAGCAAGTAACAAGGAAGTGGATATTAAAAGAAGAATAACGTTGAACTAAAATTGCAAACCAATCCACCATTTCTGTGAATTTCAGTTAAGGCTACAGAATTCACTGTATATTGATTGATATCCCAGAGACAATGAACAGCATAAACTAATTTATTTTTTGGATTTAACTGACCAAGCAAATTGACTTTAAAAACAATTTAAAGTTGTTTCATTCACAACTTGGATGTGATTTAAATCTTGGGTGTTTCAATATGAAAATAATTGTTATTCATTTAATATTTTTCTTCAAAATGTAAATACATGTGGGCGGATTTTGCATTATCTTGTTTTAATCTTACTTGTTACATTGTTTTATTCAAACTCTCATATAGATATATTTAATGCTAAAAGGAAGGGAACTGTAACAGAGACAACAAAGATTTCTAAAGTATCTTATAATTGCAGTGTTTCAAAACATGTTTTAGGGAGTGGTGACCACTATTATGGAGGTAAATCTGGCTTTAATTGAAGGAAGGATGTTGCTCAGGATGTTAGGGGAACTTCCTTCTTGTTTTCAAACAATACTGCAGTACAGCTCAAGCAGGATTCCCAGAGGTGATGGTTGGCACTCTGAGAGGGATTGCAAACTGAAATTTTGGGGTCCCAAGTTCTGAGGTGACAGTGGAGCTCTGTCCGAGTTACAACAACTACGCTCCCAATCTAACAGGCCCCTGCTTCCACAGTTCTCGCTCAGGAGGTGTGTTAATATTCAAGTTTCAAAATGGTGACAGTGGGAAAACATTTGGGAAGTGCTGAGCTAGAACTTTAGTTATCTGTTTTAAAGGACATCTATCAACATCACATCCCCTGATGTTGCATTGTTGTGCTAACTTAAATTAGGCACATACGTTTTGCTGTGCAGTTTTATCTAACAACATTTTGACACCAATACATGGATGCTATCTGCTGACTTCAACTGATATAATATGACATACATAAAAGCCATTTCAAATTTGCAATTTTTTACAGAGAAATGTCAAAACGTTGTCAGTTAACGTACAACATGTACAATACACATGCAAAGGCATATTAGTAACAAAAGGAGAATTTAGACAAGGATCAATTGACTGTCACTGTATTAAACTGACAAGTCTCAAGACTGAAATTGTTATAGATACTTTCTGAAGAGGCTACCAAAGAAAAATTGAGAACAGTCGAAATCTTGAGAACGTACGTGGAACAGAAAGTCAAGAAAGGAAGGAAAGACATGCAAAGCAAGCAATCCAATTTTGAGGAGATCTAGACCCCAAATCCAGGTGTATTGCAATCACAGATACTGAAAGGCGGTAGAGAGGAGAAACCTGAGGCATAATATTTAGATGTAAAAGCAGCAGTGCCAAAGCATTGACAACCAGACTATAAAATTCTCAGTTGCTAGAAAAAAAAGAGAAGTATAACAAGAACTTGCTTTTAATAAAGTGCCTAAATGAAGTTCTCACAAGGAATGTAATCAGATAAAATTTGTCCAAGCCATGCCAGGTGCTATGACCGATGGCCAAATGCATGTTCAGTGATAAGTTAGATGGAGTGTCTGAAAGGTCGAGGTTAAGGTTAAGGGAAGAAATTGCAGACCTTAAAAACTTGGTAACTGAAGGTATGGCCACTGGTTGGAGGGGTGGGGGCTAGGGGGGACTAGAGTGAGAGATGTTCAAGAGGCCGGATTTTAACAGCACAAAGTTGAGGTTTGGGCTGACTGGTCTATTTTCTGTGCTGTTGTTTCTTTGGAATATTACTAAACTTTGCTGTGATTTACATTTGTAGTAACTTCGAACTAAACTTCTGGAGGTTGCTTAGGGTCTTCAGAAATAGTGGATAGTGGTTCAGAACTTAGTAGACGTATACTGCAGCAACCATATCTTCTGGAACAAAATTATCACTCTGTTTGAGTGCAGTGGAAATTGTTAATTGGCTGATATTCTTTTAATATTACTAAGATGTGATTTTTCTTACTTTGATTTACAGCATTAGGAGGAGCTGATGGAGAAAGGCACATTGGAACCACAACGGAGAGATGTTGGTGCCGTCTCCAAATGCATCCCGAAGATTTCTAACAAATCTCTGCAAAATGGAACAATACATATGGAACAAAATTGTGCATTTACTGAAGGGCAGTATGTCTTGTCCAGATGGACAGATGGTTTGGTCTACCTGGGAAAAATCAAGAAGGCATGAACATTCCTGAAATTCCTAATTCAATTTGAAAATGTCTCTCTATATAAATTTCTATTTATAAGTGTGTTCCTCTTTTTCTATTCACTGCTCCCTCAGGCTGTGAGCATCTGAGATCCCAGATTGTGTGAATCTCTATTTTCCTTAATGAAGTTTCCAATAGATTATATTTGGCCAATGTAGGAAGGAATGTCACAATTCCCAACCAAACAGATGCTCTCTCTCTCTCTCACTGTCTTCCCCACTGCCCCCCACCAACCCAACAACAACACCCCACACCCAGAAAATACGTGAATTTCAACTGAACTTGAGATTCAGATTGATAGACTAACTTTGAAGATCTTAATTGGCTATTTTTATATTTGTATAATTCATGTTACATAATGAGAAATGAATACCAGAAAGCCATATAGCACAGAAACAGGCCCTTCAGCCCAACTCCTCTATGCTGACCAGGTTTCCTAAATTAAACTAGTCCCATTTGCCTAAGTTTGGCCCATATCCTTCTAATTCTTTTCTATCCATATATTAAATGTCTTTTAACTGCTGTAATAGTACCTGCCTCTACTATTTCCTCTGGCAGCTTGTTCCACATTCGCACCACGCTCTATGTGAAAACATTCTCCTCGGGTCCCTTTTAAATCTTTCCCCTCTCGCCTTAAATATTTATCCTCTAGTTTTGGACTCCCCTACCCTACCCAGTGTTGAGGGAAAAAAAAAACAGTTCAGTTCTACAGAGTTCATTCTTGCAATAAATTCACTCCCTCATCACAGTCTCTAATCTTATTTTGATTTGTGCTTTCTTTAAAGCCATTACTTTGTTTGAGAGATAATTCTAAACATTTAGTGTTCATTGAGTAAAGATTGTTTCTCCTGGTCTCTGCTTTAATTGTATTTTGCACTGATGAACTGGAGGTACAGCAGAGCATCAAAGAGAAAATGGACAAATAAAATAAAGAAAAAGAAAAAAAAAGTTTATGATGATTAAAATAAGATAATTATCATCTCTGTTATTAATCATTATTGAAATATTAATCATACATTTGGAATTGAATTAGTGAGTTGAGTTTTTTTAAAAATCTTTTCAGGTGAACAAGCATAAACACAGTTGCCTTTTAGTGTTTGAAGATAATTCTGAATTTTGGATTCTGTGGAAAGATATACAGCATGGTGAGTACAATTCAAAATACCTATTGAGTTTAGGCTCACTACCTTCTCATTTATACAACCATTCCAGTGTTTAAAAAGGTTAATATTCTGACTCTCTCTCACTAATGTTAGTATTGTTTCTACCACTTTTATTGAAAATAAAATGAGAAATGTAAGGAGGAACTGGATCATATTTTCTTTGATTATTTCACAGTTTCCCCACCTTAAGGTATGGTAGTACAGGTGTCAGAAGCCATTCTTTAAGAGTAAGCCCAGAGTGTAGAGTCATAGATATATAGCACAGAAACAGACCCTTTGGTCCAACTCGCCCATGCTGACCAGATATCCTAAATTAATCCTGTCCCATTTGTCAGCATTTGGCTCATGTCCCTCTAAACCCTTTCTATTCATATACCCATCCCGATGCCTTTTAAATGTTGTAATTGTACCTGCCTCCACCACTTCCTCTGGCAGCTCATTCCATACACACATCACCCTCTGTGTGAAAATGTTGTCCCTTAGGTCTCTTCTAAATCTTTCCTCTCTCGTCTTAAACCTCTGCCCTCTAGTTTTGGATTTCCCTAGCCTGGGTAAAAAATATTGACTATTCACCCTATCCATGCCCCTCATGTTTTATAAACTTCTATATCGTCATGCCCCAAGCCTCTGACGCTCCAAGGAAAATAGCCCCAGCCTATTCAGTCTCTCCCCATAGCTCAAACCTTCCATCCCTGGCAACAAATTGTAAATCTTTTCTGAGCCCTTTCAAGTTTCACCACATCCTTCCTATAGCAGGGAGACCAGAGTTGAACGCAGTATTCCAAAAATGGTCTCACCAATGCCAATAGTGGCAAGGTTGTTGCATTATGCTTCTTATGTTACTAGCCCCACATTGTCCATTGATTACAGTCAGAAATGGGGACCCTTTGACGTTCTTCCCCTTCCTTAATTTATATTCTTTCTTGAGTTCTCTACCTGATGGGAGGTTCTTGGTGATTTATTTTTAAATATCAGGTAGATATTTTCTAATCAACCTGTTCCAGAGTGTTATGACACACGTCTGGAGCAGGTGGACTTAACCTTGTGTCTCGTGGCTCAGAGATATGAACAGTAGAAAGTGCCACTGCATTGTCTCACCCCTAGCTGTGATGTTCATCTTATCCACATGGTAGATATCTAGTGTACTCCTGCTCCCTCTCGCACTGACTCAAATTCACACGGAAACAGGCTTTAACGGTATTTACCTCATCAAATGGAATAATAGTTATATTCAGTTCCAAGTGCCCTTCACTTTTATTTCAGCTGTAATTAGTGACATTGAAGCCTGCAAACAAAGCTTCTTCTGACAGTTTCCTACTTTCCTGAAGACAGTGAATTTTGCTAGAATACAGTTTGCTTCAAGTGACTTCGAAGGTGAGTGTCAATGAGCTACCTGAATAAGGGGACATATCACAGCTGAGCTGATCCAGCTCCTCTCCTGAAATTGACACAAGTGCTGACCAACAGCTGTCAGTGGGGCAGATGCTGACAGCTGGGTTGAAGTTAATGAATCAGTGGCTCATTTTACTTTCTGTTCTTTCTCTTCTCCCTGTTGACTTTAATTGAGATAAACCTCATGAAAGATGTATAGCATTCACCAAATGCACATTTTATACAATCACACAAAGTCAAGCTGTACCTTGATGTATTGCAATCAGGGCAGATATCTAGTTAAATTTTTACCCTCCCTTATTCTGCGAATTTATTTATCGACATTATTTCATTCTTATTTGTCCTTCTCTTTCTTCTAATGCTTGATTCTTTGTAAAAACAAAAATTAGCATTTAAAGGTCATTTTGTTTTAAACAGCTGGTGTTCCTGGAGAAGAGCCGAGGTGTAACATCTGCTCGGAGAAAGCATCTGCAGCACCTAATGAAATTTTGATTTGTGGCAAGTGTGGGCTAGGTAAGAGGCACTGTTAATAATCTCCTTTGAAAATGCCCAAGCCCAGCTAGAGATATGCTGGAAAGTTGATTAGAAGCATTGTCACAATGGCAACCTGCTTTCCACAGGATGAGTTTCTTGTCTCATCCAGTACTCCTCGGACAGTTTCAGGGATTAGTGGGGTCTTCAGAATAAGAAATACGGGCTGAAAAAGTGGCATGACATGTGAACACTTACAAGTGCACATCACTTCATGCCATGCGCTACCTTGGCAGAGGAAATAACACAATTCTTTAATTCATTCCTCCCATTAGAACTGAACTGAAACTATTTCTTTGATGTAATAAAATCAGGAAATGCCCCAAATACTCATCAGGTTAGGCAGAATCTGTGGTGATAAAAGAGCAAATGTTTTATGTCGAGATGATATTTGGATTCAGATTTGTTAAGTGCATCCAAGAGGGATTCTTGAAACATTGTGTAGATAAACCAACTAGGGAAGGAGGCATATTAGACATGGCCAGGTGATCAAAGTTTCAGTGGGGTAGCATTTTGGGATCAGTGATCATAATTCCGTAAGTTTTAAGATAGTTATGGGTAAGTATAAGACTCGACCTCAGGTGGAAGTGCTAAACTGGAGGAAGGCTAATTACAATTGTATTAGGCAGGAACTGGAAAAATTGGATTGGAAGTTTGAAAGTAAATCGTAAGGGATTCCTAAAGATGCCTTCTAAACGTCAGTTGACCAGAGTTCAGGATCAGCATGTTCCTGTGAGGATATAAGGGAAGGATGGCAAGATTTGGGAACCTTGGATGATGGGAGATGTTATACAAAAACAGAAATTGCTGGAAAAACACGGCAGTTCTAGCAGCACCTGAAGCAGAGTTAACGTTTCAGATCCAGTGACCTTTCTTCATAACTGATTTTAGTGAGGAAAAGTATGGTATATATGCTGAAGATGAGGTGGGGAGAGCAGGCAAGGAATAAATGATAGGTAGAGATGAGAGTGAGAGAACAAAGGAATGGGTAAGGGACAGCTGGGAGAATCAATAGCTGCTAATAGGGACTATTATTAGTTGACAACAGGTTGTGTGTGGTAGCAACCCATGTGATGACAAGGTCTGGTGTATGGGGGTTGGGGTAAGGACATGGGAGAAGATGCTGAGGTCCTAAAATTATTGATTTGTTGTTGAATCCTGAAGACTGCAGGGTCCCCCAAGTGGAAAATGAGGTGCTGTTCTTCCAGCTTCTCTGGAGCACTGCTGTAAACCTGAGACAGAGATGTTGGCAAGGGAGCAGGGAAGTGTGTTGCAGGTATCAGGAAGCTCAGGGTCATTTTTGCAGACTGAACATAGATGTTCAGCAAAGCCATCACCCAATCTGCGCTTCATTTCTTCAACATAGAGGAGACCACATTGTGAACAGTAAATACAGTGGATTGAATTGAGTGAAATGCAGGTGAATTTCTGCTTCACCTAGGAGTTGTGCCTGGAGCCTTGTATAGTGAGGAAGGAGGAAGTAAACAGACAAGTTTTGCATCTTCAGTGATTGAATGGGAAGATGCTGTGGGGTTGCTGGGAGATGTTGGGAGTGGACCAAGCTGTCCCTGTGGAAAGCTGATGAGGGAGGGGAGGGGAATATTTGTCTGGTAGTGGCAGCCCAAAGGAGGTGGTGGAAATGGTGGCTAAGAATCCTTTGGATGTGGATGCTGGAGGGATGGTAAGTGAGGACCAGGGGTCCCTATTGCTGCTGTGGGAGGGAAGAGAAGAGAAAGATGTTTTCTAGGTGGATTCTACTAAAGCATTTGACATGGTCCATCATGGTAGGCTGGTCCAGAAGATTAAGTTGCATGGGATCCATGATGAGTTGGCAAGTTGGATACAAATTGGCTTGGTTGTAGAAGAAAGTAGGTAGTTGTGGAGGGTTGTTTTTCTGACTGGAGATCTGTGATCAGTGGTGTTCCGCAAGGATCAGTGCTGGGACCTCTGTTGTTTGTAATACATATAAATGATTTGAATGAAAATGTTGGTAGTCTGATTAGTAAGTTTGCAGATGACATGAAAATTGATGGAATTGTGGGTAGTGAGGAAGGATGTCAAAGACGCAGCAGGATATAGATCAGATGGAAAGTTGGGTGGAGAAATGGTAGATGGAGTTTAATCTGGATAAGTGTGAGGTGACGCATTTTGGGGAGGTCAAATGTAAGAGGAAAGTATACAGTAAATGGCCAGACCTTTAGGAGCATTGATATACAGAGGGATCCTGGGGCATAAGTCCATAGCTTCCTGAAAGTGGCAACACAAGTGGATAAGGTGATAAAGAAGATATAGAGCATGCTTGCCATCATCACTCAGGGCATTGGGTATAAAAGTTGGTAAGTCATGTTGCAACTTATAAGACTTTGGTCACACCACATGTGGAGTACTTTGCACTGTTCTGGTCGCCACACTATAGGAAGGATCGAGAATGTGTAAAAAAGGCTTTACCAGTATGTTACCATTACTGGAGTATATGAGATATAAAGAGAGGTTGAACAAACTTGGATTGTTTCCACAAGAGCATAGGAAGCTGAGGGTGATCTGATAGAAGTATATAATATTATAAGGGGTGTAGATAGGGTGGATAGTTGGGCTCTCTTTCCCAGATTGGAAATGTCAAATACTAGGGGGCGTAGGTTTAAGGTGAGAGAGGGAAAGTTTAAAGGAGATGTACGAGGCACAGAGGGTGGTAGGTGCCTGGAACATACTTCCAGAGGAGAAGATAGAAGCAGATAGGACAGTGAAATTTAAGAGGTAGTTAGACAGCCACATGAACAGGCAGGGAATAGAGGGATATAAACAGGATGAACAATCCCAGCTTCCCTAGTCTTGTCAATAACTGACGATCACTGTACTTGGCACTCTATGGACAATCTTGTTATCTTGTACATGAGAGAATATTTTAACTAATGAAGTCAGTTTATCGAAAACTCTTGACTTTTATGTCAAATGTTCCAATTTTATGTGGAGATGACATACCAATCTTGTCTGCTGAAAATAATTCATTTTGATTTTAAAAAAAAGTCTATTTAGAAAAGGAGATAAAGTATGAAGCTGGAAGAACACAGCAGGCCAGGCAGCATCAGAGGAGCAGGAAAGTTGATGTTTTGGGTCCCAGCTGTTCTTCCAGCTCCATATTGTGTTATCTCTGACTCCAGCACCTGCAGTTCTTGCTAACTTTGTTTAGAAAAGGATATTATTTTCCACTGTTAAGTATGTTCATATATTTTAAGTGTTTCTGCACTAGTATATTCAGAAATAAATGCTCGAATAAAGTAACTATACTCTAAGGGGAGAAGGAACTGATTAGATTAAAGGAGGTTAATGCCTTATTTCCAAACAATGAATCCACATTGGAAACTAGTAAAATAGAAAGCTGATTTCAGGGTCATATGTGAAATGAATTTGGGCACTTCAAACAACTCCTACGTAGGTCTGCAGCTCAGAACTGCTTCTAATTCAGCGCTATTCAGCATGAGGTAATATGACACTATGGTATACAATAACAACTTACACTGATACAGAAAGGGATGTTCCTCAGAGGATGAAATATCTTGTACAAATGAACTGCATCTCACAGCTAATTATATCCCTTTGACTAGTGAGTGGGGTTGATTTAGCTCAGTTAGCTTAATGGCTAATTTGCAATGTGGTGTAACACCAACAGTATGGGTTCAATTCCTGTGCTGACTAAGGATACCATGAAGGATTCCCCTTCTCAACCTGTAACTTTGCTTGAGGTGTGGTGACCCTCAGATTAAACCACCACCAATCATCTCTCTGTCTCTCTCTAATAACATATGGTCCGATAAGAATATGTTGTCTATGCCTTTAGCACAATTTTGACCCTGGATCCCTGAAATAGAAAGATACTTAATTCCCAACAAAAAACACCTCATTTTAATGAGCACAAAATGTTCCTATTTGTCTCCTAATATCTTATGAATCTGGTTTACTTGTTGCAATTACACTTTCACATATGGTACCGTATTGCAGGTTATTTGTCACTTGCTGTCTAATGTAATTTAAGTTCAACTGGAATAGTAAATCTTTGTTTCTCTTTAGGTTACCATCAGCAATGCCACAATCCAAAAGTAGATAGCACAACAAATGTATCCACTTCACCTTGGTTTTGTCGGCAGTGTATATTTGCATTGGCTGTCAGGGTAAGAGCAATTCTTGGTTAAGTAACTAGTGGGTTTGACATCTTGGGGAAAAACTGTCTGTGTGCTATTAAAACTATAAGTGCATGCTTATAAGCTTGTTCAGGTTGTCTAGCAAGTGAAAAGTAGTGCTGAAGGAAGAGTATTTGTGATAATCTGGTTAATATTTAGGATTCAGGAAAGAGCTTAAAACTACTGGTGTGTATTTATAAAATTCAAAAAGAGTGGTTTGGATAAAAGGAATTAAATGGTAGATCACAAAGAAGTAAATAATACATTGTTGGCCAAGAGTTACGGACCTTTATAATCCCAGTTGCTGGTGATTTTCTGTGATCTTCAGTGCACGTGTGAAGGGTATATCAACCTTACAAAGACAATGTGACACTGTTCTTGATATGCTTATCATAACTCCCTCAATGAGGAACCTAAATTATGCCTTATTGCATCCTCAGGATGTTCCGAGACATTTCAGAGCTGATGAATTACTATTGCATGTCATAGTCACCATTGGTTTTGACGTTAACAGAGCAGCCAGTTATTGCACAACAAGATCCCACAAAAATCAAGTGAAGTGAATTACTTTCTTTTCCGCTCTCATTTGGAATGAGGAAGGATGTTGGATGAGACAACTTCCTATTTCTTTGAACCCTGAAAAACCGTGAAAATGCTCTTTTCTCTGCCTGATTATTGATGGTTCTTAGTGTAAATGCTATTGTTGGTATTAAAAATGACCGGGACAAAATCTGAATATTCAACCCTGAAACACAGCACTTGCCACCACACCCAGTATTATGCCAGGCTGTACAGTGCAAGATGTGATGAAACAACTTTGCTGTGATGTTCAGTTGTTTTTTCAGTGAGTAACACTTCTCCAGTGAAATTGTGCACTACAAATTGTATGATTCTCATCCAAAGGCAATCATGTACTGTGTAATGTATATAAATTATTCTGCTGTATTTCCCTTTTATGTCACAAAATATAGCTGTTTTGAATAGGTATTACCTGAGATCTGAGGGAATTTGAGGTTAGATACATAGAATCTCTATAGTACAGAAAGAGGCCATTCAGCCCATCATGTCTGCACCGACCCGCTGAAGTGAATCCCACCCAGGCCTAGCACCACCCCCATCTCTGAACCTCACATTTCCCATGGCTAATCCATCTAGCCCGCACATCCCTGGACACTACACAGCAGTTTAGCCTGGAAGGGAAATATGTGTCGATGCATGCTTGGAGGGCTGAAGGGCCTGTTCCTATGCTGTATTGTTCTTTGTTCTTAATCCGCACTGCGGGAGGAAATTGGAGCACCCAGCAGAAACCCATGCTAACTTGTGGAGAATGTGCAAACTCCACACAGACAGTTGCCCAAGGCTAGAATTGAACTCCAGTCCCTGTCACTGTAAGGCAGGAGTGCTAACCACTGTACCACTGTGCCACTTACATCCTGAGTTCAAATAGCGGCTAATTGCTATTCCTGTTTGTCCATGCCTTTTATTAAATTGTTTCATTTTTTGGTTAGTTTTCCATCCAGTCAGTTGTAATTTGCTGCTAACTGATAGCAAATATGATATTCATAAATCAGGAACAAATGTGAAACTCAAGTTAACTGATGTACTACTTGCGAAAGAAACCAAAACAATTGATAAAGCACCGAATTTGGTGCAAATGATGAATTGTTAAAAGAATTGAGTAAATCTAAATTCCAAAGTAAAATATAAATGCTGGAAACTGGTTCCCAGCAAAGCTGATTCACCTATAACCTGTATTCACCCACATAGTGCAGAGATGAAAATGAGTGATGGCAGATAGCTTGCTTGTACCAAGAACCCGAGATTGAGGAAAAACCTGAGTTTAAGTTAGATACCTACTGATCAATGCGGGAATAAAAGACAATGAAGAAAGACAGTAGTCTGTTTGGGTTGGCTTGGTCATTAGACAGCAAGGGAACAATGATGTACACTGTCCTCATATTGAGCACTATTGTTGTACACAGCTTCTAATGGAATTGTAGTGAGTACTGAGGTACTATGATGCCTGTGTGATAACACTGGATTTGTGTTTTTGTCTCCTCATAACAGAAAGGAGGTGCTTTGAAAAAGGGACCGCTTGCTAAAGCTTTGCAGAGTGTCAAACGAGTTTTGCCGTACAACATGGATGAACTTAACTGGGATTCTCTGCACAGAACCAACCTACAGCAGTGTTACTGCTACTGTGGGGGACCTGGAGAGTAAGATTTACACTATAGATTTTTTTTTTTAGTTTCACACATTCCAAACTTTTTTCTTCCACCACCTTTGGTGCTCGTTCCTGTTCTTTGAATGGTTGCTTGGGGACATCCAGTGTGACTGGAACAGGGAGACTTCTCTTTAGATCTTCTGACCCTCCCCTGTTCCTTTTGGTAGAACCCATTTATTACATTTCAAGAATTCTTATTAAACTGAAAAGTTGTGAATTAGCCAAGTTTGACTATAAAAGAGCTACAATTCACTGCTAAATGAATTCCATTATATTACCTGCCACCTATAAGAAAAACAATTTGAATATTTCTTATTCCGCTGCCCTTGCATAGTTAGGCCTAAAGAATATGTTTCTTTCCTGACAAGAATTTCCATGGCAAGTACTATCCAGCATAGGCTATAAAGAGCATGACTACTGAAGGAAAATGAAAAGTTTGTTCGAGGGAAGGGGAAGGGAGAACGGATTGGCTTTTAAGAAATTTATACAATGCCCAAGTACAGTTTGATTTATTTTTAAATCAAATTGTTAATCATTGCTGTGGGAGTATGGCAAGGTCTGTGGTGCTGTTAGCTCATGATCACTTCGAAAGTCAGTCCTTGATTCCTTATACTATTTATTTCAGTTCTGCAAATCATCATCCTCATCAACCCCATCCTCTCTCTCTTTCCCCCCCAATTTCTTTCTCACTCTCGCCCTCGATTTCTCTGTCTCTTTCTCACCCTCTCTCTCACTTTTTCTCGTTCTTGCCTTCTCTCTCACTCTTGCCCTCTCTCTCACTCTTGCCCTCTCTCTCTCTCTCACATTCGTTCTCTCACTTTCTGTGTCTGCTGTTTGGGCCATGTCAGAGGTATTGATCCTGCATTCATCTGAGAATGTCATGTGATAGCCATCAATGAACTGAACCATCAGATTAGCTTCTTCTATTGCCTGCATGTCCACTTCTTTACTTTTTTCCTCCATGTTGGATGAATCAGTGACAGACATGTTGTAGCTCTGAATGTTTACATTCATAAGTCATAAATGTTAATGACATCAATTAATACGTTACCTTCACACAACCCTCCTTAACTGATTAACTGATTAGAGCTCACCAAGCAGAAGCTTGCATTGATCACTACCTATTGCTCCAAAACTGAACCTTTACACACAATAACAAAAATGATTGGATAGGAAGGAGCATTAAATGTAGTTTCACCTTGTTTCTAGCACTCCGCTTCTCTATAATGAGAAACGGACAGACCAGTTTTGTCCTATATCATATAGTGTTGTGACATTTTAACAATTCTTTATTTGTGCTAAGGTCTAGTGAATCATATTTCCACGTCAATCTTTTGTTATAGTAGTCTGGTGAACTCGGAGCAAGTGGGCAAACACACTGAGGAGCAGCACTTAGCCTTGCGTTAAAGGGGTTACAGTGAGTTAACTAGGGATTCATGCTTGCTGCTGGAAAGATCTAGAGTGTGATGATGTTTGATAATGATGGGATTGGCTTAGCCGTGATGCTGTTCATGGTCTGCTACACTTTGATTTATTTGCAAAGTGTAACCATTTGGATGAGGTACTGGAGCAATGCCAGAACCATGGAAATACATCCAAGGACAGTTTTCACAAGAGACTGGGGGTATGTAGTTCATTAATTTTTCTGAAATCAATGCCAGGAAAATGGTAAATGTGATGTTTCTACATGAAAACCTGCTTTGAAACTTCAGAGTTTTTATTACCTCATCTTCAGCAGTTTACTTGTTGTCAGAAATTGCTTATAACTGACGATGTGTGGTATCAGCTAGGAAAGGTTAAAATGTGTTGCCTTGTTATAGTGTAAGTGTGTTGATACTTCGCACTGAGGTAAATGTGATTCCTCTTATCTGTTAACACCAGGTGGTACCTGAAGATGCTCCAGTGCTGCAGATGTAAGCAGTGGTTCCATGAAGCCTGCACCCAGTGTCTGAATGAGGCCATGATGTTTGGAGACAGGTTGGTTCACATTCATTTAACTTCCTAATACAGTGATACATGATAAATCTCACAATTGGGTTGGGAGAAAGTATTTGTTGAGTGTTATACTTTGACTCACTGCCACACCATGAAATGAAATGCATTCTGCTGACAGTACACTCTTGAGATTGGCACATCCACATTTACTTCAAGGTCACAAAACTGGCATGTTTTTTTCTTTCCTTGTTGCTACTGTTGCGAAGTCGGGTAGAGTACTTGTGGATTGAAAGCAGGAATTTGGTGTTTGTAAAATATTGATGTTTATAAAATGATAGGGGGGAAAGCAGTGTGTGGTCCTTTTAAAAGATGATGTGCTTTCTCTAGGCTTGGAGATTTAAAAAACAATGTCCGTGTGGGCAGTTTGTGGGTTTGCAGGTACATGGAGCACCTGAATTGTAACATTTATATCAAAAGGTTGGATGGTTAGCAGGCCAAGCCACAGTTTTGTTTTGTTATCAAGACATCAAGTTTTGATTTAGCCAATTAATTTAAACCAGGCACTTAGATTTAAATGTCATTGGTTTTTAGTATCTAATGGTTTTGACAACATAGGACCAATCCTATTGTAAGAAATTGATATGTTACCAAGGGTATAAAAGACGGGGACAGTTGCAAAATCGGCGAGAGCGAACTGCCATCCGCTAAGAGATCAGCTCTTAGAGAAAGTATCATCTAAATAAAGGTATCATGGCACTCTTAGTTAGTGTTCCTAACAGAAGATCTATGATCTTCTTCTAAATTCAATGGAGAAGACACGGAACATACCAGAAGACGTAACCTGGCTGCAATTTCGAGAGACGAACTTCTATTTTTTTTAAATTTCGTTTTATATAAGTGGGACTTGTATTTATTGAAACAGCATGCCATTAGAATTTTGTTTTATTCAGGAATAGTTGGTAGTTAGAGGGGAATTGTTTGGTTTGCTAATAGTTCAGTTAATTTGTTCACTGTTAAGAGTTAGATAAATAGTTACTTGTTGGTTGTAGAGTGAGTGTCAGAAGTTTATTTCATTTAACAACTCCTTTATAACAGATTGGGAGCGAGAGGCAGGTTATACCACTTCTCATACTTCTTTTAATAGATTATAGGGCGAGGCGAGCATCTCTGGTTTTAGTTATCAGAGTGAGGGGTCGGCTTCTGCTTTATAACACTACACTACTTTCTTTATAAATGAATGAGCAAATGTTTATTTCAGACATATTTAATAAGAGGGTACCATCACACCCGTTTTGTGAGACACCAACTATGGCTGGAACAAAATTCTTTGACTAGCAGTTTACCTAGAACATACCCTGATGCTGAGACGTCTGGGGTACAGAGGCTAAACCAGCAATGTGTCTGCATCCACTTGGCACCAGATCTAAAATAACCTATCCAATCACGGTTCTTTACCTTTTGTGTATAGTGGCTGCCTCATCACACAGCATTGCCAAGATTTTGTTGCTGTCCAGTATTAGTTCCTTTTGTGATCGTCTGTAAAATATGTCAACTTTCTAATTGTCCTGGCCATTGGCAGTCTGTGAAAGATCACCTTATTCCGTGGTGCAGTGAATTTTGTTAATAGCTTGTAGGCTAGATAAGGCATGTTTTGGATCCTGTGTTGTGATTGTATATTGTCCTCTTCACACCTTAATTTACACCAGTTTTACACTTCTTTTTCTGTTCCACCACTAGTAAACAGTTCTTCGTCTTTTGCACTGAGCCTCTACACTATTTGCATCCTTGCTCCTCCTCCACCTCTGTCAGAAGAATATAATTAATTCATTTTCCAACACCTTGCGCTTCTGAAGACGTCATACGAGACCCGAAATGTTAATTCTGTTTCTCTCTCCACAGATGCTTCTAGGCTGCTGAGTTTCTCCAGCATTCTCTGTGTTTGTTTCAGATATCCAGCACCCATGGTATTTTACTTTTGTCTTTCAAATATCTTCTGTGAGAAACATGACTTCAATAGATGACAGCTAATCTTCCTACCCCCTGCATATTTTCTTACACATCTTGATGGGCTTCATCCTGTGCTTAAGTTCAACTTTGAAAAGGAGCAGTCAAATTAATTTAGAGATAGTAGGAACTGCTGATGCTGGAGTCTGAGATAACAAGTTGTAGAGCTGGATGAACACAGCAGGCCAGGCAGCATCAGAGGAGCAGGAAAGCTGATGTTTCGGGTCTGGACCCTTCTTCAGAAATTCTTCAGTCAAATTAACTTAATTTCCTTGACGACATAGTTAAGAAATCAGCCATAGAGTACTGTACGATTGCCTGCTGCAAAACCACCTTCATAGTTAAATAAGCACATCAGGATTCCTACAGTTCCACGTGTGCTAAGATTTGATTTATCGGCAACTTCATAAATAGGGTGCACCAAGGCCAACCTGTTCAGATCATTTATTTGAAAATCAAAAGAACTGCGGAGGCTGTAAATCAGGAACAAAGACAGAAGTTGCTGGAAAAGCTCAGCAGGTCTGGCAGCATTGTTTTGTTCCGGATCGTTTTTTTGTTTTGTATGTTGTGAAAACTTCATGGATAGGCCTAAGGTGCAATGTATCTTATTAAAACGACTGCATTTTCTGTTCTCCTGTTTTCAGATTTTATTTATTTGTCTGCTCAGTGTGCAATAAAGGACCCGAATATATAAAACGCCTGCCCCTGAGATGGTAAGTAATAGAAAAGTGAAGTCACCATAGCCTTGTTCTCTCATTAGAATGAGACTACTGATTGTGGCTTAACATGAGGGTACCACACCCCCATTGATGGGAGAGATTGATAAGGAAAGTCCTTCATGATATTCTCAGCCGGTATGGGAATTGAACCCACAATGTTGGTGTTAGTATGTAATCATAGACCAGCTATCCAGCCAACTGAGCTAACTGAACCCAGCAAGTAATGCAAAGGTATTTTGAAAGAATTATGTAAAGATTGATTCACAATACACAAGGCAAGTTCCATTTGTTGCGTCTTAACATTGTTGCTCATTTGTCTCTTGGTGTTTCTCGCTATATGGAGTGAGCACAGCATAGTACATGTTTGAGGACCCAGTCATATATGAAAGATAATCCCCAAAGAGCACAAAAATAGACATAATCATAGATCAAGATTGAGATTAATGGTGCTAAAGGCTGTAACAATGCTATGTGTGAATTATCCATTTACATAAAGCAGAAGTAATGGGGACAATTTGCATGCTGTAGTTGTACCCAATGAATTAATGGTATGATCAGAAGTTCAACCAAAGGAAAACCATGTTCATTGTCTTTGTTAATGTTCCCTGTTTAATTAGCTTTTATTAATATTGTATGACTGTATAAAAATATGTTTGGCTTTCAGTATGGAGTATTGTTAGAAAGATCGTTAAATGGTGAATTGATTTCTACAATGAGTTAGCATGTCATCTTTTACTCGTGTTTGAAGTTAGTTGGGATAAACGCCTTTTTTTCCTGCTGATCTTGTATCAGTTAAATTTGCGAAACCTAGCTCAGTTTCAAGTAGGCATAGCTTGACAATGAAACCACACTCGGCACCAATTGACAGTAAACAAGCAGTCTCGTGCAGAGCAGGAATGACGTTCAGATGTGAGGAGTGTAAATTTGCACTAATGGATTTTGAAAGTTCTGTGCTTAGGCTGGCTCACAATATCAATTCAAGATAAAAAAAGTACTCTGATCTAGCATTTTAAATTATGCCAGACATTCCCAGAAGTGGAGGGGGTAGAGGGGAGGAGCAAATTGTTTAATTAACATAAAAATTCACTCATCAAAAATAAAACTGAGGAGCAGGTGAAAATCTTCTCTAAAATGGAGGTTATTTATAAAAACGGAGTGCGTGTTCCCAATGTAGGTGATGGGTGCCTCTGTTAAAAATGGCTGTCATGATCCATCTGCATATGTAGTTATTCCTGTGATGCCATGTCATTTCGCAGGGAGAAAAAGAGCTGCCTTTTAGCAAGTTATGAACAAGTCCCTTAACTCAATCTGACCACAGCAAGTTCACTCTGGTAAAAACCAGATTCCTCGTGAAGACGAGGCAGAGGTGGAGGTAATCATTCACAGTGAACCACAATGCAAAATTACTAATAAAATGAGACAATACATTCAAGGATAATGGAAAACATTGAACAAAAATAGGAATGTTTTGATTCTGAGAAGATCAGGGCAGGCTTGCTGACAGATAGGTAAGGATGCGGTTTCCGCAGCTACCATAGTTCTGTATTTTCCCAAGAAAGAAGGTAGTTCCATAAAATAAGAATCACCGTTAAGCAGTGGAATTATTATAAAGACATCATTAATATTTTTAAAGCTACCTTTGTAGTTTCCCCTTCCCCTAAGATGGGCACTGATGGGCCACAGAGATATTTCAGTGTAATGAAATCTGATTGATGCTTATCACGTTCTACACCAATTTTTTCTCAAAGCTGCGTGAGTTATAGCAACGCTGTGTCCTATCAAAATTATGACTTTAGTTGTTGTTAAAAGCTGTTTCAAAAATATGTTGCCTATGTTTAAGTTTTGAACTTTGCTGATGGTTATGATTTTCATTATGATCGATGTATAAGCCCCAATATTCCATGGAGGTGTTGTCCAGTAGAAATTCTTGACCACCCACAGATGTGGCCATGGAAACCACATTTTAGCCATGTGTTGCATACATAATATGGATAAATGTACTGCAGGTGTATATTTACACAAACATATTATCATTTACTGCAAGATGTTGCAATATTTTGTGGTCAACAGTATTTGGAATGCAAGTTTGAATTTTTCAGGCCCAGTCCATCTCTGTGCAGCTTTTAGGTTCTCGTTGTTGCAAATGGTATCCTGGTGATGGCTGAGAGCATTAAAATGGACAAAGAGACACACCAGACACCCCATTCTCTCCCTCCTTTTGCAGAGACAAATGAAAGTGCGGTAAATCTAGATGCCACACACACAAGCTCCAAATGCCCCATTTCCATACTTCTGATAACTGCACTGTCAGTAAATGATTTGAATATTTGGAAGCACTTAGTTATTTTTTTAAAATCTTGTCCTTTTGTTTTTAGGGTAGATGTCGTGCACCTTGTTTTATACAATTTAGGGGTCCGTGGAAAAAAGAAATACTTTGATTTTGAAGAGGAAATATTAATATTTATTAATCAAAACTGGTTGAGCCTCCAGCTTGGAAAGGTGGGTCTGCATGTTACTGTTGAGCTGTTGTATAGTGCAACACTTGCCTGCTCTGACAGAAGTACAAATAATATTCTACATCAAAGAATTTTTATAACATTAAAACTGGCTTGTCTCGAGCAATAGTTGGAGAAATACTTGAAATAATCTTTGATTTGAAGCCTGTTTGATAAGTGTTAAGTAGTGGACCTCACTGCTAGTTACTGTCATTTGAAACCAACTCATTTCAGGCTCTTAGCCCTTAGAATGAAAATGTGAAATCAGAAGAACAAATATTCAAAAGGATGTGAGGTTCAATGTAAAATTCAGACTCTGCAGAAACAATCATAATTGCCAGGACTTTCTAAATACGATCAGGGGTTATGGCTTGGTTTCAGTAACTGTGGAAAAGACATTGAGAACATTAATGCAGTTCTTAATGTTAAAGTTACAAGTGTTTAATTGCTTTGTGAACCCTCAAATTAGTTTTCTTAAGATGTTTTCAGTCTGTCAATTAACCTATTGCTTTGTATAGAACCCTCCAAGTGGAACAGCTTGACTAGTTATCTCCTGGATTTTGCCCTGGTTTTAACTGTGGGTGGGAATCAGGCTGGGACATGTGGAGTCCAAAAAAAAACATCAGCTAAGCATGTAGTCCCTAAGCTTTAATTCTGTTCTCCCTGGACTGGGAGAGTGTGAGAATTGTGGTGATAAAACACTCCTAATTCATTTAAACTACAAAACTTGGTGCATAAAGATGAAGCACTAAAACTGGATACTCCACACAAATGTCTTGGATACTGAAATCAATTCTAAGATTGCCAATTTTTGAACTTGAAATTAAATAAGGGGTAAAAGGTAAAGTTGCCATAGTCCCACCAGACTATAGGGCTACTGTCTCATTAGAGAGAGACAATTGGTGGTGGTTTAGCCTGAGGTTTACCACAACTCAGCTGAGGGAGAGGTTGAGAAAGAGAGTCCTTCACGATAACCTCAGCTGGTGCAAGAATTGAACCCATATTGTTGATGTCACTGCATTGCAAACCAGCCATCCTGCTATAAGAGTACAATAGAAACAAAAGGCTTGATTTAAGTTCTTCCTAAGTGGTTGGGTTTTGGAAGAATTAAAACATTCGCCCAGTGATACTTCAAATTTAAGTAATTGGAGAGACAAGTGAAAAATAAATTGAAGAATAACAAAGTATTTCATACTTGGTGAAAAATCTGCAATAGAAATACATTCAACCTGATTTGAGTTATCTTATTATTCCATTTGGCCACTGATTCCCATTTTGCTGTGGTATTTAAAATCTACCATTTAAACAGAGGATAACTTGAATTATTTGGCACAGAAAAAGTCACTTTGAATTGCCAGGTGCAGAAGTTGTACAACTGTATAGTAATTAATACTGTACAGTGAGTTTTGTGAAGGGAGTTGTGAATAATGAAATTAAAACCAGGTTCCAAAGCAGTTAATGAAAACAAACCTAATGTTGATATGAATGGTCAGAGAAATGGAATAGGTTTTGCAGTGCCTTTGGTTACAATGCTACAGGTGAAGTAATGGGTTCAGTTCTGATGACCATGTTGCGAACAGAATGCATCGGAAGATGCAGTGAATGGCAGCAAAGGTGACTCCCAAGTGCAAAGGGAATGACTATGAGGGAAGGAGGGTGAAATCCAGGCTGAATGTGTTAAATTCCAGAGGTTAAAATACAGACACAAAGGCTAGGTGGGAGGGTGAACTATGAGGAGGATGCAGAGATGCTTCAATGTGATTTGGATAAATTGAGTGAGTGGAAAACACATGGCAGATACAGTATAATGTGAATAAATATGAGGTTGTCCGCGTTGGGAGTGAAAACAGGAAGATTATTATCTGAATGGCTGTAAATTGAGAAGAGGGGAATGTACAACAAGACCTGGATGTCCTTGTACACCGGCTGCTGAAGGTAAACGTGCAGATGCTGCAGGGGGTCAAGGAAACAAATGGTATGTTGGCTTTCATTGTGAGAGGATTTGAGTACAGGAGCAGGACTGTCTTGCTGCACTTATCCAGGGGCTCGGTGAGACCACACCTGGAATATTTTGTGTGTGGTTTTGGTCTCCTTATCTGAGGAAGGATGTTCTTGCTATAGGTTTACCAGAGCAATTCCTGGAATAGCAGGACTGACATATGAGGTAAGGTTGAATCAGTTACGATTGTATTCACTGGAGTTCAGAGGAACGAGGGGCGATTTCATGGAAACCTATAAAATTCTAACAAGACTAGGGTAGATACAAGAAGAATTGTTTCCAATGATAGGGCAGTCCCCAAAACCAGGAGTGATAGTGGAAGGATGTGGTGTGAACCATTTAGGACTGAGTTGAGGAGAAATTTCTTCGCCCAGAGATTGGTGTGCCTGTGGAATTTGCTACATAGAAAGCAGTCAAGGCCAAAACATTGTATGACTTCAAGGAGTTAGATATAGCACTTGGTGCTAACAGGATATTGGGGAAAAGCAGGAACAGGCTGTTGATATGGATGATTAACTATGATCATAATGAATAGTGGAGCAAGCTCAAAGGGCTGAATAAGTTACTTATCCTCCTATTTTCTATGTTTTTGTGGGTAGACAGAATCTAGTCATATACTTATCTCATCAATTTTATTTCTAGTTCATACACCACGAACTCCCAACTGATAACTTGTTTCCCCATGGTTAAAAAAGACTTATGTTATGTGTATATACCAGCTATCACCCAATTGTCCTAAAGTTAATATATAACCATCACCTGTTTCCTAGTTCCATTTGGTCTCAGCTATTCCTGACAGATCCTACTAGATGATAACAATACTTTTTTGTTTTGGAACCCTTCGGTCTATATTCCAGCCTAGAATGAAATTTAATCTTAATCATCAGTATTGAATTGAGTTTTCCAGCTCTTGGTTAGCTCATGTACCCAGCATGCTGGGTGACAGTGATATATTCATCTCGCATGAGTTAGTGAGGAAGCTGTTGAGACAAAAAACAAAGTGGTTAATAATTCTGTTGTCAAGTTTGGACAAAAACATTTCTATGGTAGTTCTGCAGCATTTTTTAAAAAAAATCAATTAAATTCCATTTACAGATTAAACTCTCAGTAGATATTGCTGAAATATTGCACTGCTTCAGTACTGAATAAACACTTATTTCTCTTCAGCTGACAGAAACCACAGTGCTCGAACGAAAGCAGCATCTCCTCAATGCTTTAAACAGCTACAAAAGCCGGTAAGACTTTATCTGTGCTTTATGTGTAACATTTAACACAATTGCCAAAGGCACATCTTTATTTCATTAATTCAATTAAAGAGAGACTTAATCATGAAAAAAACACATGCAGTTCATTAAACCACTAACTGTCAATCTTATCTGGATGGTTCTTGTGGTACAGTAGTAGTGTCCCATTCTCTGAGCCAGAAAGCCCGAGTTTAAGTCCTACCTGCTCCAGAGGTGTTTAATAACAACTCTGAACAAGGTGTTTAAAAAATATCTCATCCTTGGGTCCTAAGCATGAATCCTGCTCCCACTCCAACTGCAGTATGTGTAATTGTTAAAAATATCTTTTGCTTTTCCTGAAGGACATTAGCTTACAACATGAAGATCTATACTAACATATTTTATTGAGAACTATGCAGTTTCTGTTTCACTACCTGCTCTCACAATTTTTCATGATGTTATGTTGATACAAAAAACATATATTCGTATAATGGTTACGATGTATAATGAGACCAAATTATAAATGTATAATTCAGCCCATTGTGTCTGTGATAGCTTTGTGCAGGAGTGACTTATTTGTCACACTTCCACACTCTTCACCCATAGCCCTGCTATATTTTTCTCTGGATGATTATTCAATTCTCCAGCACATCCTGAGGCAGCACATTCCAGATCCATACACTGCGTAAAAAGGTTTCCCTCATTTTGATATTTCTTCTTCTGCCAGTCACCTTAAGTTAGTGTCCTCTGATTCTGTAATCTTTCTGCATATCTAATTTGGTCATATTCTTTATGATTTTGAACACCTATATTAAAATCTCCTTTCTAAACTTCTGTTCTCCTTAACTGAAGGTCTCCATACCTGGAACCACTCCTGTAAAATTTTTTTGCACTTCCCTAATGCTCACTAATTCTTTCCTAGAGTACTGGGCACAGTATTGCAGTTGAAGTTGAACGAGTGTTTTATACAGAATTATCATAGCCACCTTGCTCTGTACTCCGTGCCCTTATTTATAATGTTCAGAATCCCGTATACTTTGTTAACTGCTTTCTCAAACTTTTCTGTCACTTTCATTGATTTGTGCACTTATACCCCTGGTTCCTCTGCTACTGAATCCCTTTTAAAATTGTACTCTTTATATATTAGGATCTTCTCATTCTTCGTATCAAAATGAATCACTTCACACTTATTTACATTAAATTTCATCTGCCGCTTGTCTGCATATACCACCAATCTGTGAATGTCCATTTGACGTTTTGTAGCATTGGAAGTTAATATGGAATTCTCGAACATAAACAGGTCCTCTGACACAGTGTTTGCTTGCTGCAACCACTAAATGGTGCTGTAGCTCTACTATCCTCTGGCATTATTTTCTTCATGTGAATAGATTGTAGAACAGACCATTCAGAGACATGAGACATTCAAACATGTATATGTAGGTATTACTGCATGAAGAACAAGTCTGGCCCATTCCCCAAACTTGCGCCTTAGCAGTCACATGAGCCATTTTCTACTTCACCTGGAGGTCAAAGACAGACTGCGTCTGCAGGGACACCAGGTACAAAACTCTGAACAAAGGAGAGGGAGGAATAAACCCAACATTGCCCTCACACTGGTCACCTTTGTGTGTGGCTGCATACTGAAATTCTGCCTGTCCCCAATGTTGTGATGCATGGGTCTGGCCTCAGTGCCGTGGAGCGCTGTAGTTAGACTGTTCCATATCACCTGTCCCTCATGGAAAAATTTGCAAAGAAAAGCTTTGACCACAAGTCCATCAGGAAGTGGTCAGCATGTAGTGCCCTTGAGACCCTGCGGGAAATGAAAGGGGTTAGTCCTGTCGTGTGGTTCCCTGAGCAGACTGTCAAAGTCATTTAGCAGAATGTGCCTTTGTGAAGAAGGTCTCGAGAGATGCAGTGATTTTTGTCGAGGTTCATCCCGAATAGCACCATGACACAGGACTTGAGCTCTATGGTCTGTTCCCCAGGACATACACCAAGAGAACCATCAACATCCTGGAGGGCCATCAACTTGATGAAAGACTCTGTTTGGTCTGCTCAAAACTTGTTGGTCTTCCAGTGTAAAGATTTGACCTCAATCGAGTGTTGCAGAACTGGCACATTCCAGCGTCCAAGACTAGATGTTAAGGGACACACTATAGCCTGGGTAGCTGCTGCCAAGACGCAATAGGGAAGACCACTGTCTAAGGTCTTTCTGCCAAAGTGTAATAAGAGTCCATTCAGTTCTCAGACCCTCTCTTTGCCTCAAAATGTATGTAAATAGGGTCTTGCATGAGTAGGAATGCCTTTTGGGTTTTGAAAATGCGAGAATGTCAAATTCCAGTGTTTGTTTTCTCTCTTCTATGCAAAGACTATACTGTGCTTTAGTACGTATGTACTTTTAGTATGTACATAAAGGTTTTCTTATAAAGGTTTTTTTATGAATAAAGTATATTTTTGCAATAAAAAATTCAAACCTGTGAAATAGTTTGCACATGCTTTGGTGTATGTTCCTTAAGATTCTGAGTCTTGTGTCCCAGCCTGGTAACTTTTGGTATGGGCCTGGATGGGGTGCAGTGATGCAAAAGTAGCTGATTGCTGTTTTGGTGTGGACTGGGGGGAGCCAGAATTCACTGTGCCACTGGAAAAAATGGAGAACTTAGCTGAGACCCACACAAGTATGTAAAACAATGACATTTCATAATGTACTTTAAAACAGATTTTGTGTTTATGTGATGTATTATTTTGTGTAAACTTTAATAATTCTGAATTGAATGTTCGTATGGTGCTTTGTTTTTGCTGGCATCTGAGATCACAGTAATTTTCAAGTGTTAAAATGGGTCACATCAGACAACAGTTTGGGAAGCACTGACAGAGGGTTGTAAAAAATGGAAACCAAAGTAGTAAAATATTTAAATGCACCCTAGTGTTGAGAAAGGGTCAGTTGAACTGAACTTGCTTAATTGAATGCAACCAGTTCCCTACATTGTACTGTTTCACAATGGCATAAGCAGTCTATCGCAGGGCTGCTAATGCATCTTGTCATGATGGAAAGTTAAGACTTCTGCCATGGCTGTTTGTAATGTTATATTTCTTCTATTTGAGGCATTGGATGATTATTTGGATAGAAATAGTGTGCAAAGATATGGGGAAAAGCAGGGGAATTGGTATTAGGTAATGATATTCATTTGAAGAGCTGGTGCAGGCACAATGGGCTGAATGGCCTCCTCCTGTGCCATAACAATTCTGTAATTCTGCTTTTAATCATGATCATACAAAATAAATATAAATCACTCACCTTTACTGGCCCCATCCCCGCCTCTTCGACCTGTTTGTTTCCTCTCCACCTATCCTCTCCTCTATCCATCTTCTATCCGCCTCCCACTCTCTCCCTATTTATTTCAGAACCCCCTTCCCCTCCCCCTTTTCTGATGAAGGGTCTAGGCCCGAAACGTCAGCCTCTCTGCTCCTATGACGCTGCTTGGCCTGTTGTGTTCATCCAGCCCTGCACCTTGTTGTCTCGGATTCTCCAGCATCTGCAGTTCCTACTATCTGTAAATCACACTTCTCCTTGGTGGGTCAACTTTGAATATTCAATTAATCACATAAACACTAGAATATTTGATTAGAGAAATAATTAGTTAACACTGACCTAATGTGCAACAATTAGTTAATGCTTCTCTCTCATATTCAGAATGCATTGTTGTAGTACAACTAAATTTACCAGAGGGTGGAGAAAATAAGTTTAAAAATAATTCTGAATCAAAGCCTGTGAGGAATTTTATTATATTTTACCTCAGTGACTGATGTGAGGATATGAATTTGAAGGAACAAATTAAATTCTAGAACATACCTCCATGTTACATGAATGATTTATAATGCATAACTTTAAAATGAGAAAATGACAACCAAGACCTTCACTCTGACTCACGATCACTAAACCTATCCTCGTGTTTTTTTAATATTCAACCTCGGGATGTGGGAGTTTTTGGCAAGGCTGGTCCCAGTATTGCATATGCTGGAAATCTGAAATATAAAAAAACTCCTGGAGAAGCTCAGCAGGTCTAGCAGCATCTGTGGAAACAGCGACAGAGTATACGTTTCTAGTCTAGTATGACTGTTCAGAATCGGGTTCTTCACTTCAAGTGCTTCAGTTATGAAGAACAATCATATCAGACTTGAACTGTTAATTCACTCTCCCTCTCCACAGATGCTGCCAGACCTGCTAAGTTTGTTGTTATTTAAGGCTATTGCTAATCCCTGGTTAATCTTGAAACACTTGCCTCCCCTTCATGGGCAGTAAAAAAAATCAAACAACATGCTATTTAAAAATGAAGTAGATGTTTCACCGAGAAGCCTCCTTCACTGACAGTTTAGAGTTCAAATTGCCAGAGGTCAATTTTGCAATTAATATCTGGTGTGAGAAGGGAGATATGTTCACCTTGTGTGGCTTCATCCAAAACCCATTTACAGCTTCTGAACTTGCGCATGTTATAAAATTGAGTTCATCCTCAGTGGAAGGCACTTAGTGGTACAGTATTGCATCTTAATTAGCTTCGTGCCTACGCTTAGTGAGTTGGTGACTGTTCTTGCTCCGATGGGAAGGTGTCAGTCCATAGCTCGAAGTCTATCGGTTCAACATCTGTGTTTCTATTGTGGAAATAAATAGGGAGACATTGTCAGCAGTCTAAGGACAAGCATGCAGACTGCATTCACAATCAGGGGTAGAATTGTGGCATAGCAAGAGGAAGAAAGATGAATGACTTAACAAGAAACTTCACATTGATTGTATTCAAGCACTGAGTTTTTGTTCTATTGTATGTTCACTATTTAACATCTGGATTACTGTCTTGCAAAGAATTTCATGAGTTCTATTCACATGAGAAACACCACAATTTTTACAATGATATAACTTTCCACCAACACTCAGTGGCTTAAAGTTGAAAGTATGTAATGTTGGGATGTGCATTGGACTCCAAACCAAAGGGAATCTCAGATGATGTTGATTAGAGAGCTTTAATGTACTCACCTTTTTTGTGTTAAAGGTTTATTTGTGGTAAAGAAATTAAAAAGAAAAAATGTATTTTTCGTCTCCGTACTCGAGTACCTCCAGTTCCTCCGAATATTATTTTACCAGAGAATATTGGTCAGTTGACTGATAGTGCTTCTAACGAGATCAAGAGAAGAGGAAAGAATATGTTGGTCTTTGCACCTAAGTATGGGTGAGTACAAAGCACATTTACAGACTGACTGCATTGTAGCTACATGTCTTGTCAATCGAATAAATATGTTAGATAATTGAAAAGTAGTGATTGGAGTAAACCCTCAGTGTCTTTAGTCATGAGAATATAATAACTGTTGAGATTGACCTTGTTTATTATAGCCAGTCTGTATCTATACCTGAGATTAAGATGGTTGCATCTAATCTTTCCTTTGACCCAGTCTTGTTTGTTGTATTATAGTCCCCTACCAGAAGTGCCTCAACCTCGCAGGCGGAGGCTCCCGTTGAAGTGGGGCATGAAGTGCAGGAAGTCAAACTGGTTTCTGCAGGATGCTGTTCCAGAGGTTAGTTACACTCCCACTTGCTTCAGCTGGGAATTGAAAAACTCCTCTGTATGAAAGCCAATAATTATAACCAGTAAATCAAGTTTATTCTGCTGCAAAACCATGGATGCAGTGTGGAAATGTTGGTAACACAAACAACCTGGAGTCTTTAAACGATTTTTATTTTGGTTTTCTCAAGGTTAATGTCAATCCCTTGGTGAGGGTGCAGATAAGATATACTAGACATTTACCAGGAGTGTAGAATTCAGATATGTCAAGAGAAACTGAGATTGCTGTCCTCGGAGCACGAAAGGCTGTGGGGCGACTTGATGGATGTGTTTATAATTATGTAGGGATTTGCTAGAGTATACATGGAGAAAGCAGTTTGATTGGAGGTTAACTTAGCCAACAGATGGTGTAGACTTTATTTTTAACAGAAAAGCTTGAGAATTTATTGTCTGAAAGGGAACCAGATATTGTTGAAGAGTGAAAATATTCAGAGCTCTGGGGAAGGAGCAGGGTTTGGTCTTTGGATTAGTACCTGGGAGCATGATGTTATTGCTATTACTGAAACTTGGTTGAGGGAAGGGCAAGATTGGCAACTAAATATCCCAGGATATAGATGCTTCAGGCGGGATGGAGAGGGAGGTAAAAGGGGTGGAGGAGTTGCATTACTGGTCAAAGAGGATATCACAGCTATGCTGAAGCACTATGGAGAATTCGAGCAGTGAGGCAATATGGGCAGAGCTCAGAAATAGGAAGGGTGCGGTAACAATGTTGGGGCTGTACTACAGGCCTCCCAACAGCGAGCATGAGATAGAGGCACAAATATGTAGACAGATTATGGAAAAATGTAGGAACAACAGGGTGGTGGTGATGGGAGATTTTAATTTTCCAACATTGACTGGGATTCACTTAGTGTTAGGGGTTTAGATGGAGCAGAATTTGTAAGGAGTATCCAGGAGGGTTTTCTAGAACAGTATATAAATAGTCCAGGAAGGGGCCATACTGGACCTGGTGTTGGGGAATGAGCCCGGCCAGATGGTTGAAGTTTCAGTAGGGGATTACTTTGGGAATAGTGATCACAATTCCATAAGTTTTAGAATACTGATGGACAAAGACAAGAGTGGTCCTAAAGGAAGAGTGCTGAATTGGGGGAAGGCCAACTATAGCAAGATTCGACAGGAGCTGGGGAATGTGGATTGGGAGCAGCTGTTTGAAGGTAAATCCACATTTGATATGTGGGAGGCTTTTAAAGAGAGGTTGATTAGAGTGCAGGACAGACACATCCCTGTGAAAATGAGGGATAGAAAGGGCAAGATTAGGGAACCATGGATGACAGGTGAAATTATAAGACTAGCAAAGAGGAAAAAGGAAGCATACATAAGGTCTGGGTGACTGAAAACAGACGAAGCTTTGGAAGAATATTGGGAAATTAGGACCAATCTGAAACGAGGAATTAAGAGGGCTAAAAGGGGTCATGAAATATCTTTAGCAAACAGGGTTAAGGAAAATCCCAAAGCCTTTTATTCATACATAAGGAGCAAGAGGGCGACTAGAGAAAGGGTTGGCCCACTCAAGGACAAAGGAGGGAAGTTATGCGAGGAGTCAGAGAAAATGAGTGAGATTCTTAATGAGTACTTTGCGTCAGTATTCACTGAGGAGAGGGACATGACGGATGTTGAGGTTAGGGATAGATGTTTGATTACTCTAGGTCAAGTCCGCATAAGGAGGGGGGAAGTGTTGGGTATTCTAAAAGGCATAAGGGTGGACAAGTCCCCAGGTCCGGATGGGATCTATCCCAGGTTACTGAGGGAAGCGAGAGAGGAAATAGCTGGGGCCTTAACAGATATCTTTGCAGCATCCTTGAGCACAGGTGAGGCCCCGGAGGACTGGAGAATTGCTAATGTTGTCCCATTGTTTAAGAAGGGTAGCAAGGATAATCCAGGTAATTATAGACCGTCAGTGGTGGGGAAGCTGCTGGAGAAGATACTGAGGGATAGGATCTATTTATATTTGGAAGAAAATGGGCTTATTAGTGATAGGCAGCATGGTTTTGTGCAGGGAAGGTCATGTCTTACCAACTTGATGGAATTCTTTGAGGAAGTGACAAAGTTGATAGATGAAGGAAGAGCTGTAGATGTCATATACATGGTCTTCAGTAAGGCGTTTGATAAGGTTCCCCATGGTAGGCTGATGGAGAAAGTGAAGTCGCATGGGGTCCAGGGTGTACTAGCTAGATGGATAGAGAACTGGCTGGGCAACAGGAGACAGAGAGTTGTAATGTAAGGGAGTTTCTCAAAATGGAGAACTGTGACCAGTGGTGTTCCACAGGGATCTGTGTTGGGACCACTGTTGTTTGTGATATACATAAATGATCTGGAGGAAGGTATAGATGGTCTGATTAGCAAGTTTGCAGATGACACTAAGATTGGTGGAGTAGCAGATAGTGAAGGGGACTGTCGGAGAATGGAGAGTTGGGCGGAGAAATGGCAGATGGAGTTCAATCCAGGCAAATGCGAGGTGATGCATTTTGGAAGATCCAATTCAAGAGCAAACTATGTGGTAAATGGAAAAGCCCTGGGGAAAATTGATGCACAGAGAGATCTGGGTGTTCAGGTCCATTGTACCCTGAACATGGCAACGCAGGTCGATAGAGTGGTCAAGAAGGCATATGGCATGCTTTCATTCTTCGCATGGGGTATTGAGTACAAGAGTTGGCAGGCCGTGTTACAGTTGTATAGGACTTTGGTTCGACCACATTTGGAATACTGCGTACAGTTCTGGTCGCCACATTACCAAAAGGATGTGGATGCTTTGGAGAGGGTGCAGAGGAGGTTCACCAGGATGTTGCCTGGTATGGAGGGCGCTAGCTATGAAGAGAGGTTGAGTAGATTAGGATTATTTACATTAGAAAGACGGAGGTTGAGGGGGGACCTGATTGAGGTCTACAAAATCATGAGAGGTATAGACAGGGTGGATAGCAAGAAGCTTTTTCCCCGACTGGGGGACTCAATTACTAGAGGTCACGATTTCAAGGTGAGAGGGGAAAAGTTTAAGGGAGATATGCGCGGAAAGTTCTTTACGCAGAGGGTGGTGGGTGCCTGGAACGGGTTGCCAGTGGAGGTGGTAGAGGGGGGCACGATAGCGTAATTTAAGATGTATCTAGACAGATACATGAATGGGCAGGGAGTAGAGGGATACCGATCCTTGGAAAATAGGCGACAGGTTTAGATAGAGGATTTGGATTGGCGCAGGCTTGGAGGGCCAAAGGGCCTGTTCCTGTGCTGTAATTTTCTTTGTTCTTTGTTCTTTGCAAAAAAAGACTCACCAACGCCCCTTTGACAACACCTTCCAAACATTGAAAATAGGAGCAGGAGTAGGCCATTCAGCCCTATGAGCCTGCTCCACCATTCATTATGATCATGGCTGATCATTCAACTCAATAGCCTCTTCCTGCTTTCCCCCATGTCTTTTGATCCCTTTAACCCCAAGTGCTATATCTAAGTCCTTCTTGAAATCATATAGTGTTTTGGCCTTAACTGGTCTCTGTGGTAGCAAATTCCACAGGTTCACCATTCTCTGGGTGACCTGTGATTGTTATCATCTAGAAAAACGAGAGTGGCAGCTGCATGGGGACACCACCATCTCCAAGTTCCCATCCAAGCCACGTGCTGTTCTGACTTGGAAATATATCTGCACTGTCAGAGGGTCAAAATTCTGGAACTCTGTCCCCAATGGTACTCTGAGCATACCTACACTGTATGGCCTGTAGCATTTCAAGTAGCTTGCCACCATCTTGTCAAGGGCAATTGGGGTGAACAATAAATATTGTCCTTGACAGTGATGCTCAGATCACCTGAACAAGTAAAGCAAACACAGACTCAAAGGGCCAGATGGGTCATCCTTTGTACTGGACTGTGTGGTTTTAATTCTTTCAGCATTTTGACAAATCTTATTGCCTGTGCTCCTGCAGAAAGTGACTTCCCTAAATTTATTTGCAAAAGGATATTGTTGTACATTGCTGGCATGCAGACACCACAAATCACCCTGGGCTTTAGTGCAAAAGAGTGGCTGCCATAAATTAGTCTGTGATCTGCAATCAGCTGATGGTTAATTTCACTTCTCTGTGCTGTAGCCTGAGTTAACCCTCGGCTCCTTCCAGACTTAAGCGCCCTGTTGAGAAACTTAAAGGAGAGAACACAGTGGCCTCAGTATTTACAGAAAGGGAGTCAGCAAGGCCAAAAGAACTTTGACAAAAACCGGGGGCTCAAAGTCCCCCACTTGCATCCGGTCAGTCCTTCTTCCACTCAGTTTCCAGCTCGATGGGCATCCTGGAGATGGGATGCAGCCAGTGATCAGGAGGAAGGGAGCGTGAGGCTGGAAATCCAGACTGGGGAAGACCGAGTACCTGAGTGGGGACACTCCTGCTTCTCCTGTCCTTAACCGAGTGTTAAAAAAGCCCCTTTTACCTTGGGAAGATGGTAGGTCCCTGCTTTGTTTCACTGCCAAATTTCCTGACTCCCAGAAAACCCGAACAGCATGTGTCAATTTCACATTTGCTTCTAATTGCAAAGTACAACCGAATTTAAAAATATTAATGAATCTGTTGCCTTTCCATGGTGGGATAGTTTGATACCCAATATTCACCCCCAAAGAATTGGCTGTGTGTTGGCATCGTGCAACTTGGTTTTCAAATTTTGACCAATCCTTTTCCTGTCTGTTACCGGGGCTTGTATTGAGGATACACAGTAAACTAGTTCCAGAAGCCATGGGAGCCCATTTCCAATATAGCACTGAAAGTAACTGAGAAACCAAAGAACTATGGATTCTGTAAATCAGAAACAAAATCAGAAATTGCTGGAAAAACTCAGATCTGGCAGCATTTTTGGAGAGAAAGCAGTATTAAGGTTTCGGTTCCAGCGTTCCTCCTTCACAACTCTCTGAAGAAGGGTCACTGGACCCAAAACATTGACTGTGCTTTCTCACCACAGTTGCTGCCAGACCTCCTAAGATTTTCAAACAATTTCAGGAGGGAACAAAATCTGTGTCATTGATTAAAGCCCTTTTATGAGAGTTAACTACATTATTTTTGGAATGACAGTGATGGCAGCAACAACTGATTTTATTCTAGAAGTAAATGGGAGTTCTTCTGGAACTAGTTTCATAGTTTGAATTTAGCCTTTGCAAAAATCAAGAGTGGGAAGGTGAATAGTGGGCAACCTATATTCTCCTCATGATTAAATGATGGAAGCAGTAGATGTTGATGATCAGACATAAGTGTCTGAAACTCTGCTGTTTCTTTAGTATCCTGCCTTCGTTTTAGGGAATGCGTTGATGGATTTTCCTACTTAAGCTTAGCTTGGTGATAGGGTGGTTGCCTCTGCCTCTGACTTCATATTGCCAGATTTGACCCCATAATGAGGAGAAAAGACCAGAAAAATATATTGAGAGAGTGCAATGTAGAGAGGTGGTTAGAGAATCATGGGTCAGAAGGAGCTTACAGACCAACATTACCCATTTGCGCCAAATGACCTTCTCCCCGATTTAATTTCAATGAAATCTATTTGAAAGATTACATCCTTTGGTTGAGATGCTAAACTGAGTCCCTGTCTATTAGGTGAAGTGGACTTTAAAGATTCCAAAGCACTACTTGAAGAAGATTGCAAAGAACTTCCATTGACTTAACTAAATTTCTTCCCTCACTCATTGTACCAGAAATTGGCTCTTCCTTTCATTGCTAATTGTAGGACTTCACATGCGTGTGTTCGTCATTTTGCCAATAAAGAAATGCATTGCGTGAAATATTTAAACATTTCCAAGTAATGAGGCTTTTAATAAGTAATAATTGTAGTAATTTGCAAATAATATTCCAATTGTTGTTCATAATTTGACTTTTCTCCATTTGTAGAATGACTTCTCAACTGCTGAAAGTGCCAGCTACCATTTGGCGAACATTTTTGACTTTACTGTAGATGACATTCAGAGTTTGAAAAGGTGAGTGAGTTCCCAACTTAACAGCTTGTATGTTGGAAAAGGTTTTAGACATGCGCATGGTGTGACAGAACAGGATGAAACTTCTGAGGGCAGGCTCCAAAGATGCTTCTGGTCATGCAGTCTTGTTTCCCTGAAGTCAACTGATAGGTAGGAGAAGCTGGCCATAACAGGTGGATAAGGTGGTCAAAATGGGATACAGCAGGCTTGCCTTCATCACCCAGGGCATTGAATATAAAAGTTGGCAAGATATGTACAAAACTTTAGTTAGGCCACATTTGTGCAGTTCTGGTCATCACACTACTAGAAGAACATGGATGCTTTGGAGAGAGTGCAGAGGAGGTTTACCAGGATGTTGCCTTGTCTGGAAGGTTTTAGTTATGACGAGAGGTTGGATAAACTCGGATTGTCTTCACTGGAAAGACAGGGGCCGAGGGGTAACCTGATGCAGTCTCCAAAATTATGAGAAGCATTGACTGGGTGGATAGTCAGAAGCTCTTTCCCAGGGTGGAAAAGTCGACTACTAGAAGGCACAGGTTCAGGGTGAGAGGGGGATTGTTTAGGGGAAAAACGAGTGGAAAATTTTTCACACAGCGTGGTCGGTGCCTGGAACACACTGCCAGTGGAGGTAGTGGAAGAAGGCACATTAGCAACATCCAAAGCATATCTTGATAGACCCATGAATGGGAAGCAAACAGAGAGATAGAAACAGCTCATGGGCAAGAAGTAGCGGGTCTAAATAAGGATTGGAATTGGTACAGTCTTGGTGGGCCAAAAGGCCTGCTCCTGTGTTGTACTGAATTGTATTACAGCTATTCAGATATTCTCCTGTCCTGGGAAAGATTCTGATCAGCACCTCCCAGTAACATCCGTATAAGTTCTATTAGGGCTAGTCTCTGAGATGCATCACCATCTCCTGACATTATAAAACCCCCTGTCATTGTGTTTGTTTCTTCCCTCTCAAGATTTTACTTCTGTCATTTGTTTACTTGCTTTCAGTGATCGCTCTGAGGGAACCTTTTACTCTGACCTAGACTCAACAGATGCTGCAAGTACATCTGGCTCAGCCTCAACAAGCTTATCCTGTGACTCTCCGTAAGTTCAATGTTGTGTTTTACAATCGTTTACTTGTGCATGAGTCTGCCACTGAGTCTTTGTTTTTGTGCCTTCTTACAAAAAGAACAGTTCTGACCCATAGAAAACAGGCAGTAAGAATAATTTTAATCAAAAATGGCATATTGCATTAGAGCTCGGCTACAATTGGGTTTGAAGAGAGAATTCCTAAAGAGCTACACAACTGTACCTTAACCTGCTTGCAGTAAAAGCAAAAAAGCCGCAAATGCTAGAAATCTGAAACAAAAATAAAAGTTGCTGCTCAGCAGTTTAGGCAGCATCTGTGGAGAGAAAACAGAAGTAATGTTTCAGATCTGTGATCTTTTTGTTATTTATTATCGTGACTTTCCTTGTTCTATTTTATTTTCTTGCTCTTAGAAAGACAATGGGGAGTCGTAAAAGGAAAGCACCATTAGAGTATTCACTGACCAACAGAAACAAACAGAAGAAAGGCATCTACAGCCATCCAGAGAATGGAGTGGATCAGACAGAACAACCCATGGATAATAATTACATTAATGGCCACACCTTTGATAGTATGAGTGATGATGAAACCTCCCTTTCGCATCTTAAATCCTCGATTACTAATTACTTTGGTGCTGCAGGAAGGCTGGCTTGTGGTGAAAAGTTCCAGGTGCTTGCTCGGAGAGTGACTTTGGACGGAAAAGTGCAGTACCTGTTGGAATGGGAAGGTGCCACCCCCTATTGAATTGAATCACATTGGGAACTCCATTTAGTCTGCTTAGCAACCAGCAGACCAGAGCTGAGCAAGCCTCTATAAACTGTCTCCTGAAGTTTTTTTTTTAAAAAATTACAATCAACTACAGCAGAGCTACCTTAGTTTCCAGAAACAAACATTCAGTGGAAGATTTGAGATCTTATTAGGTGCCTGCTGTACTAATATATTGTTTTTAAGAATGGTACAGATGAGGCTTTCTGCTGCTGTTGGTAGTTAAATTTTATGTAGGAAATATCTGGTTGAAGAACATTTCCAGACCATTCTAGCTATCCAGTGGCAAAGAATGAGTGATGCACGAGTGTTATCGAGCTGTGCATATAATTTGCTATCTCTCAAATCAACAGCAATGAAACCGTCTGCTTTGTTACATCAAGAAAGTGGAGTCGATATAGAAATTCAGTCATGATCGATGTAAACAGCGAAACAGGCTCGACAGTTGTTTATTTTACTGCTGCTCCCGTTTCTTAACTTCCAATATTCAATTTGGATTGTTTTGCTAATGTTGATTTCAGTGGCTAATGGGTTGGTTTGCAGTCCTCAGAGTCTTAAAATTGTGAAATAAAGGAGGTTTTATGCATTGGAGTGGACATTAGGCAATTCAGTTGCAAGTGACTGAAGTGTCAGGTTGAGATGTGAATGTTTCGATTCTACAGACTTAAACTGCAACGTTTGATGTTGCAGTGAGTGGAAATTTGTATTGTATACTGAGAATGTTGCGAAAAGTGGGATTAAGCCTTCGTAAAGTTGATTTTACGTAGGCTCCACTGTACCTACTGCACTCTTAACTCCTTTTTAATAATAGATTTCCGTGCACAGCTCTGCTTTACAACTATTCTAGCTCATTATGTAGCCAGTTGCTATGTAACTGATCAAACTACAAGTAGCTTTTGAAAGACTTTTGTATTTTTCACAGGCCTCTACTGCTTAAATCTTCCTATTAGCCAGCTTTGCTAAAAGTTTTATTTTTGGCAAAAAGAAAACTTTGTTTATTAGATTGAAATATCTTGCTTCAGCGGATGATGTAATATTTAGTTGAGTTTTGCTGCTCTAGAGTACCCTATGCCAGGGTACCAATATGTTCCCTGTTGGGACTGGAATTTCAAATGAGAATACATAGAATTATGCTTGAGAGAATGTGAACGGACAGATATTTAAGCTGCTGCTCTTGCTCTGTGGGTCTGTCTTATTTGTGTAGAAATCACATGCCTTGCAGTTTTTACCCTTTTGAAGAAAAGGCTTGACAATCCTCTGCCAACAGCGGAATTGTAAAAGGAAACAAACCTTTTTCTTTTTACTTCCAAATTGCTGACTGTGACACTGTGTGCAGGTCACACTGTGTTAGATTATTTCTTGTGTTGCCCTGCTTTGGTTGGAAATTTATTTTGTCACTTCACTTTTATTCCTTCAAAGGTTATGTTGGTGGGCACTTTAACTTTTGTGTTGGGTTTTGACAGACTTTGAGGGGCCAAGTCCAATTCTCCCATCTTTACCAAGTGTCCTGTACACCACCATTTGATACGCTGAAAAGAAAGTGAAGTCGTGACACAGTACTTCGAATACTTCAGCTTAAAAAACAGTAATTCTGACTAAAACAAAAATCTGGGGTAGAGTGGGGAATCATTTTAACAAATCCATTGTTTGGGGAACTGACAGGACTGTCAGTGATCTTCCTTTTATCCAGGTGAGTTTTAGCAGTTTGTTAGAGTCATAGAGATGTACAGCATGGAAACAGACCCTTCAGTCCAAATCGTCCATACCAACCAGATATCCTAAATAAATTCAGTCCCATTTGCTAGCATTTGTCCCATATCCTCTAAATCTTCCTATTTATATCCCCATCCGGATGCCTCTTAAATGTTATAATCGTATCAGCATCCACCACTTCCTCTGGCAGTTCATTCCATACATGCACCACCCTCTGCGTGAAAAAGTTGCCCCTTCGGTCACTTATTTATCTTTCCCCTCTCATCTTAAACCTATGCCCTCTAGTTTTGGACTCCCCTACCCTGGGGAAAAGACCATGATTTTATAAATTTCTTTCAACCACAGGGGGCAAAGTTTGCAGTAGAGCAAAGTTTTACGGAGCCTTTGAGGACAGATCCAGCGGCAGGATTGCTGGCAAAAAGAGGCCATTTAGCGGTGTGCCCCCTGACTTCTTGCTCTATTGCCACTTTGCCAGCCATGGGAAAGAGAGCTCACTTGCACAGAATGCAGTGAACCACTTAAGTAGTTGAATTAACAGCCTGGAGCTGCCTCTGTTTGCATTTTACCGGTGCAGCAGAAGCCACCTCTGTGAACAGGTTGACAGCTAAGTAAAAAGTGCTGTCCTCCTGGGATTGGAAACCTCTCTCAGTCCAGGGGGCGATAATACACTCCAGCCCCTGTGATGCTCAGTGTGCACAGAAAGCTTGAAGCGTATGAGTGGATACTGCACACTTCTTTCTCATGGATATCTGGACATGGAGAGGCAGGTAGTCATCCCTAATGATCTCCACTGTGGCTTGGCCAGACCCACCTGCAGAGTTCTGTTGAGCTCCTCTGATCTGCCTACCCCTCCCCTCTTGGCAATCTGCTCCCACATCACCGGTCAACGATCAAGAGTGTGTGGTGCAGCTCTATCAAATGCACCACCTTTTATAGAACAGCAGAGAAGTAAATTGCACACCCCTACCCCAAACCTGCCACCACAACCCACCGGGCCCCTGTTCTGTCTCCGACAGCAGAACCCCTGCTTAGTCCAAATATCCCAGCCATTGATCTCAGCATGTACCTCAGCTGATGTGTACACTTTCTAGCAGGAATCACAGGATTGTGATCAGGAGCAAGATCAGATTGGATTTGCTTTAATTTTGACCCTTGAACTAGTCCTGGAATCTCCCAAAACCAAATGTAATATGTCTCACAGCCAACTTTGGCTGAGATCCCCACAGAAGCAAGGATCAAATTAGGGACATCCCTCTTCTGCCGGAGTCAGCTCCACACTATCTATGCACTAACAGAGCAATCATGGGATCTGATACTGCTTCAATAATCCCCTTCTGCAGATAGTTGCAGAAAGAAAGGGTGTGCACTTTGAAAGCTGCAGAAATTCTGCTTGATCTCAGAAGTTGAGCTTTAATGTCTTTGAATGTACCAACCTGTGTTGCAAATGCAATTCTTGGATATTTTAGTTATTATTGATAATCAAAGTGTATGATAATATATATTGTCATGTTTAACTGTTGCTAAAGATGTTATGGTCCCATGTAGCTTAAAATTAAAATGGTTTTATGAACTCTTTTAGGTAAGTTTGAAATCAAACTGGTATATTTTAACTAGATTAAAAATGTCAGTGAATTGTCATTTCCTCTCAATGAATACAGATGTATTTTAATTGTGAGAAATGTAGTTATTTCTCTGAATTGATCTGTGTGGGACTGAAATTGGCATTAGTGGTTGTTCATTCAAATCCAGTTTTCAAGAGAATTGGCAACTTGATTGAGTGGATCAAAAAATGCTGTTCTTGAAAATATCTTGCCTGAAGTCTCCAATGGAGACACATCACCTTCTTAATGTTGACTGTGGCCAAAACAAAACAATAATCTGTGTGGCTGTTTCATGTGTGCAGTTTGGAGGTTAATTTGATTGTGATTTTAGACTCCAAAAAATAAGCCCTGCTAGCCAAAGACTTGGTGTTTTTTGTGGCTATATTTTCCAATTGACAAAAGATGTTATAAAATTACCAATAAATTCTGTAGAAATGAGGGAGACAAAGAAACAGGAGCTAGTAAAACAGCTGATTGAGCTAAACGCCCTGATTCACTTTTAATAAGTGGGATGTGATGGAAGACACTTGGTCTGTTTGCTATCCCCAGTTTTGTATTATGACCCAGTAGTAATGGACATGAAAGGAATATTTATCTGTTGAAGACCAGTAGGAATCTTTACCTTTGAGCTTGCACACAGGAGGAGGAAATTGGAACTTATTTTGCCTGTTTGTGTGGATATAATGCACCTAGAAATTGTCAATTTTATGGATCAATGTCTTACTCTGCCAAAATGTCTGATAAACCAGATCCAGAATTGGTGCCAGTTCGGATATGGGCTGACAACGTGCTGCTAGATATATGCTCAAAGATGGGCTGAAACCAGTTCAGCATCCCAGGCACTCTACATATGAACCCAGCCACTTTTCAGATCAGCTGCCCAGGAGGGCAATCTAAAGCAAACAAACAGTGGAATTATATGCTTAAGCAGTAGTGCCTCGTTTATCTGGCTTCACCTGTTTCTCACAATTTCTAGTTTGATTTCACAAAGACAAACATTCAGTTTCTCCTCCCTTGTATGTTCCTCGTTCAGTTTTCATAGTTTGCTTTGTTGAGTGGATAGCGCTTTACTGTTACCATCAGACTCAAAAGCTGAGTGGTGCAAGACTGAGATCTGAGCCACGTGGAAAAACCAGTATAAAAAAAACTATAGTTCATGGAAATAGATATCTGGACCTCAATTTTGAGGTATACAAGACAAGTTGGACTAGTTTACACCATTCTCAAGTTTTACTGGTCTTTCCTTTGTAAGGTCTGCTTGTTTCACCTTGCGCATCCCACTGCAACTTGAAATGAAACCCACCAAACGTACAGAAATTCACCCAATAAGTTCTATGCCTGTCAGCTGTGGTGAAATAAAGCTTTTCTCTTTACAGGTTCTGTAGGTTAAGGGTAATTCTGCTTTCCAGTGATGGTGTGACTTGCATAGTGCTCAGTCCTGGCTTAGAAAACACACAGAAATTTCCATTACTGTGGCTATAAAATGTTCAGTCTATTTTACAAAGTTCCTTTCCATGCTCTTTGCTTTAATAATCTTTGTGGGAAAGAAAATGAATTTGCAAATAGCAATATTACTTCAGAAACCATAATCACCGAAATGTTTTGCTGAGTAGGCAGCACGTAAAACTTACTTTGCTGACAAGATTGCTTAACATGCAGACAATCAACTTTTCATTTTTAGTTTGTTTTACCATTATGGCATAACAGTTATCGCACTGTGGATTAAACTGACAATAACCAGAATTGAGCAATTGCTGTGACTTTCAAATTTGGCCCCATAACCTTTTAGTATAGTATGACTGTTGGGAGCAATATAGGTTGCAAGGGGAACTTAAAATGGTGAATGCTTGTTATTGTACCAAGTCTCCAGCACTGTAATCCATCTTGCTGTTGGTACTCTTACGCCTCCCAAAGTGTTTGATTAAAATCAATTCCAACATGAGAAAAATCTGACATGACAATCATTGTACGAATGTTACCTACACAATGTGATTTGCATAACCATTACAGGTTTCACAGTATTACTTTAACATTGTACATTTGTAAGTGAGCACAGTATATAATTACCCTTTTCCCTGTAATGAAACATGTACTTGTCTTAAGCAGTCAGTATTCTTTTCTGTATTATCCAGCTATGCAAAACAATTGGCAATAAATTTTTGGGTTCTTATCCTGTGCTGTTGTCACCTTTCTCAATTTCAACACTTTTCCCCAGAAGAGCTTTGGAAAAGGTGATTTCTTAAAAATAGCATGTGCTGTGCTGATTATCTGCATTTAAAAAAAAGGGGGCAATAGGTTTGACATTTTGACCATGTCAGCAGCTGTCATTAGGATCTTGTAGTTCAGCAGGCAGCAATCCTTCATTTGAGCTGGAAGCTCAACATAAATTACTTTTGTTTGGGCTGACCCACCAATCACAGAAAGGAGTTCAGTGGAGAAGCTGTGTTTGGCATTGGAATAGTAGTTCACTAGGATGAAATTGTTATAGTGTTCGAAAGATTTTTGTGTGTTCATACAAGCAACTTGACCGTTTGTCAATACTGGTTCCACGACAAAACAGAAATGCCTGTGTACGGCAAGAGGTTGGTGATCAGCTTGTTGTTCGAACTTAAAATAAAACAAAGGAAACAAGGAGCTGTCCATCTCCAGAATTTCAACACAACTCTGCAGACAATTGGATGTGCTAAATGGGCAATAATCCCAGCTTTCTGGGATTGTCCAAACTGGAAATTAAAGGCACTTGTGTACAGTGGTAGCGTCCTTTCTTATGTGCCAGGAGACCCAGATTCAAGTCTCACCTCTGCCGGGGGTGTGTAATGATCAGAAAATACCTTCACATTAGAAATTAGAACAAATGGCTTTGATAGGTGCAAGGTTTGAATGTGTAAACAAGCCCAGATTTTCCATTTACATAGGCCCTTCCCATTCTCTGTCACGTTTGTGGTTTGCATTCCCCTTAACAGCCTGTGCATATACATGGTGATTTACTGGAGGCAGTTAGTAGTTTAAAAACAAAAAGTCAGTGATTGGTGGAAGAAAGAGGGAGGAGATAAAAAAAAAATCTTCAGTTTTGTGTAAGAACACTTTTACATATCTAAGAAAACAAATCCAGATTTTTTATTCGCACAGGTCTCTTGCAATAGTGGTAATGTCCCTACCTCCAATCCAGAAGGTCCAGGTTCCTATCTTACCTGCTCCAGGTATCTCCGAATAGGCTGATTAGACAATATCCTCAAGCAAGCCAGATTCTGATTTGATGGTGGTGTTTTATTTAAAATTAAAAGCCCAGATTCGTTCACTGGACCATCGACCACACTCTAATTACTGGCATGCCTTCTCACAACAGTACACATGCCTCAAGGCTTCCAATTGTTAACTGAAGGTAGAGTGATCCTGTCGTCGACAAACTCAGGATGTTTTGATTAGCTTAAAAGGAAAGAGTTTTCTATATCATACTAGTGCTTACATCAACAAGAATTAAGGAACAAGATGGAGTAGATTTATCTGATTTTGTCTCAATTTGAGAACCAGCATTTCACTTCAAGTTCAATTTTTACAGTGATTTAGAGTGGACTGATCGGTTACCTTTTACTGTGTAATTTCAGGAAACAATTTGCTTTTATTATCACAGTTCCAGATATATTTTTATACTTTTCTCCCTCTTTTGTTTCTACTACGCACTCTCCAGCTGAGCGTGTTGGCAACTGAATTATTCCTGGACCTCTTCCCAATACCCATTCTACATTGGTTGCTAGGAGGTATGTGAACAGTGGAACAGGCCCTTGGGGTTGAATAACCTATGCCTTTAAAAAGATGTTGGCAAATCTCCCATGTATCTTTTTAAGCATCTTCAGATATGGGATGGGTAATAAATAATTGACGCAAATGGTGCAGATTGCTACATTAGGTAGTAGGAAATCTGACTGCTCACAAACCTCAGCCCCAGGAATAACACTCCCCATCCAAGAATGTGCTGCTTTCAATTGCCAGCAATTAGGAATCTGGTTCTGTTTTTACTTTCTGCTTCAACCATCCCACCCCTCACTTTGCCCACCTGCTGCACTACCTGCTCACAGATTTGCATTCCTGTATCTTGAAACATACATAAGGATTTTGAATGAGCTTGGCAGGCTGGAATCAGAGGTTGTTTCCCTTGGGGATGAGAAATCTAGAACACAGGAGTACAGTTTCATAGTAGTAGGTCAACATTTAAGAGTCAAGTCAAGGAGAAACATCTTCACTTGAATGTTGTAAACCTTTGGAATTGTCTCCTGGGTTTGTGGATACTCTATTGTTGAATACATTTGATAACTTATAATAGGCAGATTTTAAAAGGAATCTTTTAAAATTAAAAGGATAAGAGGAATGTTTGAGAAAGTTAAAGTGAGGTAGAAAATCAGCCATGATTGTATTGAATGACACACCAGGCTCGAGGGAGGGAGCAGCACATGGTCTATTCCTGCTCCTATTGATGTTCCCTTTTTCCAGTCCATGTCTCAGGCTACACAAAATGTATTTTTAAAAAAATTAACAATTATAGATGCTGCATTCAATCATACATTTAATGTGTCTCATCCTGTTACATTTTCAGAAATCCAAGTTGCACTTTAAAAGAAAGCTGGTGATTTCATAGAACCTTCCCAAGCAATAGAAAATATTCTAAATCAACACATTAAGCCAGTTACACACATCAGTTAGAGAACAACAAACATCACACAAAGTTATACAAATTCTTAACCCTGTACTGCAATATCACCTCAATAGCTATGTGCAAGGCCACAGGAGACTGGATAACTTAATTTTTAAAACTCGTGAATAATCAAAATGATCTTGCTGAGAGGAAAAGAATACTCCAGTGTTTATTTTAATTACAAAGGTTTTAATTAGGTTGCATTTGTGGCATACAGCTCTTTTGAAAAAAAAAATCCATTTCTGAACTTCTGGCAAGTTACCTCCTTTCTAAAACAAAAACATTAAATATAGAAGAATTTTTGTATTGAAAATTAAAATTCAACGAGATTACCAATCCAATTAAGATATTTCACTGTTTTATAAGTCTGACTATAACTGTCACCAGCATGACTTTAAAATCTAAGTACAGAAAAAAGTCTTACCCATTCTACAGCCTCACAAACCTTTTCTCACCTCACAAATGTGAATTTGAATATTTTAAACAATATTCAATGAAAGTTTACAGACAATTTGGCTACATTTACAGGCACTCTTTCATTTCAGTGTGTCTAAGTTGTGCAAGTATCTTAGTTTTGAAAGCCAGGGCATAGCTTATCTGTTTGATTGAAGTTTTGGAAATGAGAGAAAAGTCAATGTTTATGTTTTGCACATCAGTGAAAGAGGAGGTTTTAGATTCTGTTTCTTTTAGCTAAATGACAAGGTCATTCATAACATTATACAGTGTAAAGACATCCTTTCCCTGAAGAACAATGTACTAATGTAGATAACTCCCCAGGTCCTGATGGGATCTATCCCAGAATATTGAGGGAGCCAACAGAACAAATTGCTGGAGCATTGACAGACATCTATTTCTCCTCTTTGGCCATAGGTGAGGTCGCAGAGGACTGGAGAATAACCAGTGTTGTTCCATTGTTAAATAAGGGGTAACAGGGATAATCCTGGAAATTACAGGCCTGCGAGTCTCTCGTCAGTGGTAGGGAAATTATTGTAAAAGATTCTCAGGGACAAAATCCATACGCATTTAGAAGCAAATAGACTTATTAGCAATAGACAGCACGGTTTTGTGCAGGGGACATCATGCCTCACTAATTTGATTGAGTTTTTTGAGGATGTGATGAGGATGATTGATGATTGATGAGGGATTGATGTCTACATAGACTTCAGTAAAACCTTTGACAAGGTCCCTCATGACAGACTGGTACAAAAAGGTGAAGTCACATGGTATCGGGGTGAGCTGGCAAGATGGACACAGAACTGGCTTAGTCATCGGACACAGAGGGTTACCATGCGAGGATGCTTTTTGGAATGGAGGGTTGTGACTAGTAGTGTTCCACAGGGATCAGTGCTGGGATCTCTGCTGTTCATGATCTACATAAACAATTTGAAGGAAAACAGGGGAAAGAGAGTTTAAAAGGGGTGTGCTAGGCAAGTTTTTCCACACAAAAGGGTAATGAGTGCCTGGAACGCAGACACAACAGCAGCATTCAAAAAGCACCCAGATAAATACATGAATAGGAAGGGAGTAGAGAGATACAGACCTTGTAAGTGAAGACAGTTTCTAGTATGGAAGGGCAAAACATGTCAGCACAGGCCTGGAGGGCCGAAGGGCCTGTTCCTGTGCTGTTTGTTCTTTGTATTCACCATTAGGGGTTGTTACGACGATATTTTTATATCAAAACAAGCTAAGAATTCATTTCCACACCCATTTTAGAAAAAAAAAACCAACTAATAGAAACCAAACTCCAGAACTTGATATTACATGTCCCCACTGCACTCTATTTTGGTGGAGGTAGCATGTTATATACATCAAGAGGTTAAGCCATCGTCCAAGTCCTAGGACTTAAGGGGAAGGGATGTAGTGATTGGAATGGAATAAGCCAGGTGCACACAGAATGGAGTTCCCTGATTGAACCAGGTTAACAGTCCCAACTGGGGAGTCCTGGCTGACAGATATAAGCAGGAATGTCAGGGGTTCTGGTCTCTCTAGGAGCTGGCTGTGGTAACCAGGTCAGTGCCACATACTGTGCACATGTAAATAAAGGGTAACTTAGTGACAGGATACTGGCCTTCCTGGAGTTATTTCAGTGGCGACAAGAGAAAAACATGCCCCCGAAGAGATTTGCTTCCAACAGTCATCTTTGAATTGGGGTAAGCATTTCTGGCATCATGCTGCTGTTTGGGAAGCTTGACTCATTCAATCCTGCTGTCGAAGACTGGGCCCAGTACGTAGAAAGAATGCATTACTTTTTCTGGGCAAATGGCATTGGGGCAGACAAAAAGCAGTGAGTAATTCTCCTGACAGCTTGTGGATCCACAGCTTTTTCAGTTATTAGAAGCTTAACTTTCCCCGAGATACCAGATACTAAAAGTCTTGCAAGAGGTTTTAGCTAAGGAGTATTACGATCCCAAGCCGCTTCTAATTCCGAAACGCTACCCACTTTACTCGGCAGTTCGAGTACCAGCAGGGAACTTGACTATTTCCTAAAGTCAAACGGACTTCAAATAAGAAGAGTTCCATACCATCCATCGTCCAATAGTCTGGTGGAAAGAGCAGTCCAAACGCTTAAAGAAAGCCTACAGCTTCACTTGATACCAAACTGTCCCATTTCCTGCTTAATTATAGGATCACCCGTCATGCAACGACAAGGACAGCTCCAGAGTTGCTGATGGGGATAAGACTTCGCATCAGGTTAAACTGATCTTCCTACACCCGGGGACAGGGAGGGGGAAATGAAATGGCATCAGGAATGCCAATGCCATCCACAGAACTCCTCTAAGCAAGACAGGCAGTTTACTTCAGGGTGCAAAATTTGATGTCAAAATCATGGGATTGGCCTGCATGGGTAAGAGGCATGGGTGATGCAAGTTCCTGTGACATACAAAGTTCGGGTAGTTGAGGTGGTCCTGAACAAGCGCATGAGCTACATGAAAGCTGCAACCTCACAAACAGGCCAGAAACAAAACATACCTGGCCCCTCTGAACATCCAGAAGGCTGTCAGAACTCATGGGCTCTCCCCCTCCACCTTGTGTTGACGAAACCTCTGAGGACAAGATTCACGTGGTAGATATCACAGCCTTGACACTGTTACCACCTGGTGATGAGGAGTTTCCGCTGAGACGCTCTGGGCACATGCCTACAGGCCTACATCCCAGGAGTTAGGGGGAAGGATATAGTGATTGGAATATGGTCAGCCACATAGATTCATTGAAAATGAGTTCCCTGATTGGACCAGGTTTACAGCCCCAATCAGGGAGCCCTGGCTGATTGATAAGAACAAGAGGGTCAGGGGTTCTGTTGACTCTAGAAGCTGGCTCTGTGCTACCTGGGTCAGTGTTATGTACTATGCATGTGTAAGTGAAAGGTGACTTGGTGACAGAATACTGGCTTTCATGGATTTATGTCAGGGACCTGTTGGCACCTTTTGTTTGGGTGGGTGGGGGTGTCCTCAATAACAGGGGCAGAACGAGCTGTGTTCAACTACCCATAGCATTTGATGGGGCTTCTATATAGCCAATCAGCTGACCACATCGACTTTCTCTCCGAGAGGCAAGCCATCCACGTACTCCTGTAATTTTCCACGCCTAACTAGTTTGTTTTTAAGGCTGTGAGTAAAAATCAATCAATCAATCAATCAATCAATCTTCAGGCACGGTTTCTTCTATCCATTTCAAGTATAAAGGATTGCCTTGATCCACCAAAATGCTTATGACCTCAGGAACTTCAAAAGGATGAACTGATCTGGCAGAGAAAAGCAAGCAAGAGTTTACAGTATATGCATAATGAAACATCCAAAGTACATTACCGGAACATTGTAAAGCAAGTTTGACACCACGCCACACAAGGCAACAATCAGTCCATATGGCTGAGAGCTTCAGGTAGGTCTTAAGGAGTCTCTTGAAGAAGAGAAGAAAGACACCTAGAGGTTTAGGAAGGGAATTGCAGAGCTCAGGGCTGAGGCAGCTGAAGGTCCAGCAGTAATGCTGGACAAGTTAAAAATCAGGGATGATTTCGAGGCAAGAATGAATGAAAGAAAGGAGCACAGATCTCAGGAAGACTGCATGCTCAAGGAGTTTACAGGAGATAGGAATGGATAAGACCACGAAGGAATTTGAAAACAAGGTTGAGCATTTTAAAATCCAGGCTGTTAGCTTCACCAGGAGCCAATGTAGGTCAGCATATCATGGGTGACCTTTACAGGGGCTTAGGTACAAGTAAGGATAATCGGCAATGGAGGGTAAAAGGAAGCCAGTCAAAGAAACAGAGGAATGGACAAGGATTTCAGCAATAGATAAACTGAGACAACAGCACCATCAGGCAGCATTTCACAGGCAGAGACTCGGAGTTCAACAGCACGGAAACAGTCCCTTTAGTCCAACCAGTCCATGCTGATCATAATCCCAAACTGAACTAGTCCCACTTGCCTGCACATGGCCCATATCCCTCCAACCATTTCTTATTCATGTACTTATCCAAATGACTTTTAAATGTTGTAACTGTACCCGCATCCACGATTTCTTCTGGAAGTTCATTCCACACGTGAACCACTAAAAAAAAAGTTACCCCTCATTTCTTTTTTAAAATCTTTCTCCTCTCACTTTAAAAATATGCCCCCCTAGTCTTGAAATACCCCATCCTAGGGAAAAGACACCTGCCATTCACCTTATCTATACCTCATGATTTTATAAATCTCAACCTCCTACACTCTAGTGAAAAAATGTCCTAGCCTATCCAGCCTCTCCTTATAACTCAAACACTTCATTCCCAGCAATATCCTGGGACATCTTTTCTGAATCCTCTCAAGTACTCCAGAAGTCAGGCAGCGTTATGTAAGCGGAGAGTCAGGCAGGATTGTAATAGGTAGAAATAAGTGGTGTTAGTGACAATGCAGATGTGTGATCAGAGGCTCACCATCAAAACGGGAGGATGATTTAGGTCCTGAAGTTCTGTGTAACTAACAGATCATTCAGGAGGCCAATCTCTGGTTTCCTTACAACAGAGGCGGGTCCATTTGCTTCCCAAACCTGTTCCATTTGCAACCGAGTAAATCCTCTAAGAGAGGCAGTAACTTCAGGACCTCAGCTCAAAACACTGCTTACCAATACATGATAATGCTTATGGCATCAGTATGTTTTTAAATGGAGAATTCACTTTAGTAAATGGAAGTATGGAAATCTAAATGGTCATTTACAGACTTCTCCAGAATGGATTCGTGAAGCACTTAAACATTTATGAACAAGATGTATAGCTTTCTGCATCGAAAGCCCAAAGCCTTTTACTTGGGAATTAAGTTAATCTGTTCTGTCCAGCTGAAAATAGCTTTAATGATTAAACATTAAAGATTCACTTCAGACTGTATTTCTAAAAAGTGTTAACTAAATCATGTGCTCGTCATAAAAACAAAAAGTTATGCAGACTTTTCCCCCCATGGTTATACACTTTAAAAGGTCCTTTAGTGGCATCCCAAAATTCTGATAGTTTTCTTCTTCACTCTTTGTTCCATCTCTAAATGGAACATCTAATTGAGTGAATGAGAAACTAACTACACTTGTGAAAATCCACAATAATTATTCATTATGAAATTAATGGTGGTAAAATACAGTCTGGCATATGATAGTTCATTATCTTACTGGCAAATGAAAGGTTTATCCATTTATACAAATACAACCAATTTGATATTAATATTGAAGGTACATGCTGATATTCTAGAGTTCTTGCTTGATTTCCTTTGCAGGTCATTTCAAAATTAAATAGTAATCTCTCAAGGTAATAAATGGGTCAAAGTTCAGGACAAGATAGATTGCATGTGGTCTGTGGAAGGAATGAGTTTGGGGGGGGGGGGGGGGGGGTTGAATGTTTTTCACACTTCATTCTTTTTAAGTTATTAAAACAAAACCCACACTGATGGGATAAATTCTGCCATTCAGAGAGTAATTAATACACTCACCTGATAAATTCGGAGAGTCTGTGGATTTTTGAGGTTCTTGTTTTTAATACCTGTGGAGATATTTTAAAAATCACTTAGTAACTTTCATAGGCCATTAATTACATTCCATCCTTGGTATCTGTTTTCTGTACCTGGTATTCTAGCTGTGATAGTTGAATAGTTGTCTAGAGGGTGGAACTGGTGCTGTTACGTTTTGCTTCCCTCTGCTGCATTGGAGTTCGAATAATGGAATTTAGCATGGCCAATCCACCTAACCTGCACATCTTTGGACCACACACTAACAGGGGAGAACGTCTGTGTGGAGACTGCACAGTCACCCGAGGGTGGAATCAAACACAGGTCCCTGGCAATGTGAGACAGTAGAGCTAACCAGTGAGCCACTGTGCTGTACTGTGGAGTTCTCTTGCTTTCCTGAAGGAGTGTTCAGGGATGTATAGCTTAGGTGTGTTAGCCATGGGAAATGCAGGGATAGGGTAGGGGGTTGAGTCTGGGTGGGATGCTCTTCAGAAGGTCTGCGTGGACTTGTTGGCCAAATGGCCTGTTTCCACACTGTGGGCATTCAATGATTCTATGACACCCTGGGGCACTATATCAAGCAGCCTATCTTGTCTTAACACACATCTGCTTCTATACTTTACCATCCATTAAAGGGTATTTGATGCTTCATCATTCCATTGCCTGTCCATGGCATCCATTGCCCATCTCCCCATGTATTTAGCTCTCTTTTGGATACCATCAGCCACATATCTATCTTTTTCCTGTATAATGGAGCTGAAAAAGAATTTTTAGAATATTTTAAATAGCAATATCTTGCAATTAGTCTTGACTCAGTGACCTTGGGAAGACTAATGGGATCTAGAATTTCCATAAGCCTTTTGGGAGGTCCTACCTACAGGCCCAAACCAAGCCAGAAGCTTAACTTATACAGTCATGAGGGATAACACCAGAAGGTCTGCTGGGGACACTTTCCTAAATTGGTCAAGTGTGTAGCAAATAGTATTGCAATCCAAAAACCCCAAGTACCAAACTCAGATCTCCCATACATGAAGTCTGGGGGTGTACAATGCCCAGTCAGTCAGTCAGTTCAAGACAACCAGCGACAAAAACAGAAGTCGGAATTCAATGGAGGTGGCTAGTTAAATGGCTGCCATTTTTATAAGTTTAGTTTTTTTTTCCAGGTAAAAAGAGATGGTTAGTCTAAAACAACTGTACAAAATATGCTTCTGAAGTACTACATGTGTCATATCTTCAAGTCTGCAGATGACACAAAGCTGGGTGGAAGGATGAGCTGTGAGGACAATGCACAGAAGCTTCAGTGTGATTTGGAGAGATTAAGTGAGTGAGCAAAGACTTGACAGATGCAGCATGGTGTGGACTAATTTGATAGTTATCCACATTAGAACAGGACAAATGCAGAAAGGATGTTCTCGATGACTGGGAAGTCCAGAACTAGGGGTCACAGACAAAGTATAGGCCTTTCAGGTCCTAGACAAAGAGAAATTTCTTCACTCAGACTGGTGAGCCTGTAAAATTCTCTGCCATATGAAACTGTTGAGGCCAAAATTTTGAAAGCTTTCAACAATGATGTAGATATATTTCTTAGGACTAAAGGAATCAAAGAGTATGGGTTGAAAGTGGGAACAGGGTACTGAATTGGATGATCAGCCATAATCATATTAAAATGGCAGAGCAGGCTAAAATGGCTGAATGGCCTCCTCCTGCTCCTATTTATTTTCTTTGTTTCTATGTATATAGGAAATGAAGATGGGATAAAATGATTTAAAATGGTTTTCTTCTGTAAACTTAATGCTCAGAGAATTACATCAGCGTTACTAAACATTTTACAAGCTTAGCTTTCAAATAACAATTCCCAAAAAGAGTACCAATTGTTGAATACTGTATTTAATACACAATCTCATCCTTTATCACAATAGTTGACGCAAAACTCCACTGGTGTGTCCTAGGTTTATGTATCGTGCCTACTCCATAGGATGAGGTGATGCATTTGACACCAAATACCTCTGAAAATAATTTTCATATTTTGAACAATTGACACATGAAACAACTCACCATCAGAACTTCAGTAGTTTCTGTTATTTCACTGTCCCAATTATATCTGAACATAATGGAAAGAAACACAGGTCAGTCAGATGGGAAAAGACAGGCCCATTCCCAGACAAGTAATGCTGCGTTCTGGAAGTGCTTTACCTGTCTGCTGTGGAATGTAGAAAAAGGACAGATTTAAAATCTACACAGAGATAACAAGGTGTAGAGCTGGATGAACACAGCAGGCCAAGCAGCATCAGAGAAGCAGGAAAGCTGACGTTTCGGGCCTAGACCCTTCTTCAGAAATCAGGGTCTAGGCCTGAAACGTCAGCTTTCCGGCTCCTCTGATGC
>NC_063359.1:29187937-29210051 GCF_021869965.1 Rhincodon typus | reverse complement strand
GCATCAGAGGAGCCGGAAAGCTGACGTTTCAGGCCTAGACCCTGATTTCTGAAGAAGGGTCTAGGCCCGAAACGTCAGCTTTCCTGCTTCTCTGATGCTGCTTGGCCTGCTGTGTTCATCCAGCTCTACACCTTGTTATCTCAGATTCTCCAGTTCCTACTATCTCTAAAAATCTGCACATATGGCTTTCAAATACCATTGTTTTGTTGCCCCGATGTTATAAACGTACAGTTCAATTGCAACAGTTACTCCTTATGTCATTCATATGTTACAAATAGATGAGATTTAACACGAACAGTTTGTTTTGTCCCTTCTGATTTTGGATGTTAAAAACATTTTTAAGAGTTGCACAGTTTGCCCAGCATACAAGTCACATTTGCTACATACATGGTCATTGAAGACCACTGTCTGAAAAACAGTAAGAAGCCTGAGATTTCTAAACAAAAAGGGCCTGGTGCTCTTAAGACCAATAGAAAAGTGCAGGAGTTGGGAGCCTTTAGAAGGAAGCAGCAGACAGCAGAATTAAAGAGTCAAAATTTCATAAGTCAACAGTATTATGACTCTAAAATGGAGGGATTGGGAAGTAAACAGTAATCCAGTGCTAGAGAAGCATAGGATGGTTGGAGACAGTAAGAACTGCAGATGCTGGAAGTTAGAGTCAATAAATGTGGAGCTGGAAAAAACACAGCAGGTCAGACAGCATCTGAGGAGCAGGGAAGTCAACGTTTCAGGCCGAAACCCTTCGTCAAGACTGAGGAGGGGCGGGGTGTGGGAGAAAGGATAGATGGGATGGAGATAGATGAATGCAGGTAGGGAGTATTGTGGTTGGTCAGTAGGAAAATGGAGAGGTTGGGGGTGGAGAGATTTTGAAGCTGGTGAAGTCAATATTCAGGCCATTGGGCTGTCAGCTCCCAAGGTGAAATATCAGGTGTTGTTCCTCCAGTTTGCATTGAGGAAGCTAAGGATGGACATGCCTCTGGGAGGGGGTGATAAAGCGGATGGAAACCGGTTGGTTGGTGTGTACAGAGCGCAGGCACTCCGCAAACCGGTCCCCGAGACTGCGTTTGTGGTCTCCTTGATATAGAGGAGACTACCACATCGGGAGTAACAGACACAGTAGATGAGGTTTGATGAAGAGCAAGTGAATCTCTGCTGGATTTAACAGGATTGTTTGGGGCCTTGGATGGAGGGGAGAGGGGAGGTGTAGGGGCAGGTGTAGCATCTCCTGCAGTTGCAGGGAAAGGTATTGGGTGTATGATGGAGGGGTTAGTGGGGAATGTGGACCTGACGAGGGAGTCAGAGTGAACCTCTGAAAAGTGGACAGGGAGGTCAGGGGAATATCTTTTTGGTGGTGGCGTCTGTTTCTAGGTGGTGGAAATGTTGGAGGATGATGATGCGTTGTATTTGAAGGTTGGTGGGGCGGTATGTGAGGACTAAGGGGACTCTATCCTTATTGTTGTTGGAGTGGAGGGGATTGGAGGGCAGAAGCATGGGAAATGGGGGGGGGCGGGTGCGGTGGGGAGATGCGGTTGAGGGCATCCTTAAAAACAGAGGGGAAACTATGGTCCCTAATGTAGGAGGATATCTGGGAAGTCCTAGAGTAGAACACCTCTGGAGCAGATGGGATAGCATTTTTACAGGAGGGTGGGTGAGAGGAGGCGGAGTCGAGGTAACAAAGTCAGTGGGTTTGAAATAGACATCAGTGGTGAGTCGGTTAATCAGAAACAGAAATGGAGAGGTCCAGGAAGGGGAGGGAGGTGTTAGAAATGGTCCAGGTAAATTTCAGTGCGCGGTAGAAGGTGTTGGCGAAGTAGATGAACTGGTCAAGCTCCTCACACGAGCACGAGGCAGCACCGACACAGTCAATGTAGCAGAAACAGAGGGGAGGGATAATGCCAGTGTAGTTGAAGAGGGAGTGTTCCACGAATCCTACAAAGAGGCAGGCACAGCTCAGACCCACACGGGTGCCTATGGCCACCTGTTTGGTTTGAATGAAGTGGGAGGATATGATTGTAGAGAAATTAGAAGATGAGAATACTGGTCAGTTTGCTGGGACACGAGTGCCAGTGAAGCTTGATAAGAATCATTTACAGGACATAATATAGGAGGCCATTCAGGTTACGAGTTTTTGAATTTCAAGTTTGTGAAGGTCCAAAAGGTGATGAATGTGTAGATTAAGGACTCTGCAACAATGACAATGCTCAGCAGCTGACATCAGTCTTGCCAACTGAATTGACAAGGAGCAAGAATTTCAGATTGTAAAAACATGCTGAAGTTGCATACCTCTAGATCTAGCATGTAAGAGCAACTGGAAAGGTTGACAAGTTGAGGCTAGAGACATGAGCATGACAGGGACAAAAGTGTTTCAGTTTGTTGTTGTTGTGGAGTTTAAAAAAAGGATATTTTGACTCTTCTATATTTTTATATCAAATGATATGGGGTAAAATCAGCAACAGTTAAAGAGTTGCTGATGGAACAATAAAAATAAAAGTATTAGCATTCATACAGAAGTGAACCATACCCTTGTAGATGTTGCTCCAGGGTAACATATTAAGAAAGGACTAACATGCCACCAGAAAAGTATCATGCTCACCTAAAAGCATTTGAGGAGACTGTGCACCTTGGAAAAGATATTAGGAATCATAAGAAGGTAGTACCACTGAGCTGACAATGAAGGGTTGGTGAAGGAGACCAAAATGGTCATTAGTCCTAGAAGTGGCGAGAGAAGAAAGCGGAACACACGGGCCACTGTCATAGCCATATTCAGAGTTCTAGAACAGGCTGAAAATTGGATTGAAGGAACAAACTGTGATGTCGGTGCTAACTTCTTTTGCTTTTTGACATATTCAAGGCGAGATATAAACAGGACTATATCTGCATACCAATGTATGCATTTGGTCTAGGGAAATAATGGTTTATAACAATCCAAAGAATTAGTTATCCTTTCTCTTTCAGACTTGTTAAACAGTGTCCTGTTCAATTACTGAAGTTGAAGTGTATTCTATTGTTGACCGTTTGTACCTAATTATCTTTGAGGCTAGAATTCCATTGTACATGGATTAAAAGCAATCAAACAGGTTACTAGAATTCATACTGACATGAAAGCAAGTTTAATGACAACGTAATTAAGTCATGATGTATGAGGCAGTCATTCATCCAGTTGAATTTGTTGCATTTTGTAAGCTGTCAGTTCATTTCTTTAATCCCAATTCCCTTATACTCTTGGCTTCCAAGTAATCACTTATCTCCCTTTTAAATATCTTGCTCGATTCTGTAATTAGGATCCTCTGGGGCAAAGCAACTTCTCCCAATTGTGTGGAAATTTCTTCTTTGCTTGATCACAAGACTAAATGTTTGTACTTGTGAAAGATATGATTTTTAAAACATTCAACTGGTTTGAACGGTTGCAAACTGAATTGAGACAAGGTGGATTGCTTAAAAATATAAGGTCACCTCAAGGTCAAGGAAAGAAAACAAAAGAATCAGCTTCAGGAACAAACATGGAAGAAGTGTCAAGGAGCTGACCACTTGAAAATAACTGAACTCCTCAGCCTCAGGTTTAAACATTAATGTCTCAAAAGCTGAGGAACTCTAAACTGTGTAATCTTTTATCTTTCTTAATAGTGAACATTACTATCCCCTTTAACTCTTTGTTTGTGTAAAAGTACACATATTGAGAAGGTCCAAGTGACTGCAGGAGAGCCATATGCTTGATGTCACAGCTTTATTATTTTTCCTGGTGTTAGCATGCAGTAAAAATTGCTCTTTCACTCAAGAAAACCCTGTGATTGGTCCCTTATTTCTTACAGTAAAAACAGTTAACTACATTTTAACGCATGTCTAAACCTAATTTAAACCTTTGTTGTGACCAATTGAAGCTAAAAAGAAGGGAATCCAATGTGCATGCTCCTTCTCACCTAGTCATAACAGGTTTTAGATGCTTTGGCTTGAATTGCAAGAAGAGATTTCTTGCTGTGGAACAAACCATTGACTTTCACAGATGTGAAAAATTCAGGTTGGGTTCCTGACAGGGTAAACATTGAACAAAATTTTTTTTTTTTCCTCTTTCACTTACATGGAAAACACCTTTGGTAAAATGCTCACGCAAGAAGCCAGCTTCTTCTCCACAATGGTCCTAGGGAGGGAGGTCAAAAAATATTCATTATCAAATCAACTGAGCCCACTTCTATGTTTGAAGGATAATCAATAATTTATACCTCATTTTATTATTGTAGTAGTTGCCCTTTATCATCTTTAAAATGTCTCCAGAACTGGATATGCTCAATTCAACATGTTACCATGACAACCCAGATAGTGGTAGCAAAGCAAGATTCTATTTTCTGTTCTCACACAATTTAATTAGTAGAATGGCAGTTCATCTGCATTTTGTTTAAAAGTCTATGCAACTTGACAAATTCATGCTACCCTTTCGCATTGGCCAGTTTCTACTTCCTCTATCTACTTGTGCAGTTTAATGTGAAAAGCAGCCAAACAAAGAACATTTTAACATACTAAATAATGATGAGAAAAGATGTTGCTTGGAGGGGTGACTGATGGAAAAGTGTCATTGATGTCACCAACCAATTGCACCATCTGTGAGATTATTCACTAGGTTCCATTTTGAAGTAGAGAACGGATCTTGAAATCTCATAGCAAAATGATGTTTCAGCTATAGACGGAAGAGAGTGTTCAAACAAGGCTCGAAGTCCTATCAAACTAAGCCTGGATATACCCACGTTACCCAAATGGTCATAAAGCACTCTGCTCAATTCAGAGAGCAATGTGTTTCCACCCCACAAATCTCCGCATTCAAAGGATTATCTTCTGCCATTATTAGAAATTTAGTTAAGTCCATCACGAGTAAGTACAGAGCTACAAACTGAGTAAGTATTTATTGGGAATAAATGTCACCTCTTGTTCATTAGACCTGTCCTCATTTGTTCAATTTTCATGAGCTTTTGACAGGTAGAAGAATACATCGAGGACCTGAGTGGAGAGGACAAGCTATTGAGCATCTCCTAAGCAATTCAGATTAAACTATTGCTAATGAACAAGGCAGAATTTGAACTATGATGAGAGAGATTTTGAAGTCAAATGAAGTACAGTAATCAAAAGTGAGTAAAAGAAAGATTGCATATGAGATATGGTAATGAAAAATGGACCAGTCGGTCATTCCATTTCATGCTAGTTATTGTGCTGCACTCAAACCACCTGCCACCTTACCTCGAAATCCACCACACAACCCTCAATTTCTTTCACCCCAAAAATCCTCATCTCACATCCATGTAAAGACATCTAGACTATTTGCTTGGTAGCAGGTTTTATGTTGTTACCATTTTTTGGGGTAAAGACTTTTTTTCTTGAACTCCTATTTGTTTGTTTAGTGATGCTTTTGTATTGATTGGCACCAGTTATGCTGCTCCCCTACAAAGAAAACTCCCTCTCTGTATACGCTCTATCAAAACCCTTCATTAGTTTTTAGATAACTCTATTAGGTTTTCCTTTCACAGGAGGAAAGACCCAATCAATCCTTTCTAGGGATTTTTATAATCTCATCCTTGTGAATCCTCTGAACACCATCTATAATCTTTTATAATATGGTGACCAGAACGGCATGCAAGACAAGTCTGATACAACTAAAATACAATATAAATTCAAATAACTTCCCTTCTTTGAATTTCACCTGTTTAGAACTACAACCTAGTACTTGGTTTACTTTTGTTATGGCTTTCCTAACCTATGGCATAACTTACAGTGAGTACTTGTACTCGAGTTCCCTTTGTTCCTCTACAAGTATTAATCGTGCTTCCTACTAAAAGAAGGATTAAGTGGGAGAGAAAAAAAGGGTTACAAAAATTTTTTTTTTTTAATAAGTATAAAATAATCAAAATCTGAAGGAATGAAGATCTACACTTGTAAAGGTATATTTTCAGTGTTAAAGATTGTCATGCCATTAAAGAGCTTACGTACGCTCACCACAGATTGTTAGGGCATACCTGTTTCAGTTTAAGTGCAGGAACTTCACACTTTTCAATACATTTGATTGGTGCATCAACACAGATGTTGTTTTGCTCTGTAAACTGTACTAAAAGGTGACCTTTGGACTTCTGGATTTTTGCCTTTAACTGTACGTATTTGCTATCCTGAACTTGTTACCAACCTTCCCACCAAAAAAAAACTGAAGTGCCATTAGCGTAGCCGTTATTTGGTAGTAAATTATGGTATTTTATTATTTAAAACCTACATGAAACTAATATGGGTGTAATTTCAGTACTTCACTCAAAAATTAAACAAAGCGCTTAGTGAACTAGTTGTACTTGTAACTGATTTATTTGGGTGGTCAGTGGAGCCTTAAAGCAATCAAGAAATTTAAAACTGGGGAGTATCCACTTCAGAACAAAGTATTATTCAGCTGTTAGGATCCATCAGTTCTAGATATCCATGGAATCAACAGTTTTTAAAAGAATAACTGGACCTACCATCTGTTTACAATATACCTTTATAACGTTTGTGGTCCAAAACAATTGACACTGTCAATTGTTTAAGAAAATTTCTGCTTTTTATTCCTGACATTAGTGGACAGAGTGGGGACACTGATGCCTCCAAGTACACCTCCAAACCAGACCCCACCCTGATTTGATATGACAAAAAAAAAAAAAAAATCACTGTTCCTTCCCCGTTGCCGAGTCAAAATCATGACATTCCCTTTCTGACAGCACAGAGAGAGCACCTGCTCATATCAACTTCTGCAGATAAAGAACACATGCAAGACAGAATTTCAAAACTGCAGATGAAACAAAAAAAAACCTTAGGGTTGTGAACTGGGAGGAGAGATAGTGGTGACTTTGAAAGGACATATTCAGACTGGTGGAATAGGCAGACACATTTCAGATGAAATTTAACGTGGAGAAGTATGAATGGTACATTTTGGTAGGAAGAATGCAAGACAGGCAACATAATATGAAACAAAGGAAGCCATTTTAAACGGGGTGTAGGAGCAGAGGGACTAGAGGATATATGCACACAAGTGTTGAAGGTGGCAAGGCAGGATGAGAAATGGCTGAAAAAAAAAAAAGCACATGGACTCCTGGTCTCTAAACATAGGTACATAGCTTACAAAAGCAAGAATGTTATGGAAACACTGGTCCAGCCTGAACTGGAGTATTATGTTGAATTCTGGGCACCAAATGGTTAGAAGAATGTGAAGGTATTAGGAGAAGCTGCAGAAGAGATTTACTGGCAGAGTTCCAGGGTTGAGGGACCTACAAAGGATAGGCTGGAGACATTGGGGCTGTTCTCCAAAGAGAAGGTTGAGACATTATTTGATCAAAGCATTCAAAATCTTGAGGATTCTGGACAGAGAATAATCAGGAAGAAATGTTCCATTAAGGGTCAAGAAGCCAAGGTCACTGGTTTGGGCAGCAGCAAGAGACCCAAAAGGGGATATGAGGAAAAATAAATAACTTTAATACAACAATTGCTAAGAACGTGAGATGCACTGCTGGGAAGACTAGGATGGATAGCTTCAGTCACAGCTTTCTCAAAAGGAATGGATAATTATCTGAATTGAATATATTGGATGGGCTTTAGGTAAATGGTAAGGATATGTGACTAGCTGAGTTGTCCTTACAGAACGCCACTACAGGCCTGGACCCCTCCAGTGTTATGACCATTCCATGCCCGCGGCTACAGATCCCCAGGAGGTAACGAACACACTTATCTCACTAAAGACTACAGGTAATCTCTCTTGCCTATGTATTCTATGTTTAGTTGTGTTTAATTTATACGTGATATTTGGTTCAGTTATTAAGCAATTCACTAAAATACATAGTACAGATGGAATATGATGAGATCTAAAGTCAACTTCAAAGTCCTATTAGATACATGAAGTTTGTGGCTGGATTATGAATGAAATTAAACCCCTCGTCCCAACCTGGAAAGTGTATATGCATAATTAATAAGATTCAAGTTGCAAAAGATCAACTAGGTCAGTTGAACTACAGCATGATCTACAGACTCATCTTCAAACATTCAGTCAGGCTGCAACTAACAGGAAGATTTGCTTCAGCAGTGCAATTAGCCACACAGTGTTGCTTCAATAAGTCCAAAATTAGTGCAGCCTCTTCAAGAATGCAATCAGGTTGATGCTGGAGCCTTAATTTGGTTACCCTTTTCTTGGGGACTAAATGGGTTGGAACTTTAAGTGAGGATGTAATAAGGTTTTGTTGTAAATATGCCCATCAATACTCATTGTTGAGGTTCTCAAGGTTGGCCATATAGGTGAAGTAAGATGCACTGGGAGTCACAATCCAAAATTAGACTTTCAGATGAGAGCAGAAAAATAAGGGAAAAACATTTTGAAAAATGTATTGAAATACAGCATTAGCAAATTCAGAGAATTTAAGATAGAACTGTGTTATTGCAGGAATTATCTAAAACATTTCTACAGATGATCAATGTGAGAAATTTCAATTCTGATGCGGTGTTTTTTTTATTCCAACCAAACCTCTGGGAAGACAGGTGTGGAATACAACTAAATCTTCAATCCTTTTCAAATTAGATGCTTATAAAATCATAAGTTCCTGTTAAACTTCTTAGTTCATCAATGGGGAATTAAATGAACATAAGCTGTTAGTGATCCATGTTTCTGAAAGACTATAAAATGAAAGCAGTAACTATAACTTTTGTAATCATAATAATTCTGAAATATTTTACATGGTACATTGTGATTTAATGGAAATTCATGATTCTGCCAGAATTTCAATTATTGAAAGGACAACAAAGGTTGGAAGATGCAGGGTACATAAGCAAAATATTAGTCATTTCTTCCTTTTCCTAATACTGGCTGGCATATGTCTAGATTCAATTGATTCTAGTAATTTTATTTTGTGGAATAATAATTTCATTGCTCTGAGTGAATTCAGGTAATGAATTGAAACATAATGCTAGTAACTAAATTATTTATTTTATACCTTGCAATAACTTTGCCAACTTGTTCATTGGGACAGCTGAGAAAAACTACAGAATGCGTTCCAGAAATATAGTTTCCAGTAATGGCTGAGAACAAGTATACAGCAACATTCTTTAGCCCTGGATATAATAACAGGCCCATAACCAGAACCTAAAGACAAAGGAAAGCAGAAAGTCACCGGTTAGTTAATTGTCCAAAGTTTAAAGCAGATGTGAGATCGACACTGTCAGGTTAACAGACAACACTGAAGATTTTCAATTTCACACGGTGATTAGACATACGTTGCTTAAGCTTGTTTCAAGTCTGTCCCTCAATCAAACCTAGACTTGCTTCCAAGATCACCATCTGGAGAAACCCTGAGAATGAATTCTAGGTTACCAGGCAAAAGAATTTAAACCTGCTAACCTGAAATTATAGACAACAAGGTGTAGAGCTGGATGCACACAGCAGGCCAAGCAGCATCAGAGGAGCAAGGAAGGCTGACGTTTTGGGCCTAGACCCTTCTTCAGAACACTCTGCTGTGTTCATCCAGCTCTACACCTTGTTATCTCAGATCGTCTAGCATCTGCAGTTCCTGCTAAACCTGAAATTATATTCTGATTTTGGTAAACTAACTCAACCTAGAGCCAGGGACACCTTTTCTTTGAAAAAAGAAATTGGCAAAGCTTTGAACAACAATACACAATCATTGCCTCTTGCTAAAAATGGTTTAGAACATTTTTAATTGAGGAATATAATTTCATTGAGTCTGTCACTTTCCATCACTTTTGTTTCAAATATTATCTTGGACTCAGCCTATTGCTTTAAGTCAAAGTCTACAAAATGAGAAAGCTAAACTCCAAATGTACATTTAAACATTATGCTTTACATCATCATTAGTACAGATGATGTGGCAGAGCGCCATATTTAATTTGCTGTCCACAGCACAATTTAACACCCATTTTTGCATAAGCTCCAGAGACCGTCAAGTGATCAGACCAGAATTTTCAGATGTATTAACCAGAGGCCAGTTGCTGCTCTCAGTTATTGCTTAGTAAAACCAACACCAATAGTGGCATTTACACATGCACATGTAAGTACAGAATTCTGGAACCTGCTGTCAGAGATATCCTGTGCCACTTTTATAGGATGTGATGGTACAGTTTTCACCAATGGAATTAACAGATTAATTAATTAGTGTTACGGCATGAACTTAAGTTAATTGCCCTTTACATTTCTGCTCTGCAGATTAGATTTTAAAACAAAATCTATTCAGGAAAACCTCACTTTTAACGTTACACTAAATTATATCCTGATGAAAAACCTCTCTGGCCCTGAAGAAACTTAAATGTGGATTCTCATTCCCTCCAGAAAAGAATTAGATGTTGCAAGCATTTAAATAATAAACATGTGTTTAGGTATTTAAGTTTTCCCTTAATCCCATATGGATGGCCCAATCTATTTCACATTCCACAAAATTAAATGCAATTTATATTTGTTTTTTCACTTTCTGCGCTGCCATCCTTGAGGATTTTTCAACCTGACTGATCAGCCTTCCTGATCGTGAACTTCGTGGATCATCTATGGAGAGGGTGTCAAATTTGCATCAACTTCAGAAGGGGACATCCATGCTTTACAGCCAATGAAAACCAAAGAAATGTTTTATTTGAGGTACATGGTGAATAATATTCCTTCACCGTAAAACTCAGTCTGATGTTTCTGAATGGATTTGAACGGTGGGAAATCAAACATAAGAGAGTGTAAAACTGACTCTATTCCATAGTCAGAAATCATGTTTTAAAGAAGCACGTGATCATTTATAACTATGCTTTAAACTTTCTATCCAACTCTGAGGCAAATAGTCAGTCGTCATGTTTATATTTAAACTCTATTAATCATTGCACTTTTTTCAGTCAAATGGTTCCAATTATCATAGTACTACGGCAGAAATAAAGTTTATTGCAATCTCAGCTCACTAATTACAGAGTCGTGTAGTCCAGATTTTGCAGAATTGCCTATTTTGATCTGCATTATCAATTCCCTTCAGCTGCTTTAGATGAACATGCTATCTACATCTGAGCTTGAATCACTGGTGAAAAGCCAAAGACCCCTTAGACAGCATCTTCCAAACCCACGACCAACACCATCTGGAAGGACAAAGGCAGCAGATACATGGGAATACCAACACCTGCAAGTTCCCCCTCCAAGCCACTCATCATCCTGATTTGGTAAAATATCACTGTTCCCTCATATTTGCTGAGTCAACATCTTGGAAACATCAGGTGTACCTACATCCCAAGGCCTGCAGCAGTTCAAGAAGCAGATTTACCATCACCTGCTAGAGGGCACTTAGGATGGGTGATAAATACTGGCATAGTCAGTGAAATTCACATTCCCCAAATGAATAAAAATCATTGAGGTCCCAAAAGAGGGAGCCTTCTGTGATTACATATTGTAGTACTCGTGATCTTGGTTCTGCTACGTAAATGTGTAGCTTTAAGTGAGAAGGTATCAGGAAGAAGTTTTGCTATTTATGCAAATATCTTTATTTCCGCTTCAGTTGAAGACAGCAGATTAATCACTATGTTTGTGGGCCACTGGCAGCTTGAATGAGTCAACAAATAGCACAGAAAGGAGAATCAGCTCCAAGCTGCTTTGGATTTTCTGACTCAGAATTGCCGCGTGATATGGGCTTTTGCTTTAATTTGTGCGAATAAGAATAACTGCCTGGATTTTGATGGCCAGATTATCATTCTTGCAGCATAGATGGGAGTTGTGCATCAGAACATGCAACATAACGTGACAATGACTAAGGAAATTGAAAACTTCCAATGGGCAATTTCCCTGCACCTGGTCGCTCTGAAAACATCGGTTTGAATCAGAAAATTCGGAGAGTTCCACTGCAGTTAATAGTTGCCCAGGAAGAGTTAGAAGATTGAAAGCTTTAGTCTAATTCCTTAGACCATAACACTGTATGAAATAGGAAAAGGAGTAGGCTGTTCGGCCCCTCGAGTCTGTTCTGCTATTTAATAGGATCATGGCTGATCTTTGGCAGCTATTAGATTGATAATTTGGGGAGTGTCATTCTCTCCCCAGTTACACTGTCCCAGAACCCTTAAAACATCCCAGGCCCTAACCCCACAAACCCCATCCCACAACCACCAGACTGATACACTTTCCTCCCTCTGCTTGAACTAACACCAGCGCACCCCTTCACCATGGAACCCGATACTCTGAACACTTGACTTACCTTAAATACACATCTCTTACCTGAAAGAACTGCCCACCTTGCAGTCTGGCACCCTAACCCCACACTTACTCTTTCTCAGGCACTGTCCAATTTTCTGTTCGTGCTGCTGGACACTGAAGTCCCAAGATACAGCAACTATTGCCACGAAAGAGAAAACGTGATTGACTTCCTCCCAATTACCCTGCATTATTAGAGATCATTACCATATCAGGCATGTTCTGCATTTCTGAGGGAGCTGTGATTTGGAATCTGTCTGATTTTTAATGGAGAAAAGTTAAAGCAGTGACATTCTGACAGCGATCAACATTCCTTGGAAAATCCTGCCCAATATGTTCATAAGGCAGAACAATCTGAACAAACTTTGAACATATGGACAATTTGAATGAAGGGTTGAAGCTTTATTTCAAAACAGTTCACAGCAAAGAAACGCTGGCATTGAGGCAGGTGAGTAATTAATTCAGAGTGCAAGTACAGCCAAGAAAAGCACCATACGTACTTGGTAAACATTTAAATACAGTATGGCTGTATAGAGAGCTATTCACAGAGGTGTGAATATAGATCCATGATGTGTGTTTGCTATTGCACTTGAAGATGGACTCATGTCCCTATTACTGCACTTATGGTGGAGACAATGCCTTTAGCTCCCTTGAACTTAAATTTTGGAATTCCCTCGCTAAATCTCTCTAATTTCCTTCCCTTTTCCAGGACATTCCTCATAAACCTCTCTCAATGACCAGGCATTTGACTATATGTTCTGATACTGCGACATGGCTCTATGTCAAATTGGAACATTTTACAATTTTATAAGCACTACATAAATGCAAGCTGTTGCGACATTAAATTGGGCAATTTTCCTGCTATGCCTGATTCCCACCACCCTGTTCTTGGGCAAACTACCAAACCCACGTTGTTCTAGTGGAAGTGAAGAGATATTTGATAGAGTGAGAGTGAGAAAGAGATACAGACAGCCAATGAGTGGATAGATATTCTGGACTATTACCCACCTTCTGTCTATCTCCTACAAGGCATGTTGGGAGAATGGCGTTGGGAGAATGGCAGGATACCCTCACTGGAGTGATGGCATATCAGTGCAGCTTCAACAACTCAAGTTCATCCCCATGCAGTGTCAAGCAGGTCACTTGATCAGCACCCCAACCAGTGACATAAACATCTACACCTTCAGCACTGCATGTCCACTGTGATATGTACTGCAGCAATTGACCAAGTCTATAACAGTAATACCCATCAGGAGGAGAGCAGGGAATGGATGGTAACACTGCTATCTCCAAGTTCTCCTTCACCCATCTTGCTGTTTTGGAAATATAGTGGAAAAATATTTTGCCTCAAAAAGTTTAACGTCCTGAAAATCCCAACTTAACTGTTGGTCAGCAACTCCCTTCTTCCACAAGATCGGCTGCAGCCATTCAAGACGGGAGCCTATTACCACCTTCTCACGGACACCTCAATGCCAGCCTTGTCCACAACCCAGTCACAAATTGCTCCTACGCCAGTGTGTTGAAGTAATGTGCCTGCAGTACATAAGTCAATCACTCCACAGCTACTTCAGGATGAGATCTAGCTGCCAGCTTTCCTACTATGCGAATCGGTTCCCTGTCATCTCCCCTCGCTCGAGACATGGTGACCCTCAGGTTAAATTCGCCAGCACCAGTATCCCTCTGATGAGAGAGGGGAGTCCTCTGTGGTCCTCTAGGACTATGACCTTTACTTTCCACCTACAGTCTCGGTCACGCTCTTTAATTCCATCGCACAGTGTCACTTTATCGCTAGACCTCACCACTTCTCTATTTCCTACTTTCTTCAATCTTCGTGTTGCATTGCAATGTGTAACTTGTCTCTTTTGTTTTGATGACAGGAGATCCTTTGGGGAAAAAATTAAATCATTGCTACAAAATTGTTGTGGTAGACAATTTCAAATCTATTCGTTTTGTTTGTAGCAAGCCGCGATGATATTACTGTCCGTTCAGAAGGACAGCTGCAAACTCACCAAAAGGAGTGTGCTAAACACCGAGCGCAGGGAGCCTTGGAAACGCTGCATGGAACAGCCCGGGTAGTGTACACTCTCTCTCCCCGTGTGTGTGTGTGAGAGAGAGACAGGGAGGGGCACCGAATCAGGAATCGCTGCTGCCTGGGGCCGTAGCTGGAGAATCGGCTGTCACCGAGAGTCAGGTTACCACACCCTACGATAGGATCTGCTCGGTGATTCCTCTTCACTCGATCCCTCTCGCTTTCTCCCAGCCCCCACTTCACTCCGGCTTCGGCCTCTCATCCGCCTTCAAACTCCGGTGACTTTCCACTGTCTCCTGCCTCGCGGCTCGGTTTAATCCCCCCGTCAGGGATCTTCCCCCCACTCCACGACGGTCACCTGGAGATGATCCTTCCCCCGCCGCCAATCACAAAGCAGCCTCACACCCCCAGCCTCTGATTGGTCAGCTTCACATTGGACCTGCTGCAACTCGAGCTGGTCACCTTGAACTTTTGCGAGCTATCGGATAGCGAGTCGGACCAACTCTGACTGGAGAATCCCCTGTAATAATGTTGCCTCACTCTCCTTGAAATGGTTTGTAGTTTATCAGTTTATTTATTCGCATCGATTAACCCAGCACCCACCATTAAAGCTGAACGCTCTGACAGTAATTTGTCTGGTAAAGTATGCCTGGAAATTTCCAGTGATTGGTTAGGGAGAAATTTCAGCCTCTCTGAAGTCTATGTCCTGGGAGCGCTTATGTCGCAGCTCCATATCTATTTTCTCTCCACAGTAGATGCTAATTTATTAGAAGCAGCGTACACTTGTACGGCGCCTTTAACACAGCAAAATACGCCACAGGGTATTTCCCAGTGGCTGGTGTGAGTAAAATGAATATGGAGAGATTAGATTCGATACAGTATGGAGCTGGAGGAACAGAACAGGTCAAACAGCACCAGAGGAGCAGCAAATTCGACGTTTCGCGTCGACACCCTTCATCAGGCCTGGGGTGGAAGAAGGGATCTGGGAAATCAATAGAGGGTGGAGGGGCGGGTCTGGGGGAAGGTAGGTGGGATGGTGATAGGTGGATGCAGGTAGGGGTGGTGCAAATTGGTCAGTGGGATGGGTGGGGCAGATAGGTTAGAAGGAAGATGGACAGGTAGTGTCAGGTCAAAGAGGCGGGGATGAGAGAGAGGATTGGACATGGGATGAGGCTGGGGTTTGGGAGATTTTGAAGCTGAACTCTATATTGAGACCATCGGGCTGTACATTCCTGAGGCAGAACATAAGGTGTTGTTCCTCCAGTTTATGTGTGGCCTTATTGTGACATTGGAGGAGGCCCAGGATGGATATGTTGCAAAGGGAGTGGGAAGGGAAGTTAAAATGGTTGGCAACGGGAAGGTGGTGTTGATTGGAGCGTACAGAGCACAAATGATCCACAAATCGGTCACCGAGTCTGCACTTGGTCTCTCTGATGCAGAGGATACCACATCGGGAGCAATGGATGCAGTGGACCAGGTCGGAGGACATACGGGTGAATCCCTGTCAGATTTGGAAAGTTTGTCTGGGGCTTCAGATGGAGGTGAGAGGGGAGGTGTAGATGTAGCACCTTTTGTGGTTGCAGAGAAAGGTGCCTGGGTGGTAGGGTTAGTGGGGTCTGTGGAGTGGACAAGGGAATCGTGGAGGGAGCGGTCCTTACAGAAAGCAGATAGGGGTGGGGAGAGGAATATCTCTGGTGGTGGGGTCTGATTGCAGGTGGCTAAAGTGGCGGAGGATGATGCATTGGAGGTTGGTGGGGTTGTATGTGAGGACTGGGGGATTCAATCCTTATTGTTGTTGGGGGAGGGGTTTTGAGAGCAGAAGTGCGGGAAATGCAGGAGATGCGGTTGAGTGCATTATGAATCACAGGAGAGGGGAAGGTAAAGTCCTCGAAGTAGGAGGACATCTGGGATGTCCGGGAGTGGAACACTTCATCCCGGGAACAGATGCAGCGGAGGCGGAAGAATCGGGAGTATGGGATTGCATTTTGCAAGAGGGTGGGTGAGAGGAGGTGTAATCAAGGTAGCTATGGGAGTTGTAGGTTTGAAATAGATGTTGGTGCTGAGTCGGTTGCTGAAGATGGAGACAGAGAGGTCCAGGGAGGGGAGGGAGGTGTCAGAGATGATCCAGGTGAATTTGAGGTCGGAGTAAAAGGTGTTGGTGAAGTGGATGAACTGTTTGAGCTCCTCATGGGAGTACGAGGCAGCATCTTTACAGTAATCAATGTAGCAGAGGAAGAGGTGAGAGATTGTGCCAGTGTAACTGTGGAAGAAGGACTGTTCCACGTATCCTGCAGTTCTTGCTATCTCCTAGTGGAGAGCTTAGAATTAGGCAATATAACTAACTGGCCTAGCAAAGTGGGAATGCACTGGTGAAAAAAAAAGTCACTATTTGAGTTAAATATTTTGGAATGGTGAGTAAATTCTGTTGTTGGTAAAAGTGTAACACTCCAATAGCAAAGTTCAATGTTCATACCTATAGTTTGTTTCTTATCTCTCTGGTACTATTGTGTTAGTTGGAACATTGTTCTGAATCAGATTATTATGGGCTGAAATTGATCTTGACTAACACCATTGAATAGACAACTGCAAATCAGCTACTTTTATACTTTGCCCAAATTTTCTTTTGTAAGTTGAAATCTCAACTAATTTGGTGCAACGTAAGTTGAATTTCTTTCTTACTGTTGCAGTAGTTCAGGTGAAAATTTATCATTCATTAGAAAGTGGTACTCCTAGTAGTCTGTTTAACATTCCTCCTGTAGCCAATGCCATCTCAAACAAATTAATCAATTCGTATTTCTTACTATGTGTAAAATGACTGCCTGTACAACATTACACATCAAATTCTTTGTGATGTAATTTACAATATTTCTGAGGGATGCCAACATGGTGCTGTATTAATACAATTTTTTTTTATTCTACACATAACAATTGACTGCAGTTATAAGTTCTATATGTATGTAAATGAAAATTTCAGTAACTTCCTTAAAAATATTTGTTAATTTGCAGGCTATTCAATGTTTTGAACATGGTAGAGCATCACACAACCGGGTTCTGTATAAATATTGAAACTGATATGTGACATTTACATGGCCATTCATCTCTCTCATTTACAAATAGTTTCAACTCCTTCTCATAAATCTCTGAAACAATTTAAAGTTGAGCAGGTTTGAAAATATATGGATTTCCAACAGAATTCATGATGTAGAAAATAAAGTATTGCTTTTGGTCAAAATTGTATAACGTTTAAACAAAGTTGATCAAAATTTAAGAGAGTGGAGCGGGCAAGGTAAGCTTTAATATCATCCGTTTTAGTATATCTTAGAACACTTTAGAAATGCCGATTTAAGATGAGTTGTTTATTTGCATGGTGGTGTACTACAAGAAGAGTATGGTCATCAGGGAGACACGAATGGAGCGATAATCTCATTGGACTACTAATCCAGAGACCTGGACTACTACTCTGAGGACGTGAGTCAAATTTGCTGTGGCAGCTAATTAATTTAAATTCAATGAATTAGTAAAAGTGGAAGATCTATCTGGCTGTGCATTCTTTTTCAAGAAAGAAAATCTGATGTTCTTACTGTTACGTTGGTAGATGAGAAGCCCAATTTTTTTTTAGACATTTTTTATTTGTAATTCCAAAATGTGCTTTTTTTAAAGAGAGGACTGCTACAGATAGGAAAAAAAGATATGAATTCAGTGATTGTTTGGCAAAGTCCTATGTGAAACCAATGGAATGTTGCACCTGTAAAATGTCAAGGAAACTTCAAACAAGGAGAGACTCAACAAGATGATATAACTAGGGGCTGACAATTTCAGCAAAAAGCCTTCTCTTGCAGATATGTCTCCAGGAATATATAAAAGTCAGGGTTAAAGTCTGACCGTAACATGAGTCTGTGTGTGAATGTTATTGGCCAGATGTCCTACTGAGTAGGCTGAATCATTGTAAGAGCCACAGCTTTAATAATGGCCCTTTTAACTATCCTGCATTGCTGGTAACAAAAAGGGAAAGACTTTGTCTCAGTCTGAATGCTGGACTTCAGACACTCTCGTAAGGAATCGGAACAACAGAATTTCTACCAACCTGCAAAACCAAGTTTCTCAAAGTTGACTGTCAGTCTACTCAACAGTCAACACTACTACTGCCATCCACCACTAGCTACCACATCATCTATGTGTTCTTCATGAACAATTATGAAATATTAATGAGCTATTTCCACTAGAACTCAGGGGCATTGTCTAAGAATTAGTGTTAGCCCGTTCAGGAGAGTGTTTGGAAGCACTTCTACACATAAAGGGTGGTAGATATTTGGAACTCTGTCCACAACCAGCAGTGGGTGCTGGATCAGTTGTTAGTTATAAATCTGAGATAGGTAAAGTTTTATTAGGCAAACGTATAAGGATTACAGGTATATGGAGTTAGGCCACACATCAGCCATAATTTTATACAATGGTGGACGGGGCTCCAGAGGCTGAATGGCCTACTCCTGTTCTTCTGTTCCCAATCAGAGGCTCTGTGGTTATTTTTTCCCATTTTTACCTTTTTGGACTTGCCTTTTATTTCACAAGTTTTTGCACACGTGTGTTTATTATTTCTTCTCGTATTTGGTAATTAATAAACTCACTCTTTTGGTCAATTCAAGAAAGCTTGGTTAAATTGTCTGCTTTTAAAACACAAGTTCTTTGGAGTCTGGGAGAAAGGTATCCGAAAATAAGGGATCCTTTTTAAATTAACCTTGTTGTGGCCAACTGAGAGGGTGGATAAATAAAGAGGCAGAGCCAGTTCATCCTTCCTCACCCAGGAGTTTAGGGATTTGGGGTATCCTGTCTGGAACTGTAACAAATTGGGGAACCTCACTTGGAGTCTGTTTCGAACATGATCTGTATCTGTCTTCTTGGTGATTATGGACCAACTACCTCCCAAACTGTCCTTCCATGCGACTATCCCCTACTTCATAGCAATTAGGAATGGGTAGCGAACGCTGTTCTTGCTGTTAACATCACATCACATCAAAGAATTAAATAATAATATATTTGGTGCTTCAAACTCATTGCTTGTGTATATGGAAACGTCAAAGTGGGTACAAGAAAATAAAATAGTGTATGTGTGTGTGTAGGTTGAGGTGGTTCCTAGAAGGCATAAATGGATAGAATAAGCAGTCACTTCCATCATTTAATTCCCATTCTTGTTTTCCGAGGCAAAAATGTCAGAAAAGCTATAAAAGTAGTTAGGGTGTCACTGGATTTTATCTTTGTTTATGTTCTGAGCCCATTCTTCCAGGGAATTATATGTTACTATAAGGTCGCCTCTCATTCTTTTAAACTCCAATTGGCATGGCCCCAATAAGAAGCAACCATAGTCTAGAAACCATTTAGTTGCCAAGACATTTGGACAGGTAGATGGATAGGAAAGGTTTAGAGGGATATTGATCAAACAGAGGCAAATAGGACTAGTTTAATTTGGGAAACCTGGTCGGCATGGATAAGTTGGACTGAAAGGTCTGTTTCCGTGCTCTATGACTCTAAGTTAAACCATTTTATAGGTGAGAAGTTAATAATGCTTAGGTTCTAGTTAGATATTTGGTTCAATCAACTTAACATGAAAACCCAATGGTTCATTGTCAATATTAAGAGTTGTAAAAGTAATGTTGTATAGAGCAATTAGTAAGACAAACATAACCAACTACAAGATAATTCTCGAATACCCACAGATTTTTTTTCAACTTGTATCAATCCAATTTGATTAGTTTCTTGTGGGAGAGAATAGTAACAAAGTTCCCCACCCATTTCCATTTTCAACATTTTAGGGTAGTTCCTTATCTGAGATAGATAGAAACATAGGAAATGGGAGCAGGAGTAGACCATCCAGCCCTTTGAACCTGCTTTGCCATTCAATATGATCATGACTGACCATCCAACTCATACCCTATACCCACTTTCTGCCCATACCTTTTGATTTCTTTAGCCATAAGAACTATATGTAGTTCCTTCTTGAAAACATTCAATTTTTTGACCTCAACCATCTTCTGTGGCACAGAATTCTGCAGACTCATCACTGTCTGGGTGAAGAAACCTCTCCTCATTGCAGTCTGAGATCTCCTACCCCTAACCTTAGATTTTATTACCTGGTTCTGAACTCCTAGTCATCAAGAACATCCTTCCCTTGATAATCCTGTCTAGTCCTGCTAGAATTTTAAAGGTTTCTAAGACGCACCCTCTGCATCATTCTTGTAAACACCAGTGAATATAGAACTAACCAATCCAATCTTACTTCCTACGTCTGTCCTGCCATCCCAGGCATTGGTTTGGTAAACCTTTGTTGCAATCCCTCCAGAACAACCAGGACAGGGAGGTACACTCCTCTGTGTGAGCTCCTTTTTCTGCCTGCTCCTATATGTAAAAATATGGGCACAATTAGGTCACCTTATCAACACCCACAACCTGAATACACAGTATTAATGCAGTTGATATGGAGAATGTATGTTCTTACAGCTAACAATAAACCATCACTCACTGGAAAAGTAAAAGAAGGGATTGCCTATTCAAGAATGCTGAGTACTTTTCCCATTAACTTTGTTGTACTGCTGAAATACTTTTTGAAATAAGTTGCACTACAAAATTCTCACAGTGGGATTATTAGTGCATGCAAGACAATATTGTTCTAAATGCTTCATTGTGCAATGAAGGCATTTAAGTGCACAGCATGAGGATTTGAATGCCAGCTGAAATCCAAATTTGAGTCTGGATTCTCATTTAAACCCCTTCATGGATCTGAACCTACATATCCATCATCTTCAGCTCCATAACCCTCGGGGATATCTGTGCTCTTCTAATCTCTGGCCTTTTGCTCATTTTCAATTTTGATTTTTCCACAATTGGTGGCTATGTCTTTAGTTGCCTAGGCCTTAAACCTCGGGACATCTTCCATACACCTCTCCACTTCTCTAACTCGCCTCTTCCTTTGACGAAACTGTTTCAAACCTACCTCTTTGACCAAACTTTAGGCCATAAGACTTACTATTTCCTCATGTGTCTTGGTGTCATCCTTTGTTTTATACTTCTGTGAAGTGTTTCATTATGTTAAAGGAAATGTGGATTGTTATTGCAATTACTGTCTGAATGAGATATCTGGCACTGACATGCTGGAGGTTTTGGTGGTTGCTGCTGCTATGAACACATTTTAACCTGATAAAAAGTTACATGAGCTGCATGCAGTGGGTCCCCGATTTACAAAAGTCCAACTTAAGAATCGAATCCCATGCAGGGATGTGTTCATATTAATTTTAAAGCTCCAACATGCAAATGTTTCCTCATACGTACGAATGGCTATTTTATATTGTCCTGCATTGCATTCTGACATGCATACAAATCGACTTGCAAATGGACTGAAGTTGTGACTGTTGGAGATCAGTCATTTCAGCTTCAGGACATCTCTGCAGGAGTTCCTCACAGTAGTGACCTAGGCCCAGCCATCTTCAGTTGCCTCATCAATGATCTCCCTTCCATCATAAGGTCTGAAGTGGGGATCTTTATCGAAGTTTGCACAATGTTCTCAGCCGTTCGCAATTCCTCAAATATTGAAGCGTTCCATGTCCAAATGCAGCGTGACCTGGACAACATCCAAGCGTGGGCTGAAAATTGGGAAGTAACACTCATGCTGCATAAATGCAAGCCAATGACTATTTCTAACCATTCCTCCTTGACCTATTCAATGGCATTACCATCACTGAAATCTCCACTGTCAATATCCTGGGGGTTACTATTGACCAGAAACTGAACTGGACTAACCGTATAAATAGGTGCAGAACTGGATGAACACAGCAGGCCAAGCAGCATCATAGGAGCAAAAAGGCTGACGTTTCGGGCCTAGACCCTTCATCAGAAATGAA
>NC_063359.1:29123570-29187537 GCF_021869965.1 Rhincodon typus | reverse complement strand
TCTAAAATAAAACAAAGAACTGTGAATGCTGGAAATCTGACACAAAAATCAAAATTGTTGGGGGAACTCAGCAGGTCTGGCAGCACTTGTAAAGAGAAAATAAAGTTGATGTTTCGAGTCCAGTGACCCTTCTTCAGAACTGTCCATCATCTACAAGGCACAAGTCAGGAGTGTGATGGAATACTCCCCACTTACCTGGATGCCTGCAGTGCCCACACTTAAGAAACTTGTGACCATCCAGGACAAAGCAATCCAAACATTCATTCCTCCCACCACCGATGCTCAGTACCAGCAATGTGTTCCATTCATAAGATGTACTGCAGTAACTCACCAAAGCTCCTTCCAAAACCACAGCTACTTGCATCTTGAGCAACAAGGGCAGCAGATACATGGGAACACCATCACCTGCAAGTTCCCCTCAAAGCCTCACCATCCAGACTTGGAAGTATACCGCCAGTCCATAAGTGTCGCTGGGTCAAATTTCAGGAATTCCCTCCCTAAGAGCAGTGTGGGTCTACTTGCAGCACAGGAACTGCAGCAGTTCAAGACGGCAACTCGTCACCTTCTCAAGACCATTTTTGGATGGGCAATAAATGCTGGTCCAGGCAGTGATACCCACATCCCATGTGGGAACTAAAAAGAATGATCTTTTAGAGAGAGAAACAGAGTTAAGATTTTGAGTTGACAATTTTTCAGTAGACCTGTTCCTCATGAAAAATCATCAATTGAAATTTTAAATTTTGTTTCTTTCTGCACAGTTACAAACTGACATGCTGAGCATTTCCACTGTCAGACTTGCTGAGTATTTCCAACAATGTCTGCTTTCATATTTGGCTAATCTCATTCTCCTGCAGAGGAGTATCTCTACTTCTTATCAACTATATAATTTCCCATTGTTGTATAAGGTGATGATTCTGAAAGGGTTAATGTTGGAGACTGCATTAAGTTGCACCCAATTTAATGATGTAAGGAATTGGATGGGAAAAGGCAGAACAGCTTAGGATCTCAAACAGGACAGACCAATCATCTAGGTATCCTCATAGTCTTTAAAACACTGCTAACTATCTAATATAGATTATTTTAATCAATCTGTCATGACTTACCTCTGGAGCAAGTGGGTCTTGAGCCAAAGCCTCCTGGGCCAGAGGTAGGTACACTACCACTACAACATAAGAGCCCTCTAACTTTATAATGTAACATGTACTTGATTGCTATTATACAATAAACTACATGTAGTTTAAGACAAGACCCTGTTCTTGTCAAGACTTTTTCTCTACCCACACTCTTGTCTCAGTCAAGGAGAGAGGATGGTGACAGCCAAGTGCCTCAATTACAAGTTTGTAGTGGTTGACATCACAACATGTAACACTTTTTTCAAACACATTTTTAAACTGTGCTTCACTAGGGGCATCTGACTAAGAATTTCAGTTTCTAATTATCCTTTTGTTTATGGACTTTTCTTATTGTTAGTTGTTTCACTTAACGTTTTTCTACATTGGCTAGCAAAATGGATTTAAATCAATCTCTTTCACAGCGCAATTTAGTTCTAAAAGAACATCCTTTTGCTCTGAGATGGTATAAGGACACCTTGGAATGTTAGAGCCTCACACAATAACATGCAATAGCTGAACTTCAACATTGCTCTCAACATCTAAACCTTGGTATTTTAAACTCGAACATTGCAATTATCTGACATTTATGTCTATAGTTCAAGTGGTTCAGCTGATTTAAGGGTGAATAAGTCAGCAAATATAGACATGAAAGATTTTACCTTCAATATAGTTTGTGCTCAATCCGAGTGTTCCCCAACCATAAACCTTGAATGAACCAGGAAGTCCATTCCCTACTGAAGACTAGATGTGCAGCATTCAAGTCAGGTGACCTGGACCAATACAGGAAATCCAGATATAACCTTCACAAAGCCATCAGAGATGCCAAGAGGCGGTACTGGACCAAGCTAGAGGCCCAAACCTACCAAACAGACTCCCACTGCCTATGGCAAGGTCTAAACTACATTATGGGACACAAAATGAAGCAGAACAAGATAGCGAACAAAGACACATCCCTCCCTGACGTGCTCAATGCTTTCTATGCTCGGTTTGAGCAGATTGCCAGCGGCACAGTCATACCTGCCCCGACAATCCCAGACACACGTGTTCCCTCCGTCACCACCTCAGATGTCAGATTGGTCTTCCTGGGAGTCAACCCAAGGAAAGCGATGGGTCTGGACGGTGTCCCCGGCCAAGCACTCTGATCCTGTGTGGACTAGCTGGTGGAGGTATTCACCGACATCTTCAACCTCTCCCAGCTACAAGTTTAAGTCCCCACCTGCTTCAAGAAGACCACCATCATCCCTGTACCTCAGAAAACACATGCAGTGTGCCTTAATGACTACCACCCAATAGCTCTGGCTTCAATAATCATGAAGTGCTTCGAGAGGCACTTATTGGCCCACATCAACTCCAGTCTCCCAACCTGCCTCGATTCCCCTACTGTTTGCCTACTGACATGACAGGTCCACAGAGGATGCCATATCCCTAGCCCTGCACTCATCCCTGGAACGTCTAGACAACAAAGACATGTATGTCAGACTCCTGCTTATTGACTACAGCTCTGCCTTCAAAACCATTATCCACTCCAAACTGATCTCAAAACTCTGTGGCCTTGGTCTCAGCTCTGCCCTCTGCAACTGGATCCTCAGCTTTCTGATCCACAGGCTGCAATCAGTGAGGATAGGTAACTGCGCCACCTCAACAATAACACTGCACACTGGAGCCCCCTCAAGGATGCATCCTCAGCCCCCTTCTGTACTCCCTTTACATCTATGTCTGTGTTGCCAAATTCCGAACGAACGCCATCTACACTGACAACTCCACTGTAGTGGGACGGATAAAAAACAACAATGAGTCAAACTACAGAAGGGAGATAGAGGGCTTAGTGACGTGGTGCAATGAAAACAATCTGTCTCTCAACGTCGGCCAAGCGAAAGAACTGATCCAGAGATAGTAGGAACTGCAGATGCTGGAGAATCTGAGATAACAAGGTGTAGAGCTGGATGAACACAGCAGGCCAAGCAGCATCAGAGGAGCAGGAAGGCTGACGTTTCGGGCCTAGACCCTTCTTCAGAAATGGGGGAGGGGAAGGGGATTCTGAAATAAATAGGGAGAGAGGGGGAGGCGGATAGAAGATGGATAGAGGAGAAGATAGTTGGAGAGGAGACAGACAGGTCAAAGAGGCAGGGATGGAGCCAGAAAGGTGAGTGTAGGTGGGGAGGTAGGAAGGAGATAGATCAGTCCAGGGAGGACGGACAGGTCAAGGGGGCGGGATGAGGTTAGTAGGTAAGAGATGGGGGTGGGGCTTGAGGTGGGAGGAGGGGATAGGTGGGAGGAAGGACAGGTTAGGGAGGCGGGGACGAGCTGGGCTGGTTTTGGGATGTGGTAGGGGGAGGGGAGATTTTGAATTTTAGCAGTACCCAGCCCTGCCGAGTCTTCACCATCCCCCTAGACCTCCCCCTTACTGAGGAAGAATGGTCAGTCCTCAGTAAAGGGCTCACCTTTTTCCCCCTCCACCCACACATCAACGAATACCAGTCACGTTTGGACATAGAGCAGTTTTTCCTCCGCCTCCGCCTCTGTGCTTACTTCTTCAACCGTGAGCCTAACCCGCCCTCTACTGACCCCTTCTCCTGCCTCCAACACACCCCCTTCTCCTGGACACCACCCCAAGGCCTCCTACCCTCCCTCAACCTCTTCATCTCCAACTGCCGTCGTGACATCAATCACCTCAACCTCTCCACCCCTCTCACCCACTCCAACCTCTCCCCTGCAGAAGCCTCCCTTGTCCGCGGGTTTTGTGGTGAGGTTGGGGTTGGACCGGAGGGCGCCAACTCTCCGACACCTCTTCCTACCGCCCCCTTGATCATGACCCCACCCCCGACCACCAAACCATCATCTCCCAAATCATCCACAACCTCATCACTTCAAGTGACCTCCCAACCACAGCCTCCAACCTCATCGTTCCCCAACCCCGCACCGCCTGCTTCTATCTCCTTCCCAAAATCCACAAACCTGACTGCCCTGGTCGACCCGTTGTCTCCACCTGCTCTTGCCCCACCGAACTTATCTCCACCTATCTGGACTCCATTTTCTCCCCCTTGGTCCAGGAACTCCCTACCTACGTCCGTGACACCACCCACACCCTCCACCTCCTCCAGAAGTTCCAATTCCCCGGTCCCCAACACCTCATCTTTACCACGGACGTCCAGTCCCTATACACCTGCATTCCCCATACAGATGGCCTAAAGGCCCTCCGCTTCTTCCTGTCCCGCAGGCCCGACCAGTCCCCCTCCACTGACACCCTCATCTGCTTAGCCGAACTCGTCCTCACCCTCAACAACTTCTCTTTCAATTCCTCCCACTTCCTACAGACAAATGGGGTGGCCCTGGGTACCCGCATGGGCCCAAGCTATGCCTGCCTCTTTGTAGGTTACATGGAACAATCCCTCTTCCGTACCTACACTGGCCCTAAACCCCACCTCTTCCTCCGTTACATTGATGACTGTATCGGCGCCACCGTGTGCTCCCACGAGGAGCTCGAACAGTTCATCCACTTCACCAACACCTTCCACCCCAACCTTAACTTCACCTGGACCATCTCCAATAACTCTCTCTCCTTCCTGGACTTCTCTGTCTCCATCTCGGGCAATCACCTAGAAACCGATATCCATTTCAAGCCCACCGACTCCCACAGCTACCTAGAATACACCTCTTCCCACCCACCTTCCTGCAAAAATGCCATCCCCTATTCCCAGTTCCTTTGCCTCCGCCGCATCTGCTCCCAGGATGAGGCATTCCACTCCTGTACATCTCAGATGTCCTCGTTTTTCAAGGACTGCAACTTGCCCCCCTCAGTGGTCGAGAACACCCTCAACCATGTCTCCCGCATTTCCCGCAACTCATCCCTCACACCCCCTCCCCGCAATAACAACCAAAACAGAATCCCTCTTGTCCTCACGTACCACCCCACCAACCTCCGGATCCAACGCATCATCCTCCGACATTTCCGCCATCTGCAATCCGACCCCACCACCAAAGACATTTTTCCCTCCCCTTATCTGCTTTCCAGAGGGACCACTCTCTCCGTGACTCCCTTGTCTGCTCCACACTCCCCTCCAGCCCCACCTCACCCGGCACTTTCCCTGAAATCGCAGGAAGTGCTACACCTGCCCCTACACCTCACCCCCATCCCAGGCCCCAAGAAGACTTTCCACATCAAGCAGATGTTCACCTGCACATCTGCTAATGTGGTATACTGCATCCGCTGTTCCAGTTGTGGCCTCCTCTACATCGGGAAAACCAAGCGGAGGCTTGGGGACCGCTTTGCAGAACACCTACACTCGGTTTGCACTAAACAACTGTACCTCCCAGTCACAAACCATTTCAACTCCCCCTCCCACTCCTGAGACGACATGTCCATCCTGGGCCTCCTGCAGTGCCACAACGATGCTACCCGAAGGTTGCAGGAACAGCAACTCATATTCCGCTTGGGAACCCTGCAGCCCAATGGTATCAATGTGGACTTCACAAGCTTCAAAATCTCCCCTCCCCCTACCACATCCCAAACCAGCCCAGCTCGTCCCTGCCTCCTTAACCTGTCCTTCCTCCCATCTATCCCCTCCTCCCACCTCAAGCCCCACCCCCATCTCCTACCTAATAACCTCACCCCGCCTCCTTGACCTGTCCGTCCTCCCTGGACTGACCTATCTCCTCCCTACCTCCCCACCTACACTCACCTTTACTGGCTTCATCCCCACCTCTTTGACCTGTCTGTCTCCTCTCCAATTATCTTCTCCTCTATCCATCTTCTATCTGCCTCCCCCTCTCTCCCTATTTATTTCAGAACCCCCTTCCCCTCCCCCATTTCTGAAGAAGGGTCTAGGCCCGAAACGTCAGCCTTCCTGCTCCTCTGATGCTGCTTGGCCTGCTGTGTTCATCCAGCTCTATACCTTGTTATCTCTAAAGAACTGATCATTGGCTTCAGAAAGAAAAGAGGAGAACACGGCCCCCTCTACATCAATGGAACTGAGGTTGAGAGGATGAAGAACATCAAGTTCCTTGGAGCAATGATAACTGATACCCTGTCCTCGATTTCCCATGTAGATGCAACAGTCAAGAAGGCACTACAACGCCTCTTTTTTTCCTCAGGCAGCTCAGGAAATTTGGCATGTCCATAAGGTCCCACACCAATTTCTACAGATGTACCATTGAAAGCATACTGTCCAGGTGCATAATGGCCTGGTATGGCAGCTACTCTGCCCAGGACCATAAGAAGCTACAGAAGGTGGTGTGCACAGCCCAGACCATTACAGAAGCCGACCTTCTATCCATGGATTTGATTTACACAGCTCGCTGCTGCGGAAAGGCTGCTAACATCATCGGAGACCCATCGCACCCTGGTAATGATCTCCTACAACCTCTTCCGTCAGGCAAAAGAAACAGAATCCTGAACACATGCAAGAGCAGGCTGAGGAACAGCTTCTCCCTGGCCATTATCAGACTGATGAATGGACTCTCTAGCCTCAAATCTTGCTAATGTTGATCTCGGCTAGCACACACGCTGTGCAATGTAACCTGTATGCCTCTGTCTAAGTCTTTTTGATCTGTACATCCTTTGCTTACTATGATCTGCCTGTACTGGTTGTAGACAAAACTTTTCACTGTATTTCGGTATACGTGACAATAAATCAATCAATCAATTAGCTGATCTCAGCTGCATTCATGTTGGGCTAATGTTTCTGCGTTGAGAGGAAGATGATTCATGGTTGCTGTTTCTTATTACTTTCCAGTGATCTTTGCTGTAAGTGCATGCATGTGGGCAATGGGTAAGGATAGAATCAGACTTATTCACAACTTGTTTATGAAAGCCTGATGAAATTCACTCTATTCGTGTATCAATAAAATAGACATTGTAGTGAGATATTGGCATTCATGGAACCATAAGCAAACAAGGAGGCCACACCTTCAAGAGAAGAGTGTGGAGGAAAATAGGGATAGTATAAAAGTTTGTTTATGTGAATTCTTTTGTGGTCTCAGGTTAGAATTGATACAAACAGCAACATCCCCATGCCAGAGTAGGTAACTTATTAATGGCTGATTTTCCAGTTGACTTGAACCACCCATGTCATTAATTCTGAGATTGGCGTATCAAATGGGAAAATATAAACCCAGTCAATTTTCGCATTAGTATTAGCTATATCCCATGCTTCAGATTCTTTTCATATTTTCAAATGTCCGTCATTGTCAATCAAAACTCAATAATTTTAAACTTTGGCGTATGCATTCTGTCTACCAGCAGTTCATGAGTAGATTTTGGACTTGCAATACATTTAGAAATCACCTTTGCAATCAGAAAAAAATGGAACCACCTTTTAGTGACATATTAAATGTTATTTGACCAGGATCGGTGAAAATCCTTGGTTTGCCAGACCCAAATAGCTAACTCTAGCTCGTAGTTCTTTCAATTCCAAATTGTGGATCCCACATTGTTCCTTCTCAGGATGAATTTTGAAATAATTTTAAAGATTTAAATAAGCTCAGTAGTTTTGGGCAGCCTGTGTTCTAATATCATGATGATGCCATTGAAGGAATCTTCATAATCTCTATTAAGTTTAGGAGGTGTCTGTGTAAATGGCACCCATAAATTTGACTGACCTTGGGAGCAATTTGCTGTGGGTTGCATCAGTGAAGTATAAATAGATTGCTATTGTGTTGCAGCCTCTAGTAAACAGTTTTTTTTTGATCACTTGCATCTCAAGCAGCAATTATTTTCAATTTAGAACTACTTAAATTGTTCATTAATAAGTCTGTTACCCTACCTGCATTCATCATTATTGTTTTAACTTGCAATTTGTGAATTCATAGAACTCTTCCTTGCTGAATGCAAATTAAAATCTTGTAATTCTTTTATGTCTTCAGGAATTGACCAGTGCAGATCAATGTGTCATGAAAATGGATAAAGTAGGTTAGGTTGACTTCTCTATTACAAATTTTCATTGAGAGCAAAACTATTTTCATCAGTTTTGTGTTTAATTCAGCTGACGTACACACAAAACATAAGATCCCTCTAAACAGATGTTTAGTTTAATTTTTGGTACATAGATTTCTGAACACAACAGTTACTGTTTATACTTGTGTAAAAGTTGAATCTTTTAGACTATTTTTAAGGTTAAATTTATGCGGTCGACTGTTACATGGATGCTACTTTTGAGGGGCTGAAATTCATGCTACAGTCCAAAAAACTGTATCATTAGCAGAAGCCCAATTGATTTCTAAATGAATAAAGAAAAAAATCACAATGAATTACAGTAATTACTGGATAAAGACAATAGAAACAAAAATGAATTAGTAAGCTTTTATTTATACATACAAAAAGTTAAGTAGAAATATCATATGGCTTTAAATTACAATTATATAGTACATCTTAAATTAAACATGTCAAATACAAAAGTTCATTAAAATTCTGCAAAATCACACTGTTCAACATCTTCAGCATCGAATGAAGCTTCATAATCATCAGGATGAATGATATAATCATATGGATCCTCTTCATCTTTGCTGTCCATAGTTAGAGGTAGCACATGATCCACTTCTTCATCCATATCATCCCATAGATAATTGTCCTCTGTACTGTCCAATACATTTGAAATTCCATGTTTCTTGAATGATTTGAAAATAGTGTCAGCTTTTATTTCTTTCCGTGAATCAACAATCCATTCACAGCTCAATGGCAGTGATGGAGCCTGCATACTGCCTCCTTTTGTTCATGTTTTTTCTCCATCATGCATCCAGTTATTCCACTTCATTCTCATCATGCCCTTAAATGGCTTATTGACACTAACATCTATTGGTTGCAAAACACTTGTAAGTCTGCCAGGAATTACAGTTATGTCAGTGTTAACATGATCAGATGTTATCGACAACATTCTTCACAAGATGTGATCTAAGCTAGTCCCAGACAAGCAAACTCTTTTCCTCACCTAGTCCACTAGGTTGTAAGTTCCAAACTTCCTTTATCCATTTTCTACATCCACCATCATCCATCCAGAAATGTGGATGCACATGGACAACAATTCTTTTTGGAAATTTCTCCTTGGGCAAAGTTTTTCTCTTAAAAACAGCCATCGGTTTTAATTTGCTGCCATCAGCCATACAAGAAAGAACTAAAGTAAACCACTCCTCTCATGGCCATTGGTTTTCACCAATACTTTTTTTTTTCTTTTTTGGTTCACAGTTTGATTCTCCAGCATGTCTAGAGTTTCCAATTCATGATACCTTGTAGTCTTCCTTCTGCCAATATCTGATTACAAGCTGGTGAAACTGTAATATTTTCTAATTCAGCAGACAGCTTTTGTGTAATCTTAGTTCTCAGCTGAAGTACTAAGTCTTGCCTTTTCATGAACCTTGTGCACCATCCAGCACTTGCCTTAAAATCTGAAATTCCATCCTTCTTTGATTCGTTTCGTGCATGGATTCGGATGACTTCATAGTTAACACGTTTTCCATTCTGACGATTTTCAAGTACCTGTCAGCAACATTTTTCTCCAATTGTGGCTGCTTGCTAGATTTACCTCTGTTGGCACTTTTTCGTTTTAATGTTGTCTGAAGTTGGTTCGCTATCTTTCTCAAGTCTCTCACAAGTTTCTCTGAAACACAAAATTGTTTTGCTGCTACACAGTTATTTGTCTTCTCTGCACCTTCACTAACTTTCAGTTTAAATGCTGCTGTATATTTTTTGTTTTCTTCTGGAGGACATTTTTATACAAAATGATGAAGAAATTTCAAAACCTCAACTCTGTATATCATTATGTTCCACGAGTGCCTGACTCTGACCTGACGCATATAAACCTTTGAACCAAGTTCTTCCATTTCCCTCCATTTTCTCTCGTCTACGGTTGTTTTAGTTTTTCAAACTAACATTTTAAACTTTTATTTCTGATTTAAAAAGTTATCGGATGTTTAACTTTCATACCGTCTCACCGATCATTTCCTCATCGTAACATTTAGGTACAGGATAATACCTTGACTCACAAATGTTGATCTGTTATCTGTGAAGAACTAGGGTCGACTTTTACATGAGATACATGGAAAAATCAAGACTTTTTGGCCAAAAATAGGAGGTCGACTTTTATATGAGACCAAATTTTACTCGAGTAGGTATGGTAGATATATGTGTAAAACTTGTCTCTGGGTGGCAGTATAAAACCATCGGATTAGAATTAGATTTTATTGTCATGTGTAATCAAGTACAAGGATACAGGAGTACAGTGAAAAGTGTAAAATGTCACAATTCCTGGCACCATCTTAGGTACAAAGATTCGTAAGTACAAAATCTATGGTACAAAACAGAAAAATAACAAAATAAAGTTAAAAGTTCAACACTGCAATCCTTCTTAAGTGCTTAGCTATGCTGGGCTCACACTCCCCACAAGGGTTCGATCTCCTCTGTGGTGGGCTTGACTTCCTCCGCATAGGGCTCAAAATCCCTGCGCTTGGCACTGCCACAGATACCAGGAGACATCGAGCTACCTACTCTTGCTGCCGCCCCCACAGATGCCGGGGTCCTCTATCGCCATCACGCTGGGTTTGATTTTCCTGCACTGGGCTTGCTGTCCTCCATGTTAGGCTTGGTCTCTCCCTTACTCTCTCACTCTCCCCTGCGTTGGCTCGAACCCTCTAGAGATTGCTAAGTTGATTAAAGCAAGAAAAAAAAAATGTTGTGAAGAAAGATAAAAATGGAAAAGCAGATGGAGCAAATGAGCTCTGGGCAGGAGCCCACAGGCTGCACTACTAGTCTGCTGCCAATTTCAACATTAGCTGTTGATTCAGTAGAAAATGGATGAGGTCTGTCTGGATTTTCTCTTCCTCACAAGTGCTTGAAAACCCTAGATGGAAGAAAGTATGGTGGGTTTATTTATATATGCGTAGATTAATTTGCATAGTTATAAATATTTATATTTCTGGAAGAGATAAAAAAGAAATGAATGGGCTGAGGAGTGGATAAATGTGGGGTATTGCATTTTGGTAAAACAAACAAAGGCAGGACTTATACAATTAATGGTAGGACCCTGGGTGGTGCATTAGAACAGAGAGATCGAGGGGTTCAGGTTCATAATTTTTTGAAAATTGCATCACATATAGACAGGGTGGTTAAAAAGGTGTTTAGCACACTTGCCTTCATTGCTCATTCCTTTGAGTATAGGAGTTGGGATGTCATATTGAGGTTGTACAGGACATTGGTGAGGCCTCTTTTGGAGTACTGTGTACAGTTCTGGTTGCCCTGCTGTAAGAAGGTTATTATTAAATTGGAGAGGGTTCAGAAAAGATTTACCAGGATGTTGCCACGAATGGAGAGTTTGAGTTCTCAAGATAGGCTGGGACTTTTTTCACTGGAGTGCCGGAGGTTGAGGGTTGACCATATAAAGGTTCATAGAATCATGAGGGGCGTAGATAAGGTGAAGAGGAAGGGTCTTTTCTCTAGGGTGAGGGAAGTTCAAAACTAGGGGGAATATTTTTAAGGTGAGACAGGAAAGATTTAAAAAGGACATGCGGTGCAACCTTTTTTTTCCACAAAATGGTTTGTATGTGGAATGAACTTCAAGAGGAAGTGGTGGATGTAGATACAGTTACAACATTTAAAAGACATTTGGATAGGTCATGAATTGGAAGGGTTTAGAGGGATATGGGCTAAATGTAGGCAAGTGGGACTAGTTTGGATTGGGAACATGGTCAGCATGCACTAGTTGGACTGAAGGGTCTGTTTCCATGTTTTATGACTGTAAATAACTTTCATCACTTGTAGAGTTATGTGATCACTTTTGTCTGAGAATCAGGCAAGAGCTTTATTCACATACGGGTAGAGTTTTAGTGTTATGTAAAAATTTGATGATATCCAGTCAGATGGTAGAGCGTTGGAGCACACTTCTTCTTCATTCCTGACTTTTTTCATTGTGAACAGATGATTAGCCTTAGTACTTCTTCTCCTTTAGCCCAGTCTTGGAAATTTCAAACTTTGAAACATGAGCAAGTTAGGCAGGTAACAGAACTTTAATTTCAAAGAAACAGAAGTGAGTCCGAGCCTAAGTAGTTTTGCTAGTTCAGGAGACTGGAAATCCTTGACTGGAAACAGTAATTGATACCATCAACCAGAAAGACTGAGTGTTACAGAGAGAAGAGAAACTGTACATGGAAGATGAAAGTATAGGTGGTGATTTCATCTTCTGTCCTTGTCCTTCTGGATGGTAGAAGTGACTCATTTGGAAGTGCTGTTTTAGCAGACTTGGTCAGTTTCTGCAGAGGATCTTGTAGATTGATATAGAGTGACAACAGTACATACAGTGCTGGAGCAGTTGATGTTGATGGGGTGCTGACCAAGCAGGTTGCTTTGTCCTGGATGGTGACAAGCTTCTTGAGTGTTGCTGGAGCTGTACCCATCCAGGCAAATGGGGAGTAAATACATCATGCTCCTAATTTGTGGTTTGTAAATGATGGAACATTTTGAGGAGACAGGAACTGTACTACCTGCCTGTTATTCTAATCAGAGCACTTAAATGACTGATTCAGTAAAGTTTATGGTAAATGGCATCCCTCAGAATGTTGATGGTGGGGGAGTTCAATGATGGTAATACTGTTGAATGTAAAGGGGAGATTTAATACTGTCATGTTGGAGATAGGCATTGTGTGACACTTGTTAGATGCAAGTGTTACTTGACATTTATTAGGCACAGTGTAGACTTGTGGAAATTATGGGGGACCTTGAACATGTCCCTACTTCATCTACTTATGATAAGGAATGTGAGTGATGCCAGGCAGCTCGGATCACAGAGGAGCATGGAATGGAAACAATGGCTATCATTTCTGGGGGACTGTTTCAGTGGAGGAGCTTCTCTCCCTCCTTTTACTTATCAGGTCACAACTACACCACCCCCAAACAAGAGCACTTGTATAGGAAGATCTTTGTCTGTGTGCCCACTCAATTCCTGGTTTTGTTTATTTCTTGTACATTGGCTTCTGAATATTTTTAAGTAATTTTTGAAAGTATATGACAAGTAAATAGATAATGTGTTCGGTAAGCAAAAAAACCACAGTAACGTTTGATCTTTGTTGGAGAAATGGGCCTGATTTCTACATTGTGACTGAAAGCATCGTCCTATAAATGACTTCAAGCTTGTAGGGATTTAATTAGCTCAGTTTCAAAATTTAAAATGCATTTTCCATTAAAAATATAAGACACCTCATCTAATGAACCTCCACAGAATTGGCAGCAGATGGAGAAGCTAACCAACATCTGGAGTCACCGTGAATTATTAAGTTCTTCCTAGTTGGTAGAATATCAGAAAATTCAGGCTTCAAAATGAGCTGCTTTACTATTTGATGAACATGAAATAAAATGTAACTATATTGTTACTTCGAAAAACCTTTTGTTTGTAAACAATGTATAATAAGAAATTGAACAAGTGAAAATTGTAAATATTGCAAGACCTGAGCACTTTTATATACTGTTACTTTAGATGCCCTCTCGGTTGGGAAGGTTTATTAAAGTTAGAATGTCTGCCTGGTGTGATTTTGTATTTTAATTCATTAATGGGAGTGCATGTCGCATTTTGCACATTCTTAATTGCCTTTGAGAAAATGGTGCTCAGATTCCTTCTTGAACCATTACAGTCCATGTGGTGCACTCACTGTGCTGTTAGGAAGGGAGCTCTGGGATTTTGATCTGGCAACACTGAAGGAACGGCAGTGCACCTCCAAGTCAGGATGGTGTGTGGCTTGGAAGGGAACTTGCAGGGTGGTGATGTGCCCATGCATTTGCTGTTCTTGTATAAGTCATGGATTTGGTGCTGTCAAAGGACCCTTGGTGCACTGCTGCAGTGCATTTTGTAGATGGCATACACTGCCTCTATGCACTGGTCATGGAGGGAGTCAATGTTGAAGGTGTTAAATGTGGTGCCTATCAATTAAGTTGCTTTGTCATGGTTGGTGTTGAGCTTCTTGAGTGTTGTTGCTGAGTTTTTTTTCTCATGTGGTGAGTTTTTCTCAGTGCAATATACAACAGAAGGATGACAGCTAGGATAGGATGGAATTTATTTTTACATTTCATTTAAGAATTTAAGGATCGAAGAGCAGCATGACACGTTTTGATACTCCAGGTTTTATGGAACTTTGAGTGGTTTGAAAGATTGCTTCATGTGTGCATACTGTATTCAAGTACATAATGAGTCAGCACAGTATGAAATTGGAAAATAATGGAACTGAAGATATATATTTGAAGATAGTGTGGAACTCAACCCTAACAAAGGGAACCAATTTACTTAGAAACAAAGGCTATGCATTTGGCTGAAAATAAACAAATAGGAAATAAGGATCACATCCTCCTCATGATAGGACCAGATGCTTTGAGAAAGTGACAAAGCAATGTTGCCCAGGAGACCCCAGGGGAATGGGACATGCATAATTTAATGAAGTTCTGAAATTGTCTCAAAGCATGATTAAAGATGAGATTACACAGAGTTATGTTCTATTGAAGAAAACAGTTGCCAAGTGAGACTGTTGCAGATTCCATTCTCGCCACAGTGGGTATAGTGTGAACTCAAAAATCAACCTGATAAACACATTCATAGAAAGCCTAGGCAACAATAAAATCCAGACTTGGCTTCTGAAACAATCTGCTGCAGAAGGAGGCCAGCGAAGAGGCCACCGCCATGGAAACAGGAGAGAGCGAGTTGAAAATTGAAAACGAATTATCTTCCTCAGCGAATAGAGGACGTCCACTGGGTTTCAACAAGATTCAAACCACACCAGCCAGGTTTCACAGTCTGGAGAGTCAGAAATTCTTGTTGCCATGATAACAGTTTACGTGCCTCAATTTCTGATCAAAGTGCCCTTAAACTTAGACAGTTGGCCATATCCAGAAGGCATACAATGTGAGAGAAAACAGTAATGGTCCAGGTCACAGTAAAGCACCAAGTCGTAGTGATGCACTAGGTTGAGGTTGTCATATCTAAGGCTAGTTCAGGAGACTGGAAATCTTTGACTGGAAACAGAAATTGATACTATCAACCAGAAAGATAGAGTGTTACAAAGAAGAGAAAAACTGCACATGGAAGATGAGAGTAAAGGGGCTGAAGATATATTTCCAGCACTCACTGTAAAAGTTAAAGTCAGAGATTAGCAACATACTTTTATCATTGATACAGCTACAGCTACAGCTACATCTGTAGTGTCAGCAAGCGAGTACATGAAATCCAAAGTCACATTGCCTTAAACAAAGCAGACTAATTTTTCCAATAACAGTATTCCAGTGTATAGGTGAAGTTAATGTTGGGGTGAAATATGACAATGCATCCTATTACTTGTCACTAATTATAGGAACAAAGTCTTCATGAAAATAAGCATTTAAAAATGTAGGGTTAAACTTGGCCGAATTACTTACAGTGGGGATGAGTAACATTGATAAGTGCTAAAAGCACCAAGATTTCTGGAAAGAAGAAACAAATGGTAAAAATATACAATATTTTTAGTATCCTGATTCAGCAGATAATGGGCGACTATCTATGTGGAGTTTGCACGGTTCTCCCCATGTCTGCGTGGGTTTCCTCCCACAGTCCAAAGATATGCAGGCTAGGGGGATTCGCTGTTCTAAATTGCCCGTGTTCAGGGATGTGCAGATTAGGTTGGTTACAGGTGGATGGATCTGGGTGGGATGCTCTGAGGGTCGGTGTGGATTTGTTGGGCCGAAGGGCCTGTTTCCACACTGTAGGGTTTCCATGATGATTCTATGATAAATGAGTAGAAATTCTATGTGATGCTCAATTAGATAATGAATGGCTGGCCTAATGAGTGTGCGCATTTCACAGAGAGAAATTAACAGAGGTTGTTTCAAGGCTATATCCTATGAGGTTTGAGTCATTGTTCTATTCAGGTTTAGCAGGAGATTGTTGGAGGAATTCATCGAGAGAACATTATGATACTTCACATTAAAACAAGAAGAAGAAGCTATATTTGGTATCCAAGAAAGATAGGGAAATTGATAAGTTGGAGAAAAGTTGAGGTGTGAATCAGAGTGAGAAATGATTCCATCCAAAGTTTATTTCATTCAGTGGTCTAACACAAGAAAACTATAGACATGTGTACATGCTGATTTCTTTTTTTTAGAAGTTGAGAGGACAGACTGTTTTGGCTGATAACTGGAGCAAGTGGATAAGTGTTGAGTCTATGCCCAATACCTCAAATTGCCTAAACTAATAAAGTTTTGAAAATTGGTTTGCAATTTATAGATTACCCTACAGGCGTTGATGTCAGAAAATGGTCCATAGTTTGTGTGAGAAGAGTTTAAAGTATTTCTGAATAAGAGTAGAATGGAACACATCCTAATATCACCATATCAGCCAGAATCAAAAACACAGATTGTGACAATCTTTGCAGAGGTATTTGCGAGGTGACAGGTTAGGTAGTAAGTTCCATGTTTCATTTTGACACAGGCTAAACAATTTTCTGCTCTTTTAATAATAACCCCACAGTCTGTAACAGGTTGTTCACCTTACAAGTTAGTTTTGTTTTTAAACATATTTCTAGTATAATGTTTAGTTTACTTAAGCCTGAGGTCAATAGCAAGATAAGGGAAAAACAATACAAATTGAGGGTGAGTCTTGATACACCACGTATGAAACTTAGAAAGTTCAGTGCTGGTCAGAAGATAAAGTGAAAAGCCATTGATGTGGGAAGGAGAAGCGTCTGAGCAGAGTTGATGTAAAAAAGTTATTCACATTTCGAGTGAAGCTTAGAGACACTCGGTTTTATGTAGATCATATGTTGTAAAGAAGAAAATTGACAAAGGGAGAGAGGATAAAGTTTCTAAAGTTCAGTTTCCTTCTACAGTACAAACTGAAAGTCAGAAAGTGAGAGTCAAAAAGAATCTGAAGGTTTGCCAGTATTACAGAATCCAGTCTCTGCAGTTTGTAATTTATGAAGTAGCCAAAATTTACGTTAAATTTCATTGAGCATCACTGGTGATTAATTCTGTGGTATGGACTGATATATGTCATATAGTCATAGAGATATACAGCACAGAAACAGACCCTTCGGTCCAACCTGTCCATGCCGACCTGATATCCTATGTAAATCTAGTTCCATTTGCCAGCATTTGGCCCATATCTCTCTAAACTCTTCTTATTCATATATCCATCCAGATGCCTTTTAAATGTTGTACTCATACCAGCCTCCTCCACTTCCTCTGGCAGCTCATTCCATACATGCACCACCCTCTGCGTGAAAAAGTTGTCCCTTAGGTCCCTTTTATATCTTTTCCCTCTCACCTTAAACCCATGCCCTCTAGTTTTGGACTGCCATACCCCGGGGAAAAGACCTTGTCTATTTACTCTATCTATGCCCCTCATAATTTTATAAACCTCTACAAGGTCATCCTTGTAAATCTTTGCTGAACCCTTTCTAGTTTCACAACATCCTTCCTATAACAGGGAGACCAGAATTGCACACAATACTCCAGAAGTAACCGAACTAACGTCTTGTGCAGCCGCAACAAGACCTCCTAACTCCTTTACTCAATGCAGTGACCAATAAAGGCAAGCATATCAAACGCCTTTTTCACTATCCTATCTACCTGCGACTCCTGTTTCAAGGAATTGTGAACCTGCACTCCAAGGTCTCTGTGTTCAGCAACACTGTCCAGGACCTTACCATTAGTTGTATAAGTCCTGCCCTGATTTGCCTTTCCAAAATTCAGCACCTCATATTTATCTAAGTTAAATTTCGTAGGCCACTCCTCAGTCCATTTGGCCCATCTGATCAAGATTCTGTTGTACTCTGAGGTAACCTTCTTCACTATCCACTATGCTACCACTATGCAAACTTACTAACCATACCTCCTATGTGTGTTATAATTTGAGCTTTCTCTCACATTCATATATTCACAACAAAAAACAATTTCCAAAGGTGTGCCAAGTCCCCTATGATCTTTAAACCTTGCTGTTTTACATGTTGTGCATTAGTCTTGAGCCCAGGTTTAACAATTAATCCCTAATTACTGCATATTTAATGGAGTTCATGTGAAAATGCCCACCACATCCTCCTCCTGTGTCTTTCTTAAGGCAAAGAATGCCATGCTTACAGCCTGACTCTATTTGGTGAGGTTTATTTACAGAGTACTTAATGCAGGGAAGCTGATTGATACTGTAAGACATCAAACTTGAGCAGTACTTTATGAGAATTAAAGTAGAATATATTGAAGTGAATAAAGTAAATATTTTTGAATGTATTTCTTCAGCATTTAATCAGCTAAATGAATGTTAGGCAAAACGTGCTTTTCTTTTGGTAGATTTTCTAAACATCATGTTGTAGGTAGGAGATAAGAATCTTATTTCATGTCTTGATTCTTAATATCCTCTGAGCAATTTTTCAAGAAATCACTGCTACTTATCCAATCTAAAGAACTCAAGTTGTTTGAATTGTCAATTACCCAGGTTTTAAGACAAATTAAGGATATTATTATGTTATTATACAAACGAAGGCTGGCTTCAAGTCCTTCCTTACCCGAAGGCGTGTCATAACATGTTCAATCAAAATAATTAAAAATAACTACAAAGTTAATAAGCAGATACTTGCATCACTAGTTTCCAAGTTCCAGTTAATGCCTTGACCCATAAACAATAGACTTTTAACCAGGATACAGGATTCATTGCAGGATTTAATTCAGTTCACTTAAATCCAAGAATTTTTTTTGGTTTGATCAATAGGGCAACTCCTCCTTGTTTTCATTTTGAAGAGATCCCATTTTAGGGTTTTGACATAACTCGATTTAAAAAGAGAATATTGAAGTCCCCCTATTGTATCACTGATAGATTTATGCAATCTATTACCCAGCTGATCATTTTTAAAGCTTTTGCATTATAAGAAATTCTGTTAATGTGTCTGTGTAACATGGATTTGTATAAATGGCTATTGAGATGTGTTTAGTACAACTTGAGAAATTTTAAAGGTTGCTTTCATCAGAATTTCCTTCAGTTACCAAATGACATTAGTTAGACCAAAGTTCTCATGTTCCACAAAAGAATCATATAGGAGACTCTCCGGTGATGAAAGATGATCATATCTTCTTGAATACATGAGATTGTTTTGGCTAACAAGACTGATCATGGATATTCAAGGAAGGGATGATGACTGAAAACCTGAAGCAAGGAAAAAAGAATCTTTAAAATATATTTTGCTGTATTCGGAGAGATGATGGTCATGTGGTATTATCAATAGACTATTAATCCAGAAACTCAGATAGTGTTCTGGGGACTTAGGTTTGAATCCCACTACAGCCGCTGGAGTATATTGACTCTGAACTGCCTAGCAAACCACTCAGTTCAAGGGCAGTTAGGGACAGGCAATAAAAGCTGGTTAGCCAATGATGCCCACGTCCCATGAGTGGAAAAAACAAAATACAGCCAAAGTCAAATGGTTTGATAGAACAAATGTGATTACTATTTTCCAGGCCACTTTTAGAGAGTTGTATCGAAAGTTTGTAAGTAAGGTAGATTTGATTTCTGGGTGTAATACAGATCTCATTGAGCATTACTACTGTTAAAAATGAGAGGAAATGCATTGTGACAGATATAAATTGAGTTTCTTCATCCCTGCTGTGCTCCACAGTACTAAGATTCATCAAAGGTATAGCTTGATAAATCATTCGTAATAAGCACATTTTGCTCTTTCTAAAGTTGGAATATATTACTCAAGTTTTAAGCTTCATGATAAGAAGATGGTAAATCATTTTATTTTATGTCTACAAACTAAGCAACATAAAGATTTGATTTTCCTTTGGGATTTGAAAGCAATTTTGTTGCAGCGATTGGTTTTTGCCACCTGTATCTGTTACTGTTTCATTTTGACAAATTTTAGCATTGGGTGTGCTAGGTGTTGCATCATTGTTATTTAGTGAGTAATATATAAAACCAGATGACTGAAAGCAAATCACGAGTTTTTCACTGAATTTGAATTAATTCTTGTCTGTTTAATGCATGCATTACTTTTTAAATTCAATGACAAATGTGTTACTAAGTTTCCTTTTTATTGTTTGTCAGTTGAAACAATAATTGGTATTAACTGTAATTAAAGATTTTGTGCAATGGCTTTTGCATTACTTCAATTTCAATCCATATTATATATAGTACTCATTTTTATGAAGTGCTTTGCTACAGCTGCTTCCTCGATTGTTTTTTGAATATTATTTTGGCATCACTACAGCATGTTAAGTAGATTGCTTCTAAACATAATGCATATAGTTATTGTACCCACTGGTAGCCTAGAGTTCCAATAGCAAATGACACCAGACAATGAAAGCCTTGTGTCTGAAATGTAAAATGGAAGAAAAAACGTTCAATGTGATAGCTTTCAGTATGGTTAGAAACATGAGAAGGAGGCAAAGTAAAGAACAGAGCATGTGAAGAGTTTTATTTTCACTTACACAGTGGATGGGGACTTATTTATCATTTTCTAGTTTCTTTATTGTTGCATGTTTGATTTTGAACCCTTGATTTTCATGTTTTTTCTGCTACCTTTCGTCATGGGCCACCTCTCTTCATTACCTCAGACAACAGGTCATAGTCTTGCAATCTTCCTCTAACATCAAATATCACCTCACTTATGTACCTTCTTGCATTCTCACTCATCATTGAGTCAGCAAATGGCTAATACTGGTATGACCTCATTCATCAAGCAGAGTGAGCCAGGTGCCCACTTAATGGCCATTAGTTTGATGGTTCAAACCTCATGACCCCAGTAATTTATATCAGCTCATTTCTTTGGAGAGGGACTATGCCCATTCTGAAGAAGTTAATCTGTTGAAATGAAAATGAGCACTCCACATGATGGAGCGTTGGCATTGGGTGGTTGATTTTTGTGGACACAGAAAGACCATTATGATTTCTACAGAAGATTACTTAAAAAAATCCATCCCATTTTGGAGTGATCTTAGTTGTTTGTTGACAATTCTTTTGTCCTCACATTGTGCTTGAAAAATTGCATTAGGAATCTGCTAATATCAAAGGACCCCAAGGTGAGATGCTAAAATATGGATCTGTGACAACCCATACAAGGTCCATGGGGAATCATTAATTAATCTTCTTGTGGAGCTTACTGACTATGTTCTCTTGGTAACAGGCAATGTCCTGGACCTTATCATCTGAGCCCTTTAGGAAGCAGACACTGTGCCCATGATGGACTTTGTATGTAAATTTCAAATTGGCTGCACAGGTGATTTACTGTTGGTGGTTGGTAGCTATAAACAAAAAAACAGTCATGGTGATTTGATGATGGGAAAGCCATTCATTTGTGTATCAGAGGACTTCCAGTTATAAAAAATATTAAGCATATCCCAAATCAGTAAAAGAGCATACTGTGTTCACCAATGCTGTCAATGCCTTTAGTGAAACGTGGGCACTGTGGGCGATGATAGTACTTTATTTCCCACTCCAACTCCATTTTGATTTAGCCCCATCCTGCCCTCACTTTCAATGCTTTGCATTGCCTGCAACAGTCTTTACATGTAAATATCCAATTGGTTACACAGGTGATTTACTGATGGTGGTTAAATGTTTAAAAAAAAGTCACGGTGATTTGGGGTGAAAAAAAACCTTCAGCTGTATGTGATAACACTTCTGGATGCAAAAAAGAAGCAGATCCAAGGATGAGTCTGCAGAACTGTCTATGGACTAGCCACTGTTCACCAAAAGTAGTGGCTGTATTTTGTATTCAACAATAAATGATGTTCCTTTCCTTACTTGAAGGAGTATAGCTCCAACATTCAAGAAGCTCAACACCATCCAATACATATCAGCTTGCTTGTTTGGCACCCCATCTAACACCCTTCAACATTTACTCTGCCAACAACAGCACACAATGGCAGCAGCATGTGCCATCTACAAAATGCACTGCAATGACTCATCAAAGCTCCTATCAGCATCCTGCAGCTGACCAAAATCCGAACTGGACCAGCCATTTAAATACTGTGGCTACAACAGCTGGTCAGAAGTTAGGAATTCCACAGTGAGTAACTCAACACCTGACTCCTCAAAGCGATCTACTAAGAACAAGTCAAGGAGTAGGGTGGAATACTCTCTATTTGTCTAGGTGATTGCAAATCCAAAAACTTTCAAGAAGTTCAACTTCTAGAACAAAGGTACTTTATTGATTGACACCCCATCAAACACCTTCAAATTTGCTCCCTTCATTGATGCACAGAGGTAGCAATTGGTATCGTCTATAAAATGAACTGTAACAACAGACCAAGATCCATATACAGATCTTTCAAACTCATGACTCCTAATACTCAGAACGACAAGGGCAGCATAGGATCACCACTACCTACATATTTCCCTCCTGTTCACATCATCCTGACTTGGGACTACATCATTATTCCTTCAGTGTTGCTAGGTCAAAATCCCGGAACTCATTTCCTAACAGCACTGTGGGTAAACCTTGACACATCGGCTGCAGCTGTTCACCACCAGCGTCTCTTGGATAGTTAGAAATGGGCAATAAATGCTGGGCCCAGCCAGTGACTCCCATATTCCAAGAATGATTTTTTTTTTACAAAAAAGCCACTTAATTCTGAAGCTTGCTTGAATTACCTAAAGATGTGAAAGGTGCTACACAAATTGGAAGTTACATTTATATTTGTAAGTTTTCTGAATGTTTTGATGAATCTGACTTGGTTGCAAATTCTGCATCATGCTTGGATTGCTCCATCATTTTGACAGCAGAAAGAACAACGTTCCTGAAGGGGTAGCCTCCAAACAGAGCAGCATAGACCAAGTGATTTTTGCACTCCTTTGGATATCTAAGGTGGCATGAATTATTTATGAAAGCCTGTCTGAGCTCCTCTCTGCTATGGGATTTTTAGCATATCTTGAATGAGTATGACAAAGCGCAACACATTTCTAACCATGGAATGGTAGAAAATGAAAGTCTTCATGTTTACCTAAAAGGGTCACCGGAATAAGAAAGTAATAATAAAAATGCTTGCTAAAAATTGTATTACATTAGCTGATCACCCTGACTAGATTAATACATCATGCTATATTTGTTGTTAAATTACTTAATCAAAATTGTCATTCTTTTCAGCACATTTCTTTTCCTGATGTGTGTATTCACAGATTTTCTAAGCCCCTGTTCTCCTTATATAGATCCAAAGGGCTCTATGAAGGACCTCAGCCAAGAACTGTTCAAACTCAATCAAATAAGTTGTGCACATCTGTCTGACAGCTATAGTTAGCCCCAGGGCATCAATGCAGGTCCTTCAGCTAGGAATCAAATCCTTTGGTTCCTTGAGTTACTGGGCCGTGTAAGGATTGTTTGTTCATTAATCACTTTTTTCCAATTCTTTTGAAATAATTATTGAAGGTATTTTTCACAGTATCTTGATTATTTTGTGATAACAATCAAAATCCATTTACAAGAGCAACATTTGTCATAATTATGCCAAGTTATTTTCAGAATAAGCTTTGTAGAATAAGCTGAAATGACTATTTATAATGTGAAGACATTTCCAAGATCTAGCCTTAGGTCAGCAATCTGTCCTCCTATTGCAATTATTTTTCATTATTTCTGTAAAACCCCAAAACCTTTCGAAGAGAACCAAGAAAAAAGCATGCCAGAGGGAAGTTGGAAGAAGACAATGCTCCAACTCCATGCCAGACATTGTGATATCTCACCTAAAACTAATAATCCTCATTAGGGATAACTGTCAAGTTCTACTCTATCATCAAGACTGAAACCTGTTACTATAGCAATGCGAATCAAATAACCTTACTGTTGCTATATTGCTCTGCTGTTCAAAGTCTAGCTCTGACTTTATAACACTACAATATTCTATCCCCATGTTTGTAATGTAAGACTGCCTCTTGAAGTTTATTACTTCCTGCAAGAAATATTGATCTATTCCGATTCATTTCACATCAAGGGAAAAATAAATAATTTGTCAAACCAGATCGACTCTTCAGAACTGAAAATATGCTGACTTGAAAAGAACTTCCTACAGGTGTGAATATATAGTTTGTGGATGGCTGTGAGTAAATTACAATGCAATGTTGTATTATAATTGAATAGGTCATAAGCCTGAGCAGTTTGTATTCCTTGTCTTAGCCCTGAGATGGATTATTATCTTTATCCTTTGAATGCCCTTCAATCAAGCAATGAGAGCGCTGTTTATTACAATTTTCTGAAGGCAGTTTGTTCACATTTCTCACAAGTCCAATGCATCTCTAAGCTCTTCATTTACCTGTAGCTCTTCATGATGTTTTTAACAACCATTGATATTTTTAACGACAATTGATGTTTTTAAGTGCACTGGGATTGTTTTTCAACTTGTCACCCAGGGATAAATCTGATATTGTGGAACAGCCATCCATTATAGAAACGATTGGATTTTCAGTTATGTTGATGTCAATATCAACACTGTTTCTCTGAACATTATATTTGTTCTTTTCTTCCTGCCAAGCTCTGTATTGCTGTCTATACTGGCTTCCCAGCATCATCAGTGAGTTTAAGATCAAGATTCATCAAGCTGCCTATTATTCCATCTCTTTCATACAGACCCTGAAAGTAGTGGACCATTTTTCTTTCATTCTATCTGACTTTGCATCTTCTTGATTCACTTCATCCTCTCTTTTTTTTGACGGTAATGATATTCAGAACTGTGGACCTAGCCCTTAGCATGGGTTATCACTTTAAAAGAGGCTAGTGTGTTGCTAAAGAATTATTTCACAAGATTATGTTTAGGTTGTGAGAAATGATGTTATTGTTCTTTTTAAAAAGCAACAAATCATTACTGATTAACATAATTGGCCTGCTGCCAATAAAGATAATATAGGGCAGAATCTTACAGGGCTATCAGCGACATGAGCTCTGGTGAGATTTATGACAGTATCGGTTGAGAAGTCAGATGAGATTTATCTTGACATCAGGAACATCTCGCTACACCTTTTATGCTTTTCATCAGTGGCAAAGTGAATTTCTCAGTGGCAAGTTGCCAATTTAAGGGAATTATTGTGTATTAAATGCCACAACTGGCCTCATTAACATTCAGCTTCCTATCCTACCAAACTCGCCAACAAAGGTAGACATATGGAATTCAGAGCAGGCACCTGGCTGGGCCCTGGCTGTGAGGAGCCTCCATGTTGCCATGTTGCTCAGCACCGAACAGCTTCTCATAGCACCAGCTCCATGCACATCTCATCCACGGACGTTGACATCCAATATTTTCCAACCCTTCAAAATTAATCATCGCGCCTGTCAGAACCACAGACTCACATTGCAAGACACACCAGGAGCAAGCGCAGAATTGTTACATGCAGAAGGAGACCATTCAGCCCATTGTGCCTATACCTTTAAATGAGCCTCATTAGCTAGTGTCAATCTCCTGCTTTTCCCACATACCCTTGCACATTATTTCTGTCCAAATAATCATCCAGTGCTCTCTGGAATGCTCTATTTGGATCTGCCTCCACTACATTTCTATACAGTGCATACCAAACCCTAAGTACTCACTGAATAATAAAAGTTTTTTTCTCACATTACCCTTGCTTCATTTACTCATCACTTTAACCTGTGTGCTTTAGTTCTTGTTCGTGTTATGCTTGTAAACAGCTTTGCATTGCCTGCTGTAACCAGTCCGCTCATGATTTTGAAAACCTCTAACAAATCTCTTTTCAGCCTATTGTCTCGAAATCTGTCAGCTGTCTTCTGCTATACAACAAGTATTGAAAGCCTGCATAGGGACACTTTGTGCACACTGTCAGCCACCCAATTCATGGATTGGACCAAGGTGCATCTCAGAGCTGCTTGCTTGCTGTCTTAGCTCTTGTTCACGGAGCACCTACCTGCATATTCATAGTACCAATGTCTTGCCCTTGTCTTGCCTCGCTGTTCCATGCCTGTTAGTGTGTTGATGCACCAGCCAGAGCCATATTTAGATGCTCTTTTATGCAGAAAACAAACAGGATGCTTGTATGCTTGTGATAGGGTTCTGTCCAAAATCCAAGCTGTACATCGGGACGTCAATCTAGCACCTACAGCATGTGCCAGCTGCCTGCATGGCACACACACTGTACGTTTATTCAACCAATTGGCCATATCAGAAACTGGGTGGGAGCCAGTCTTCAGTCCAGTCATGGAGGGTGGGCCACTGTTGGGGTCTGCGGTCCCAGTAGATCAATCAGCTGTACAGTTCGCACATAATTCAGGGGCTTGGCCAAAGTCAGTCATCAGGGCAACTCACAGTCAGAGAAGCTGTCCAGCTTCAGCCTGTGGATTGGGCAGTGGTCCGCTTTGAAGGGCCAGAGGGATTGGCATGTGCCAAATGCCAATGCTGTGTATGAGGGGTGCGTAAGGCTGGTGCCAGTGGACTGTGCCTTGAAATGCAATTGGTTGTTTGTAACAAAAGTCATTCAGAGAGGGCAGCGAGTTAGTTTCCATGCTGAGTTTTCTTGACATCTAGCTTATTGAGAGAGTTTGGCAAGATAGAAAGCTGACCATTAATGAAGCAATAGCCATCAACAAGGTTTGTAACAAATAATAATCGTCCTCAATTGGTAATGTAGTGCTCTCCAGCAAGTAAGTCATCATGCCATCTGTGAAAAACATAAAAGATGGAGTGAACAGGGGCTCTTGTGGACTGTGGTGGCGTCCCTATGTCTGGGCCAGAAGGCCTGAGTTCAAGTCCCACCTGCTCCAGAAGAGTGCCACGAATCTGAACAGGTTGATTAAAAATACGTAAAAAGTGGCATGAGATCCTCTTGATGTCTAAATGAGCCTCACCAGCTTTGTCATCCGATTCCGCCACCAATCTCCCTATCACGCATGTCACTCACACCTGTTTAAGATGTTGCCTGCTGTCTTTTGGATGGGATAGTAAACCAAGGTCCCTCCTCCTCTGTCAAGTGGACAGGAAAGATCTTATGGCACTATTCTGGACAGAAAAAAAATCTTTCCTTATATTCGCTAAGGATGTTACAGAAGTCTAAATTAATGATATATTTGCAACATTTCAATTTGGGTTTCAGAAATAAAGAATCAAAAAAAGAACCAATTAGTTTCCATTCAGCCACCATTAGATAATTACATTTTGTTTACTTTCAAATTACCCTTGGGTAACAACTAATTTGTTTTTGAAATTGTTGCTACATTTCCTAATGCATTCTTAATGGTTAAAAACTGCATGACCATTTCACTTCAGAAAAAATATCAGTCTTTGTTACTGACTGATTACTTTCAGTCTTATATCTTCAGTATAAAGAGCTGCTGGGACACCTGCAAAGTAAAATCCAATTTGACTATTTTATTTCAAACCTAGTTATTTAGTATGATCGTTAGGTCATAAGGAGAGAAAAAAAGTCGAATTCATGAATAGTAATTTACGCAGTTTCAAAAAGAAGCAACATCAAATGCGATTTACATCTCCATGTTCTCAACTTTGGTATGCTAAAATAGACTATGGGAAAAAGATGTACTGTGTATTTGTGAAAAAAAAGTGTTCGCTGTTTGATACAACAGTTATAAATTGTATTTGTTCCTTACACAGCTTAATGCAGTGTGATTTTAAATGAAGCCTATTCTTCCAATTATCATAGAATCACATAATTGTTATGACCATTTGGTACATTGTACCTTCAGTGGGTCTTCAAATCAAGTAGCCTTACCTAGTGTAAATCTCCTGCCTTTTCCCCATACCCTGCATCCTATTTCTAACTAATCATCCAATGTCCACTTGAATGTCTTGATTGAACCTTCCTTCAGCCCATTTCCAGGCAGTGCATTCCATACCCTAACTACTTGCTGTGTGAAAAGAGCTCCTTTCACAAAAAAAATCAAAGAACTAAGGACACTGGGAAATCAGAAACAAAGTCAGAAATTGCTGGAAAAACTCAGCAGGTCTGGCAGCATCTGTGAAGAGAAAGCAGAGTTAATGTTTTGTGTCCAGTGCCCAGTCTGGCACCCAAAACGGTAATTCTGCTTTCTCTCCACAGATGCTGCCAGACCTGCTAAGTTTTTCAAACAATTTCTGATTTTGCTTCTTTTGCAGGTCACTTTAAATCCATGCCCTAATGTTATGTCGCTTTTACAAACAGGAACAAATTCTCCCTATTTATTTTATCCTGCCCATTCTGTATGCTCTGAAAGTTCAACAAAACTGCTTAGGTAGATCATCTGATTATAATATTATTCCGTTTCTTCTCCTATTTTTAAATGATTGTCTATGTCGTACATATTCACTTTTCATTAGATTTTTAAAAAAATGTAGAGGACAGTATTTTGCAACGTATTAGCAAATTTAATGGTGTGGGATAGTTTTAGGGATAATTAAACTTAAAAATTAAAATATTGAATTAATTACACTGCTAATTGCATCTCACATCTAATCAAAACAATTTCAAGTGCATACTGAATGATAGATTGCTTATCAAAATATTTTCCCTCATAGATATCTGGTTGTTCCATTAATTGTTTTATTTGATAACAAATGCTTTCCTGCTGCAGGGGAAGTTTTACCCTCATTTAATTTGTGAGAGTTTGTGGCTGCGTGTGTATTAATAAATAAATTGAAAATTAAATGTAACTAGCAAATGATAAAGCTGCCAAACACTTTCTAAAGGTCTAAAAAATTGCAACAAAAACTGTATGAGTAATTTAGCAATAGATTTCACCTGGAATTGACTTACCAGTGTTCAGCTGTAGCAGTCAAGAAGATGATTTCTGTTGCAACATGAATCAGTCTGTTAGCAAAAATGTCAAAAAGAAAACAATTATAAAGTAGGAACAATCCTGAAAATGCAAGGCTTAATTTTTGACGAGCAAAATCTAAATTTATACATGTTTTTGAAACGTAGGTCTTCATTTAGCTTCTTTAAAAAAAGTATTCCCCTTGTGTGATAACTAAAATCTCTGGATTATTACAGAGCCATGAAAGCACTGCAGATTATCACCCAAAATTCACCAGATGAATTAAAGTAAACAGTATTCTCTAGAATATTGGGTTAAAAGTTGAATTTCTCCACTACACGCCCATGTGCAGTTCACAAAACTTTGCAGAGAATGTTGTTTGTTTGTAAGCTGTTAAAACATCAAACAAAATAATGCTGAGTTTCAGTTCCATTGTTTCTCCATGGATTTGCAACAGAATGCTTTTCTCCATTGCTTTATTGGGATGTCAGTTTGAGGTATGGATTCTAGATTTACAAATGATGCTTAATCCGCATTCATAGACCATTAGCTATAAATCTGAACCAAGTGGCACTTTGTGAGCTGTTTTATAAATACGTCTGTTGCCATGTATCTAACTCAATAAACTGCCCAACCGTTACTAAAGACACAAAGTGCTTTATAAAGATATAAAATTCGACAAATAATGTGAAATTTATTCCAAGATGATATTTTCATATAAGTGGTAATGTTGAAATTTAATGGTAAATTGCAATTGTAAAATGATACATAAATAATTGATTTTGGATTTGAAATTAATTTGATTGACAAATTGTAGACAATGTATACAGAATAACATCACAGACCTACTAATATGGTCAGAAAAGAATAGGAACTATCATTTCATCCAAAATAGTGCCTTTTATCAAGGATCTCCCTTTGGTGATTGGCCTTTTTCTTGGACCACTGGAAATTCTCTGGTAATGCTGGTTCCATAACAGCATTAGCTAGAGACCAACTATTGTAAGAACATCAGAATATGAGATAAAGGAACAGGAGTTGATCATATGGCCCCTTGAGCCTGAACTGCCACGCAATACAGACATCGCTAATCATCTAGCTTAACTCCAATTTCTTGCCTGCACTTTATATCCCTTTATCTCTAAGAGAGCAAACAATATATTTAAGTATATTCAACTATGGGGTCTCCACAACACTCTGGGCAGAGAATTCCAAAGATTCACAGTTTCTTGAGTGATGAAATTTCTCCTCATGACGTCCAGGTGGTGACTGGCATCTTTTTGAAAAATCATGTCCCTTTGTTGTAGGTTTCCCCAGCCTGGGAAACAACCTATCAGAATCCATCATGTCATTCGCCTTCAGAATCCTGTTAAACAAGGCATGACAACATCATGATACAACTGGGCATAAATTTGGAATAATGGCATTTTTATCATGTTGCTATCCTTGTGGTGGTGATTGTTGTTGAATTTGTGCCACATAGATACTTTTAATCAACCCTTTCAGACATGTTACTACACAGCTCTGGAGCCAGGTGGGACTTGAACCTTGGATTTCTGGCTGAGCAGTAAGGACGCTACCATGACACCACAAGAGCCTAATTCTGGCAATGTATCCTGAAGTTAATAATGCCCATTGATGGAGCAGCTGCATATTTATTTCAGTGACAAGCCAATGAAAGTTGCTTTGTCTATTATGGTGCTGAGCTTTCCAGTTAAGTGTTTTTGATGAGCAATCATTGGAGATTAATTAACCTTGGTTCTCTATTTAAAATAGCTGGGTTGGCTTCTGGGTGGTTTTGGTTCTCAAGAAATTAATGCTGAGGACCTCATAGAAGATCAGCTGGAGGCTTTGGAAATTGTCATTGTCTAGCATTTTATGTACCACAAATGTTAGTTGGCACTTGGCATTCTAAGCCAGAGTGTTTTCTATTGTAAGCGGACCTGGGCTTTTTCCTTATTGAAAGAGTTGTGAAAGTGTAGAATTGTGGATAGATCTGCATATTAAAATCATCAATGAACAGCCCCATCCCAGTATTTTGATGACCGTACATTGATAAGCTGAAGATGTTTGGGCTGAGGAATCTGTGCTGAGGAACTCTTGAAGGATTGTTCTGAATTGCAATGAAAGACCTTACAATGAAATACACTGACCTGATAGAGAAATACAACATGGAACAGACCCTTCGGTCCAACTTGTCCATGCCGACCAGATGTTCTAAATAAATCTAGTCCCCTTTGCTAGCATTTGGCCCATATCCCTCTAAACCCTTCCTATTCATATACCCATCATTAAAAGATGCCTTTTAAATGTTGTAATCGTACCAGCCTCCACCACTTCCTTTGGCAGCTCACTCCATACTCGCACCACTCTCTGTATGAAAAAGTTGCCCCTTAGGTCCCTTTTAAATCTTTCCCCTCTCACCTTAAACCCATGCCCTCTAGTTATGGACTCCCCACCCCGGCAAAAAGACCTTGTCTATTCACCCTATCCATGCTGCTCTTGATTTTATAAACCTCTATAAGATCATCTCTCAGCCTCCGACGCTCCAGGAAAAATAGCCCCTACCTATTCAGCCTCTCCCTGTAGCTCAAACCCTCCAACCCTGGGAACATCCTTATAAATCTTTTTCGAACCCTTTCAAGTTTCACACCATCCTTCCTAAAGCAGGGAGACCAGAATTACATACAGTATTCAAAAATTGGCCTAACCAGTGTCCTGTACACCTGCAACATGACATCCCAAATCCTACAATCAATGCACTGACCAATAAAGGCATGCATATCAAATGCCTTCTTCGCTATCTTATCTACCCGCAACTCCACTTTCAAGGAACTATGTACCTGTATCTCCAGGTCTCTTTGTTTGGCATCACTCCCCAGGACCATCTTTTATGGTTGATATACTTCAGCCACTGAGGATTTCCCTTTGTCCCTCACATGATTTCCTTTTTGGTCAAGCTTCCTGATGCAATAGTTGTTTGAATGCTGTATAGATGTGGAAGAAAATAAAATACAAATGTATAGATTAAAAAATGACAAGTACACTTTAACAAAATAACACACGTTCACTACAAATATAGAATAAATCACAGATAATAATGAAATATCCAGTTTGTATTCTCATGGATGAGATTTTAACTCTATTTGCTGTACTGTTCTTCCCTGCTGAGTATCCTTTAGAGCTGTGACCTTGGCTGTTTATAGTTTAATTCATGATTTCAATTGTAAATGTCTTTATTTTACTTTATTCAAAAGACTGATTTATTTTTAGGAAGCTGTATAAACACAACCTGAAAGGAGAATTGAACATTAAGTCACATCTAAAATATGTCTGAACAGAAATTGTGGTTCATTATCTCAATGCAGCAGGACTGCATGTACATTTTATAATGCTACAGGCAAAGTTTACCTTGAAATTCATTGGAGGCAATGTTGCAAAGAAATTGTAATTCCTTTGGCAAGTGAATTAAAAAGCTCCAAAAATAAAAAAAAATCAGTTAAAGGGGATTAGGAGACAGATAATGAACTGAAAGCTTTCAGCTAGATTAAAAATCACCAGGGATGTCCTATTGGCAGAGGCAGCCTGTGCATATTCATGAAATTGATCTGTAATAGCTTTCTGTTTTCCATAATCTCCATTAAAACCTATTCTGAGAGATTAGCCTGTCAGTGCATTTCTCATGTTTAGAAGACTTCAGCCTCCAAATGTTAATCGTGACTAGTGTTAGGGGCATGTATTTTATCCTTTTATTTTGTTGTTCTACAAGGGCAAGTAGATATTTTGGGAGGAATCTTCCAGGGTAAGGTCAAGTCGGTTGGGAAAATATGGTGAGATCAGACAAATGAGATTCTCAATGTCGAGAAAAAAAGGTCTGATTATGCCATGGTTTAATGGCAACATGTGAATCTCACTCGTGGGCAACAGGAAGCCTGTTTGCATGTATTAACATCTCATTATTACCTAATTGTGCTTCATTTATATGCAGTTTGCTATTTTACCAGGCAGTGGAGAGAAACTAGATGGCGACAATTTCCAATATTAAGGTCTGCCTTGTTAATTTATGGGGGTTTCTGCCTCTACCACCCTTACAGGCAATGAGTGCCAGATTCCAACCACCATCAGAGTTAAGAACATTTTCCTTGCATCCCCTCTAAATCTCTAGCCCCTTTCCTTAAATCTGTGCACCCGAGTCATTGATTCCCTCCACCAAGGGGAAAGGTTTCTTACTTGCTACCCTGTCTATATTGCTCATAATGTAGAGTTTCCTATCAAAGGTGCCCTCATGATCTGGTTTAGGTGCAGGAGACCTATAGAGACTTGTTTGCATGGCATTTCATGGAAGACAAGAGAGGGTCAGTAGAGCTTTACTTTGTTCAGAGGTGACAGTCAGAACACCATGTGATGATGCCCAGTGTATCTGCAATGCAACACCTTCTTCCACTGGGGACACTGAAAGCTATAGATATCTCCTCCATGTCAGTTTCCACGCAGATTATGTCTGGGGGTTCATTGCAGTGTACTACTGACAGAGGGTGCCACTTAGTTCTTAGGTATTTTGGTTTGGACAGCTGGAGGGTGCAATGGGGTGATGTGATGGATGATGAAGATCTGAGAGATCTGCAGTGCTGTATCTAGCGTGGAAAAGAGAATGTTCTTCAGATGGAACATTGCCTGCAGCATCCTGCAGTTCAGCAACATTCACCAAAGCAACACAAGCAGGAATTCTTTATGAACTTTATTCAATGGAATTGAGTTATATGAAATTATCTTTCACTCACTGTAAATGCTTTGATGCTGCTGAGGCCAACATCCCCTGTATAATCCTAACTGCACGTGCGGCTTACTGGTTTGATCCTCTTATGCTTTACCTGTTGTTTAATAAAAGTTAAGGTTACTGAGGGAAACCTTCACAAACTCTGATGATTCCTCATTCAATCACGACAAAGTTTAATGGTAATATGAAGTCTAGTAGAGGATAGTTATTTTTCAGACTGGGTTATGACATCATGTGGTGCTAAAGATGGCTAGCCTCTCTATCTTCATTCTTGTAACTGCAGCTAAAATGACAGTCACTCACAGAGCTGCTGATGAAAAGTGAAAATGTTTTTTTTACGATTAGATCATGTCTATAGCGAGCCTGCCCTGTAGAGGAGCCAATTGACCTTGGAGTTATAGGCAGGTGACCCCAAGGGTATTTGTGACCAGGCATTCAGAGAGTGTCCTGCTCAGATGCAGGCTAATTCTCTTTGGTTCAAATTTCCGCAGGTTTGAGGGTTGCAGGCAGAGTCTGCATGTCCATGGAGACAGCCAGACTTGTGCAGCATGGTACTGATTGTGTTGGTGGACTTTTCCAACCTTCGATTCACTTTCCTGAGTGTCTTCAACAAATCTGTCTGCTGCTGTTATGTGTATTTGTGCATTTTAATGGCATTATTAATGGCAGACACCATGGGGTCCTCTCCTGCCTGGACCTGAGAGGTGCTTGGTCTCCAGCAGTCTGAGCAGCAGTAACCTGGAGTGTTTCTTCCTTGGCCAGCTGTGGAAACGTGCCAGTGATACACCCATCAGATTGTGCTCCCAAATCTACCTAACGTACCCACCCAGGTGCCAGGACCTGAGCTAGTGAGGAGTGCAGGAGGCAACTTTCCTCCTGCATCCTCTGGGGAGGGGTGGTCTGTGTCTTCTTCCTCAGAGAAGGGAGGAAGCCTGATGTCTGGAGGGACTGGTCTCTTCAAGGCAGAGTGTATGGATGGTACCAGTGCCTGCAAGAAAAAGAGAGCGAATGGGTTGTGAAATCAGGTAGAAACTTAGTCAGGCTAAGAGTACATTCACAGTGGTGGTAATGAGATGCAGACAGCACTGGAATCTTGCTTAGTTACCAGGACATGGCAGTTTCATCTGTTGTCGTCATCATCATCATTACATGAGCAGTCCTTATCCTCTCCCACTGAGGCAAGGATTCTTTGTTTTCTCCTGCAATGAGATAAAGGGAGGGATTGAGTGAGATGGAAATAGTAGCCACAGCTATTAGTGTTGGTGCAGGTGGAAGAAAGTTAGTGAGGTGACCTGAGTGAGTGACTAGCAAGTGCAGAGGACATGCAGAGATAGTCAGAGAATGGGTGGTGGGAGGTGAGTGATTGAGTGAAGATGGTGCATGCAATGATGAAAGTTGTAGACTGTGAGCCTTGGTAGGAACTGAGAGCAGTGGCAAAGTGTGCATGATTGAGGTAGCAGAGAGAAGTTGATGACACCTATGCTTGCAGAGAGAAGAAGGTCATTATCCTTCTCCCTGCATTGCTGGGCATTCCTCTGGACTGTGAACACCACGCAGACCCAAGTGGTAACTTCAGACTCGGCTGGCGGGTTCTGGGCTGTGGTCACCTTTAGCAGTCCTGAGGGAAGAGGACTGTCCTCCTCTTCACATCCCATTCACCAGGACCTCTGGGACCCTGTCAACAAAGTAGGGTGTCAACATCTCTTTCTCAGCCATATCCTTTTGAATTCCTCAGAAACACACTTTGAATGGCAATTCCTGGCTTACAGTGTTTGACCTGGAGCCTAATGGAGATTTAAATTTGGCACCAGCAGTGTGAATCCCAAAATGTCCCAGCAGTAGTGATAACATGTTGGGGCTCAGAGAGAGAAGCCCTTCATGAAACTCATTGAAACAGACCCTTAGTCAATTTTTGGTAAAATTTAGCCATTTTTTTAAGGATGTTCTCCCTTAAAGCTCTAGATGGAGCTATTGTGCAGCATAATCATAATTCAATTAGCTAGCTCAGATGAAGGGTGTGCAGCTGTAGCAAAAACAGTTATGTGGAGTAAAATTGAATGGTTGCAATGAAAGTTAAATCTTAAAGGTCATTATTTGCCAGCAAGTTTTGAAATTGTACTGCAAAGTACCTTTTAATGTAGTGAAACTTTCTGATCTAATCTACAGAGGGTGCACAGTGGCACCATAAGGACAAGGTGAGATGTTCCTATAAGTGACCACAGGATGTGGGTTACAGATGAAGGTGATTGTGGTGGGTAGCAGGAACTAGTTAGCTGAAAGGTTAGTGGAGGGTGGGCAATTCTACAAAACGCCAGAGTTCTTAGAGTGTGACCAGAGAGAAAGAGCTCTGCAGGGAAAAAAAACTGAAAGAACTGCGGATGCTGTAAATCAAAAACAAAGACAGAAATTGCTGGAAGCTCAGCAGGTCTGGCAGCATTTGTGAAGAAAAAAATAAGAGTTAATGTTTTGGATCTGGTCCTTCCTCAGAACTCACTGCCACATCTGTTCTAGGCATGCCCACCTCTCCAAACGGGATTTCCGTTCCAATCTTTCTTCTTGTCGTTCTGAGGAAGGACACCGGATCCGAAACATTAATTCTGATTTTTTCTTCACAGATGCTGCCAGACCTGCTGAGTTTCCAGCAACTTCTGTTTGTGTGAGAGAGCTTTGAAGCAGGCTTGCCAGCATGGTAGAATGATGCCACGGAATGACTTGAAAGTGGAGAATTTAAAATTGATGCATGCTGGAGAAACGGGGATGGCATATCAACAAGGAAAGCAATGGGGTGACATTCTTCTTCCCTGAACACTGCCATCGGTTTGTGCTGCTACTCTTTGGAAAGTTAAAAAAAATTCCAAAATTAGGAATTTTTACATAGAGTGTAGGACTGCAGCATTATTAACTAGAACAAGAGATTTTAACAGAGGTGTGGCTAGAATGCTGACTTTCACCTTCAAATTTGGTTAAGTGGAAAATAAAGGACTAATTTTGCTTGTGTTTTCTTACAGGTACAACTTCTACACCTCTTTTTCTCTTCTGTTTGGAATCACAGAATTTCTCCTTCAGTGTTTTCTTCCTGTTTTTTGACCTGGCTAAGATGTTCATAAGGAGTACATTTTGCAAAATGTCCCTTTCAGTCTGATACACAGATTCTTCATACAAATTACAGGAAGTTGCCATGTATGATGTGCAACACTGGATTCGGCACTCGAGATGCCCAATCACTGTGGACAGCAATTGGCAAAAAAAGCAGAATGCTGAAATATATGGCAGTAAATTAGTAACAATAGAAGTCATTGGATGCCCTCTGGGTAGGGGTTACATGTTAAAACTACTGAGAGACTAATTTAGGACTGATGCCAAAAACTTGTTCATGCAAAGGATGATAGGCATTTGAAAAATCTTTGGAACCGTTTAACAAAAGCCTTGGATAGATGGAGATGCTGTGATGGGAACTGCATATTTTTTCAGATGAATGAACAATTGCTGTATGAACTAGGTGTTTGCATGGCAGCATGACCATCATAACAAACACAGCACTAGTCCAATTGTTTTATTTAACTTGTTAAGAAAAGACCCCAAGGTCTTTATAATTTATTTCACAATAATGTCAATTGGCAAATGTTACGAACCTCATGAACCAGATTGAGAAATGTGATGTTCTGTTCAACAATGGTTGATCTCCTCCAAGTGAATTAAATGCTCATCATGGTACTGGGGATTATGGCCTGGATTTTCATCCTTGAGGTGGATAGTTGAAATCAGGAAAATCCCCGGCTTGGCTCATGTTCCTCAGGAGAAAGAGCTTGAAAAGTTGGGATTTTAATTGTGGAAATGGTGGGTGTGGGCTGCACTTGGGCCACCTGACTTGAGAAATGTTCAGTGGCGGTCACAGGGCCACTGGATGCCAAGATATGTTGTTTAAACAGCCCACCTTGGTGCTGTGGGACTCCAATATAAACAGCTCTTACCCCGCTCATGCAACCCCTATGGACCCTCACACAAACTATGTCACTTCCATGCCCATTTGCCACCATTGTAGACAATATAGCAATGAATGCTGTAGTGATAGCAGGTATTTTTTAAAAAAAGATCTTATTTTTTAAAAAGTCATTCATTGATAACTTTTCACGATGTTTAAAAATATCCCTTTTCACTTTAGCCCAATAAATGTGTCAATCAGCCAGACCTGTTAAATCACATGGAACCCTTTAACATTTAACCTTTATAAGATGGTGAAATAACAAGTCCAGGAAGCAGGCTGTGGAGAGGATCAGAGCTGCTGACTGTCTGCCCCTCTTCCGCAGCTATGTTTGAGTCCGGGTGACCCTGAAAAGGCAGCACGCAGTGTCCATTAACACTCTTGTTGCCATTAGAGAGAGGTGGGCACCGCAAGGGGTAGAGTGCTTTATCTTCAATTTCAACACCATTTTGATTTAAACCTCTCCAAGGGGTTTTGAAATAAATTAATCAATTGGAAAACACAGATAATTATGGGTAGCGAATAATAGATGAAAAAGTATCACGGGCGATTTGGTGATGGGGAAAAGTGTTCAGTTGTGTGTAAGAGCACTTCTGGATATATAAAATGTGAAATTGAAAGCAGAGAATGGACAGCTGGAGCTGTCAATCAAAAGTAGGGTCACAGGCGTTCAAAGTGAATTGACTGAATTTTCATAAATTTGGAGGGGGTTTCCAGCTTAAACAAAATGGCACTGGTGGCAATGAGTCATGGTTCCAGACATCCCATCACTCACTATTTCTGATGGAGATAATGGGAGCAGGTACTTTATACACCCACAGTTCATGGAGGCGACAGTGCAAGTTTAAGTGCAACTGCCTTCACTCAAATCACGAGTGAGATGTCCAAACCACAACATACGGGCTTTAAACCTTACAAGACAAGCTGTTGGAGTTCTTCGAAGAAGCAGAAAATCATTTTGTACAAGTACAAAGAGATCTTTAGGAGAGCTAAATGACCTTCAAATAGACAGGAATGTGTAAAAACTAATAAACTCATTAGAATTATCAAGTTGTCAAGGGAACGATCAAATTCTGAAGGCATTTAAATCTGCTGGCCTTCATTTTCCTACTGAAGAAAGCTGTCCACACTGTAAATAATGATTAAAAATGATCATTTCATTCTGTCTGTCGACATAAACCTGTGAGCTGTTACTATAAGATTTGTGTTGCGTGACAGGCTTCACAAATTTATCAGAGTGTGATGCCTGTCAGTTCAGTTTGATTGATAGCTCCAAGTGCTTATGGAGTCTTTGAAGTTGGGGCTTGAATGCAAATAATTATTTCTATAAGGGATCGAGTTGTTGAAGAATGTTAGTTATAGTGAATGGTTTTTCATCAATGATTTAAAAAAGAACAGTGAATTTATCAATGGTTGCTAAAGAACTTTATTTAATCTCAACATGGATCATGACGTTTGCTCATGATTGATACTGGGTGAGTTGGCACTGAGGATGAATGGGAAAAGGTGGTGCCTACAGGGAAAGGGTTGGCATGAGGTGGGGCTATAGAGGGATTTGGGAGTGAATAGAGAGGCATAACTTATCAGGGAGAGTGGCTCGAAGGTTTTTGGTTTACATGGAGAGTATATAGGGCCACGAGGGTTGAATTGGGATTTATAGATTGGCATGAAATTTATGAGGGCAGTGACGGATGTGTGGGGAGCATGAGGTGCCATGGTTTGGCATGGAGAGTGAGAGATGAAAGAATTTACATTTTTTTAAAGCTGGGGCAAAGTGCTGGAGCGCTAACGGCAGTCTTTCAGACTGTCAACCTATTCATCCTACAGCTCTTTGATTGCATCTGAACACCCTTTTTGGGACTTACAGGCCTGAGTCCAGTTATGTCACACTTGCCTTGAATCAAACACCAAATATTTATGCATGTTCTCCAGTGTTGGGTGCTGACTGAGTGCTCAGACTTGGGAGCAAAGTTCAGGCCTTGAAATAAAAACTTCTTGAAGGAATTCATTAAAACACAAAAAAGCAACTGATTGGTAAATTTAGTTTTGTATCACAAAATATTTAATTATTTGATTCCAACATTTTGTTTAAGACCTTATTTTGAGCATAAACAATTCTGAATTGTTATGAAAACCAGTTTTTTTTTTTGTTTAAAGCATTTTAAGTGATTTATTTAGTTCATTAACAAGACACAGATGCAAAACCTTTTATGTATTGATTCTTAAATCCAAACGTTGACATATTTATTCAGAGTTTTCCATTACAAATGTTGACATAACTGATTTACATTATAAATATTAATATAATGCTACAGGAAGTGATGTTTATATGTACATGTACACATGGCTTTTAATAATGTATATAGGACATTTTTAATTTCCCCAAGCCCTGGGCCAACTTGCGTGATTGCTCAGAGGCTAGAGTTTTCAATCTGTTTTATGTCAAATGGTTTATTGACACTCTTAAAACAGAACCAATTGGAAAATCTATTGTTTTTTTAAATGCAAATTTCTTTTAATATTTGCAAGTTCTTAAATTAATTTTAAACACTGTAAATGAAAGCAGTTTAATTAATCATTAAACTTAGTAGTTAATCAAGCAACGGAGCAAATAGCATTTTATCTGTGTCTTTTCTAATTTTTCTTTCCTGACTCAAAGGGTGCAGCTGCCTCAGTACTTACCCAGGTAAGAAATCAAAATGCCGTGCATGCTGGAAATCTGAAATAAGAACCTTGGGAACACCTGGAAAAACTCAGCAGCTCAGGTATCATCTATGGAGAAATGATCTTTTACCTTGTCATGAGTTATGAGTCCCATGACTTTTGTGGATGTTCTTAAGAAGTAAGGTTAAAGCATGAACTTCTATTTAGTTCTGATGCTGGGATTCAAGGCATGTTGATAAAATCTCGGCCAATCTATTTCCTGCTCCAGACATGTTACCTGAGTATTTTAAGTGATTTATTTATTAATATAAGTATTTCCAGAATTTTCTGTTTCTTTAAAGGCAAGCTTGGATCTTGTTCTTCCTGATGCCTGCACATGAAATTACTTATTTATTTCACTGAAGAGCACTTAGGATTGAGGGCATAGCTGAATTTATGTTATCTTTCTTTCGCTGATGAAATTTGCTTGTGCTGTTGCTTTGACTGACATGGTGGACTGGTTAAGGGTGTGTTCCAGTGTGGTGATAGGAGATACAGTAAGATACATTAACTGAAGGCAGTAGTTGGGTTTACTTTTTTGAGTTTGAGAAACCCAAAGGAACAGATTTCCCTCAGGATCTGATGTTTTTTTAATTTATGTTTGTTTCTTGCATTAAAATGTTAACTGGCTGTTGTTAACTAGGGCTTCAACACTAGGTTGCTACTGGGGAGCAGAAAACACAAAGATAAACTCGGAGGCCTGTGGGATGGAGTTGGTATGGGAAGATCTGAAAGGGTTGGGTGCAAAGGAGATTGGAAGCCATGAGGGTAGGCAGATCAGAAAGGTCTGGGGGAAGGGTTACATGGAGTTTGAAACAGTCATGGGAGACTTGAGAATGGGTCATGGTGGAAAGCATGTGGGGTTGATTGAAGGGGAAGGGTTAGTTGGAGAACAGAATGGTTAGATTGGGGGATTGAAAGGCCTCCGGGAGCTAAGGGGAAATTAGAGGCCTTTGGTGGGAGATGTGAAATGCCTCTGAAAGTGAGATTGAAAGGGTTGAGGTGATGGGTCAAGTAAAGCATGTGAACTAGTCCCGTTTAGAAAGCCGTTTACCTTTTGGAAAAATGGTTCTCAGTTCCCAAAAGTTCCCAAAATATTAAGAGTGTTGCTCTTCACTGTTTGAATTTTGTTGCAGTAATGCGATGCTGAATAGACATCAGAAATTATCAGTCTTCAACATAGCAAAGCTTGCAAGAGTGCATGTTTGTCCAGTCACATACCCAACATTTGAAGGGTAGTGCATGTAAGTCTTAATAAGATACTTTCAGTGGCTTTAGCAATGCACTGGAGTTCTCCTTGGCAGAGATTCAAGACACCATGAAGGTTAGTTTAACTAATGTGAAGGTTGGTTTACAATCCTCTCATGTTATTATATCATCTGCTTGAGGCATTGCAATATAATCTGTGCAGTATTCTCGCTTTGCTGACATACAGGTTGGAACAGATTCAGCTCTGGCTGATTTGGCTGACATTTGAGACAGCTTGCTGTGTGCACTCCAAGAAAGATTAACAGACATTCAGGATGTCATCCACAGTAGCCTGACCCAAGTAGATGACTGACTGCTTTGCAAAATCCATTTACACTCATCTTGGTATGTAAATAATGTGAGAATCCCAGTTTACATCTCCAAAGTAGTTTTTAATGTGGTTATACAATTCTGCTTCCGCATGCTGGAAGCATATACCACAAAAAAAAGCCCGTGAATTTCCTGATTAATGTGGATTTGGAGGGATAGGGAGAGAAAGTAGAAACAAGGTACTGTGTTTGATGATCAGCCATGATCATATTGAATGGCGGAGCAAGTTTGAAGGGCCAAATGGCCCACTCTTGCTCTTGTTTTCCATGTTCTAGGTAGAGGGATGCCTGAGGCCATGGAAAGTGCTTTATAAATGCATGATTCTTCGTTAATGTGTTATTTTTCAGGTGGGAGACATGGTTTTGTTATGCATGGCAGTTTGAAAAGTGAATGAACTATTGATATGCAGATTCCTCATTCATTCTACAACATACATTAGTACACAGTGAATGGAATGAATAGAAGAAGGATTTACCACAAGTCATTCAATCAGGGATGGATCTCAGTGAGCAATAATTCACAATATATTACTGGGTTTGGAACACGTGATTGCACATTAGACTCTCGATTATCTCCCATTTATGTACCAGGGCTTGTGGCACCTGTATGAAGCTTTTAGATGGTTTGCAGTTATTTGGCATGGTGAAGCTGAGAGGTTGATCTACCAGGTCTGTGATGAGATTCAAAATCAGAATAGCAGGAATTCCAATCAGTCATTTGAAATTGTAATTTGTATTATTCTGCGCAAAATTGGTAGGTGCTCCCATTATACAATATACAAGTTTCTTTAAAATTCCAGTAATTATTAAGATTTTTGTTCTAAAAATAATTAATTTTAACATGCAATAAATGTTTATGGGTGATCAAAATTATTAGCTCTTGCGCACATTTTTGTCTGGCAACTGAGGAAACAAAATATTTCTCAGAAAAACTGCATCTGGTGAGAAAAACGGAATTGAAGAATTATGTCAGATGAAACAGGGCTTGAGGAGATTCAGAAGGATAAAATTCAGCACCAATCAGCTTGCATGTCAGGAGATTCATTATTGGTCAAGAATGAGGTTACTAGGATATGATTATATTCATTGATTATTGCTTCTTTCCTGCAAGATTGTGATGATACATGTGAGCTTAGGGAACCAGACTGGCCATGTGTATAACACTCCTGCAATTGTTCTCGTGGTTTGCATTTGCATCTCAACAAGATTCAAAGAGGAAAATGGCATCATTCAAGTTGTTATGTCTGTTCAGTGCTCCAGCACAACTAATGTCATCAGCAAGATGACCAAACGCTGATTTAAGAAGGATAATGGGATGCTATCTTTTATTACAAGATGCGTTGAACATAAAAACTAAAGTGGTTATGCATCAGTTAGACAGGGCATCTCAAACACTGTGTGCAGTCTTGGTCTCCCTATTTAAGGAAGGATCCCAATGCATTGGAGATGTTTCAGAGGAAGTTTACTAGATTCATAATTTGAATGAGAGTGTTGTCTTATAAGGAAAGATTGGAGAGGCTGGCCTTGTTTCATTGGAATTTAGAAAAGTGATGGGTGGTTTGATGTTTATAAGATCCTGAAGCATCTTGACAAAATGGATTTATTCTTATGGCTCAGCCCAGAACTAAGTGACACTTTTAAAATTAGGAGTCACCCTTACAGGACAGAAATGAGGGGAATTTCTCACCGAGGGTCTTGCAATATTGGAACTATCTGCCTCAGAAAGTAGTGGATGTGAGTTCATTGAATATTCTTAAGGCAGAGATTGATAAATTCTTCTGAGGAAGGGTCACCGGACCCGAAACGTTAATTCTGATATATTCTTCACAGATGCTGCCAGACCTGCTGAGCTTTTCCAGCAACTTCTGTTCTTGTTCCTGATTTACAGCATTCACAGTTCTTTCGGTTTTTATTGATAAATTCTTGTTTGGCAAGAGAATCAAAGGCTATTGAGGGTAGGTAGAAATGTGGTATTTGGTATAGTAACAGATCAGCCATGATCTTATTGAATGGTGGAGCAGGCTTGAAGGGCTGAATGGCCTATTTCTACTCCTAATTCGTATGTTTGTCTAATTGATAGCCTTCTGGTTGAGAAATCAAGATTCAATGAAAGAAGTTAAATCACACAAGATTCAGGGTGATCTTGCCACTTGAATACTGTTGCGAAGTTGGGTAGAGTACTTGTGGATTGGGAGGCAGGAAGTTAGAATTTGGTGTTTGTAAAATGCTAGGGGGAAAAGCATTGCATGGTCCCATTAAAAGAGAATATGATTTTTCTGTGCTTAGAGATTTAAAACGGATGTCTGTGAGCTGCAGCTTGAAAGTTTGTAAGTACACAGAGAGCACCCAAATTGAAACATTTGTATTGAAAGGCCATACAGTTAGCAGGCCAAGTAGCTGTTATTTTACCAAGACAATAGATTTTTGAATTTAGCCAATCAATTTCAACCAGGCACTTAGATACCAAAAACCTGTTAAATTTAAGTCTGATGGTTTTGACAACATAGGACCAATCCTATTGTAAGAAATATTGATCTATCATTAAGGATATAAAAAGAAGGGGGCAGTTGGACAAAGCCCCAGAGCTAGCTGCCATCCACCAGAGTTAACAGCCCTCAGCTCTCAAAAGAGAATTGCTGGCTGTCATAGCCTCCTCATTGTCTTAGGGAAAGCACCATCTAAATAACAATGGTACCAATGACACAACTAGTTAATATTCCTGACAGAACAATCGACAGAGAAGGTACTCCTGACTGAAGAATTGATGAAGAAGGCACTGAACATTCTAGAAGACACATAACCTGGCTGTAATATTGAGAGACTAAATTCTATTTTTTTATATATAAGTGAGACTTGTATTTATTGGAACAGAATACCATTTAGAATCTTGCTTTATTCAGGAATAGTCAGTGGTTAGAAGGGATTTATTTGGATTGTTAATAGTTTAGTTAATTTGTTCACTGGTAGTGTTAGATAAATAAATTGTTACTTGTTGATTTTAAAGTGAGTGTCAGGGATTTGTTTTATATGACCACGAGAAGTTGCTAAAACACAGGTTACACCACTTTTCACACTTCTTTTACAGATTATAGGTTGAGGTGCTCCTCTTTAGGTGTTTTGATCTTAGTTCTCAAAGAGGGGTCAACCTACACTTTATAACAAATAAAAAATTGGCTTAATGGCAGGAGACAGAGTGTGATCGGGAGGGTTGTTTTTTAGACTGGAGACCTGTGACCAGCGGTGTTCCACAGGGACCGACGCTGGGTCCACTTTTGTTTGTCATTTATATAAATGAGTTAGAGTAGAATTTAGAAGGCATAGTTAGTTAAGATGACAGCAAAATTGGTGGTATAGTGGACAGTGAAGGTCACCTAAGATTACAAAGAGATCTTGATCAGTTGGGACAATGGGCTGAAGAGTGGCCAAAGGAGTTTAATTTGGACAAATGCAAGGTATTGCATTTTAGTAAAACAAACAAGGGCAAGACTTATTACAATTAGAAGTAGGGCCTTGGGTAGTGTTGTAGAACAGAGAGACCGAGAGGGTACATAATTCTTTGAAGGTTGCATCACATATAGATAGGGTGACTAAGAAGGCATTTAGAATGCTTTGGTTCATTGCTTAGACCTTTGAGTAAAGGAGTTGGGATGTCATGTTAAGGTTTTACAAGACATTGGTGAGGCCTCTTCTGGAGTACTGTGTCTAGTTCTGGTTGCCCTGTTATAGGAACAATATTTTTAAACTGGAGAGAGCTCAGAGGAGATTTACCAGGATGTTGCCAGGAATGGAGGGTTTGAGCTATAAGAAAAGGCTGAATGGACTATGACATTTTACACTGGGGCGTAGGAAGTTGAGGGGTGACTTTATAGAAGTTTATATAAAATCATGAAGGTATAGATAAGCAGGTGAACGGCAGGTGTCTTTTCCCTGGGGGGGGATGGGGAGTTGCAAGACTAGGGGGCTAGGGGGAGAAAGATTTAAAAAAGGACATGAAGAGCAATTTTTTTTTACAGAGAGAGTGGTTCATGTGTGGAATGAACTTCCAGAGAAAGTCGTGGATATGGGTACAGTTACAATGTTTTAAAAACATTTGGATAAGTACATGAATAAGAAATGTTTGGAGGGATATGGCCAAGCGCAGGCAGATGGGACTAGTTTAGTTTGGGATTATGGTTGACATGGTCTGGTTTAGCTGAAGGGTCTGTTTCCATGATGTCTCACTCTATGACTCTAAGTCAGTATTTCTGTAGTAAATGCAACTTAAATCCAGCTTATAGAGTCACTTAAAAATAATTGTAGCAAGCGGGTAGATTGCAAAAAATTTCAAACAATCCCTGGACCACCATCTAATAACAAACTAAGGTTAGAAGAAATTATGTTGTTATGCATGCTGTACTTACATTCTGTTTGATAAGCTATTAATAGCACATAAAATTTTATTATTTCAATGCTAGCAGTAACTGCAATACCAATTTCGCTTATTGGATGTCTCAGCTAGAATAAGTTGTTTGTCTTGATAATTCTATTTACTTAATTAACTCTAGACATAAATCTGTACCAACTTTGATGCATCTTTTCTTTGATGCAATTTTTTTATCAGTAAGTAGCTTAGGTATTCCAATATTAATCTGGCATTGAAAACAAAATAAAAAAGACAAATTCAATCTAAACACTTCTGGCAACAACCCTGAGATAAAAGAATGCATTAATCAGATGAATTAGTGTCTGATATTCTATTCTCTTATGGTTATGTGCAATGACTTAAAAACTATTATTTCATCTCATTTTAAAATTAAATGTTCTGCTATAAATAGCACGTAAACAAAAGAAGCAATGGTGGAAATTAGAGTGTTGAAGCGCTTTTTTGGTTCAACATTTTTTTGATAGGATTTTCATTGAGGACAAATGACACTGAATTTTCTCAGCAACCCTTACAAATACCCCAATCATGCAAAACAATACAATTTCTAGTTAATCACTGAAATTTAAATATAGGAAAGGCCTATTTTTACCAGTCCCATGGTTAATATAGCATTTTGATTCCTTGTGTATTTCCCAATATCATTTAGAAGTGAACATGGAAATATAAACAAATCAGAAATAATTATTTCATATTTTCAACTGGATTAGTCAGAAACTGGCAGGAGTTCAGATTAGAGTTTGTCTGCAAACAACAAAGACCTGGAATAAATAGCAACCAATTGTTTAGGTTACAGTAGCAATGCTGGATGAGTTTAAAGTTTTCATTCATTCATGGGATATGGGCATGTACGCATTTATTGCCCATCCCTAGTTGCCCAGAGGGCAGTTAAGAGTCAATTACATTGTGTGGGTCTGGAGTCACATGAAGTTCAGAAATAGGCTGCTAGGCATTCCATAGGTATGGGACATTTCTTATACTTTGTTTAAGTAAATACAGGAATGTGATGGAGTCCTTATTCCTGTTCTGTATCATTGACTGTTCAAGATGGACTTGAGTTAAAAACCTAATCAGAAGGAAGCGCGATTATAACTGATAAATAACAAGCATGACCATTTCCAACAAGGGAATCGAACTATCTTTCCTTGACATTCAACAGCATTTCTGTTGCTGAGTCCTCTGTCATTAACATAATGGAGTCACCAACGTCCAGAAATATTACTGGACCAGCTCCACAAGTATTGTCAATATAAGAGCAGGTCAGAGGCTGGGAATTCTGCAGTGAATAATTAGCCTCCTGACTCCTCAATGCATTTTGCTAATCTATGAGGTACAAGTCGGGAGTGTAATAAAATATCCTTCACTTGCCTGGATGAGTGCTGCTCCAGAAACACTCAAGAAGCTCTACTTCATCCAGGGAAATAAAAAGCTGCTTTTAATGACACCTCATACACCACATTAAACATTCACTTCTTTTACCGTGGTACCATGTCACCAAAATGCACTGCAGCAACTCACCAAGACTTCTTCAAAAGCACCTCTCTAACCCATGCTTTCCACAATCTAAAATGACAAGGACAGTTCTGCAGGGGAACACCACCACTCCAAAGTTCACCTCCAAATTAGGTACCAATTGACTTGGAAATATATCCCCATTCTTTCCTTCTGACTGGACCAAAATCCTAGAACTTATTAACTAACAACAGAATTTTCACATAAAAGATTATAGCAGCTCACCACTAACTTAGCTTATTAAGGGCAATTTGGAATGGGTAATAAATTTTGGCTTTGTCCACATCCATGAACAAATAGAAAAAAATGACTTTTTGTTCATACTTATAGGGGTTTTTCACAAGAAAAAAAGTTGCTATTAAGTATCAAGATTTTTATGTTACATTTATTTAGTATTAAAGGATTTTAGAATTATTAAGATATTAAACTATATTCAATTTTACATGAGAAAGACTTTGTATAATTACATTTTGGATCACTTATTAATATTAGGAACAATCCTTGCTTTCTTAGAAATATGATTGGAATGTAATTAATAGTTTGCTGCTGTATTCCCACAGGCCACTTTTAATGAATTTCAATGAACAATTTGAAAGGGAAATATGATTTTTAATGTTTCTACAATCTATTGAAAATAAAGTATGTATTTTTTCATGATAACTTCATTATTCCACTCAAATTGACCAGTGTTTGAAATTGAAGACCACAGTAAAGGTTTTGTATGACCACTCCTATCACACAGGAAGCAAGTGCAGCCAATTTGCCCCATGTCTGATGGAGAGGTTCAGAGACCTAAACCCGCTTTCATATTCAGTTCTCAATGGAAATATAAACGAGTGCTGGCAACCAACTTGATAATCAGAAATATGCAAATCCTCCGTGAAGCCCAGCTGGTCACAGAAATAAAAGGCATTCCTGAGGAGAGCCTGATAATGGGGATAGTTTTTTGTAGTAGTGCTCCTCCTGGGCACACAAAATTGTATTTGCAAATAACTCACAAGGCTTTTGGAACAGCCTGCAGCAGTATTTTAAGAAGCTGCTTGTTTGGTGGCTTAATATTATGAATCAGTCTGGGGGAATGTGAAACTTGCATGCTCTGTCCATTGGTACTTGAAAATTGCTTTGAAATCTTAGTGACATACTAGGACTACTGGTGGACTACTACGAACAGGGACTTCATAAAATGAATTTAAGAAAAACATCGGTAATGAAGAAATTAATTGGATTAAAAAGTGACAAATCCCCAGGTCCTAATAGTTTCCATCTAAAGGTGTTAAAGGAAATAGGGGAGCACATTGTGTACGCCCTAACTATAATCTTTCAGAGTTCCCTAGATACAAGAGTCATCCCTCTGGATTGGAAAATTGCACACGTTCATCCACTTTTTAAGAAAGATGAAAGATGAAAACCAGGGAGTTACAGACCAGTTAGCCTGACATCTGTGGTGGGGAAATTGCTGGAGCCAATAACTGAACACCTTGAAAATTTTCAGTTTATCAGGATGAGCCAGTATAGATTCATAACAGGTAGGTCATGTCTGACAAACCTCATTGAATTCTTGAAGAGATGACTAAGGTGGTGGACAGGGGAATGTCTGTGGATGTTGTTTATGTGCACTTTCTGAAAGCACGTGATAAAGACTGTTAACTAAGGTAGAGGCCCACAGAATTAATGGCAAATTACTGACATAGCTGGGTAATTGGTTGAGTGGCAGGCGACAGGAAGTGGGGATGATGGATAAGTACTCAAATTGGCAGGCTCCGACCAGTGGTAACCCACAAGGATCTGTGTTAGGGCCTTAATTATTCATATTATTGATTAACCACTTGGAGAACAGCATAGAAAGTCATATATCCGAATTTGCTGATGACACAAAGCTGGGCTTCATTATAGATAATGTAGATGATAGCATAAAATTACAAAGGGATAAGACCATAAGACATAGGAGCAGAAATTAGGCCATTTGGCTCATTGAGTCTGCTCTGCCATTCAATCATGGCTGATAAGTTCCTCAACCCCATTCTCCCGCTTTCTCCCCGTAACCCTTGATCCCCTTGATAATCAAGAACCTATCTATCTCAGTCTTAAATGTGCTCAATGACCTGGCCTCCAAAGTCTTCTGTGGCAGTAAATTCCATAGATTCACCACTCTCTGGCTGAAGTAGTTTCTCCTTATCTCTGTTCTCAAAGGTCTTCCCTTTACCCTAAGGCTATGCCCTCGGGTCCAAGTCTCTCCTACCAATGGAAGCATCTTCCCAACATCCACTCTGTCCAGGCTATTCAGTATTCTGTAAGTTTCAATTAGATCCCCCCTCATCCTTCTAAACTCCAATGAGTATAGTCCCAGAGTCCTCAAACGTTCCTCATATGTTAAGCTTTTCATTCCTGGGATCATTCTCGTGAACCTCCTCTGAACCTGCTCCACAGCCAGTACATCCTTCCTGAGATATGGGGCCCAAAACTGCACACAATACTCCAAATGTGGCCTGACCAGAGCCTTATAAAGCCTTAGTAGTACATCCCTGTTTTTATATTCAAGTCCTCTCAAAATAAATGCCAATATTGCATTTGCCTTCCTGACTACTGATTCAACCTGCAAGTTTACCTTGAGAGAATCCTGGACTAGAAGTCCCAAGTCTCTTTGCGCTTCAGACTTCTGAATTTTCTCCCCATTTAGAAAATAGTCCATGTTTTTATTCTTCTTACCAAAGTGCATGACCTCACACTTTCCCACTCCATCTGCCACTTCTTTGCCCACTCTCCTAACCTGTCTAAATCCTTCTTCAGCCTCCCCACCTCCTCAATACTACCTGTACCTCTACCTATCTTTATATCATCTGCAAACTTAGCCAGAATGCACTCAGTTCCTTCATCTAGATCACTAATGTACAAAGTGAAAAGTTGTGGTTCCAACACTGACCCTTGCGGAACATCACTCATCACCGGCTGCCATCCTGAGAAAGACCCTTTTATCCCCACTCTCTGCTTTCTGCCAGAGAGCCAATCTTCTATCCATGCTATCTTACTCAGCAGCCTCCTGTGCGGCACCTTGTCAAAGGCCTTCTTGAAGTCCAGGTAGATAACATCTATTGGCTGGTCCAAGTACAGAGGGTGGTAGACATTTAGAACTCTCTTCCACAAATGGCAGTGGATGCAGAATCAGATGTTGACAAACTAAAAGAAAGGGCAAAACTGTGGCTGATGGAGTTCAATGTAAGAAAGTGTGAGGTTATCCATTTTGGAATGAGAAAATATGTATTGGAATACTTTCTATGAAGTTGAATACAGTGGATGTCCAAAGAGCCTTTAGAGTTGAGGTGCACAGATCTTTAAAATGTCTTGAACACGTGCAGAAGATAATCAAGAAAACTATTGCAATGCTGGCCTTTATATCTAGAGGACTGGAGTACAAGGATACAGTCCTTGTAGTGACACAAACCCTGGCTAGTCGTCGCTTGGAGTACTGCGAGCAGATCTGGGCACCACATCTTAGGGAGGATATATTGGCATTGGACAGAGCACCACTTAGGTTTACAAGAGCAATACCTGGCTTCAGAGGTTAAGTTATGAGATTACACAAATTAGGCCTATTTTCTATAGAATAAAGAAGGTTAGAGGGTGATCTGATCAAAGTCTTCAAGATATTAACAGGAAAAGACAGGTTAGATAAACTATTTCCACTGGTTGGGGATTCTAGAACGAAGGCATGAACCTTGAGAATTAGGGCTGGACTATTCAGGAGAGATGTTAGGAAGTACAGAGGGTGGTAGACATTTGGAACTCTCTTCCACAAATGGCAGTGGATGCAGAATCAGCTGTTATTTTAAATCTGAGACATATATTTAAGTTAATCAAAGGATATCGGCCAAAGGCAGGTATATGGAATTAGCCATGATTTCATTGAATAGTGGAATAGTTTGAGGGACTGAATAGCCTACTCCTGTTCCTATGTTCTCCATTCTGGATAGATTAATTAGACAATTGGCCTGTTTCTTTTGGGTACCTGAATCTCCCATTTTGGGGCTCTACCAAAACAGTGGTGGCTGGAATAACAGGGAATGATTCATCAAATGCTGGACTCTAACTTTCATTTTACAACCACTTTCTTTCCATCCGAAGGTAAAGTTGGATATCAACCCATATATCACTGAAATTACTATTATGATTAATACAAGTTTATACACATTTGTGGAAATATTGAAATTCACTTATAAAATTTTCAGCTTTAAATCTGAAATCTTTAAATATTTAACCATTTGTGATGTGTTTAGTATGTATGACATATTAAAATATGATATACATTTTAACAATCATTACTAAACTGAAAACAGATGGATTTAATTCCTTCCAAACCCAATACCATTTCCTAGAAGGAAAAGGGCAGCAGATACATGAGAACTGCACCACCTACAAGTTCCCCTCCAAACCATTCTCCATCCTGATTTGCAAGTATATCACCATTCTTTCACTGTTACTGAGTCAAATTCTAGAATTCCTTCCCAAACAGCCCCTGATGAAGGAACTGCACTCTGAAAGCTTGTGATTTCAAATAAACCTGATGGACTATAACCTGCTGCTGTGTGACTTCTGACTTTGTCCACCCCAGTTCAACACCAGTACCTCCACAGCAGGTCAAGAAGGCAGCTCATCACTACCTTCTCAAGGGCAACTAGAGAAGTCAGTGACACCCACGTCCCGCAATCTAATTAAAAACTTTGGTGCTAGTCAGCTGAGGATCCTAAAATGTACTCTGCAGCATAAGCAATATTATAATGTTTGAGAACCTTGATGAGAAACTAATGCGGTTGTCTAAGTGAAAAATGTCCAATATTTAATTAAGTTTGACACATGTCACTAAATGTTGTTGCAATGGCATAGGATTGTATTGGAAGAGCTCGGCTGGAGGATTTATTAAAATGTTGTCAGGCCCCATAGCTTATGCAGAATCCAGTCCCTTCTTTATATCATGTAGGGTGAATCAATTGTTACTCAAGTCCTAATGAAGGAAAATCAACAGTCCATCTTCAGCGTACTTGTTCCTGGATAATGTTCTCCTGTCAGATGAACAAGGTACCAGTATAAACATGTTAGCAGATAACAAGGTATGGAGCTGGATGAACACAGCAGGCCAGGCAGCATCAGAGGAGCAGGAGAGCTGACGTTTTGGGTCGGGACCCTTCTTTTCTGATTTCTGAAGAAGGGTCCAGACCCGAAACGTCAGCTTTCCTGCTGCTCTGATGCTGCCTAGCGTGCTGTGTTCATCCAGCTCCACACCTTGTTATCTCAGACTCCAGCATCGGCAGTTCCTACTATCTCTAAACATGTTAGCAAATGGTTTAAATCAAAAATCACATTAGTGACAAAGTCTACTCTTTCATTCATATACCTAATGATTGATTCAGATCATCTGGGTGTGCGCTCACACAGAAGATGATCATACAATACAATTCCAGAATCAACACCAAAATTTAAGTTTGCCGAAACTGTAAAAATAATTTCTGTGTAAAATAATTTTCAATACAAAATTATGAATAATTAATTGGCTATCCGAATGTAATAATTACATCAGCTATGATGCTGTACAGCTTTTTTGAGCAATGTCCGATTTTATTCAACCAGTTGGTGGAAGAATCCTGAAAGATACTTTTAACTTCTAACAGCTTATTTCAGGTCAGTATTAGTACATAACTGAGAGCAGGTGACCACAGATCCAAAAAGGAGGAATGGAGAGAAAATATATATTTTGCAGTTTCAGGAGCTATTGGGAATTTTTTTTATCGTACTTTCTAAGTTTTAAATGTTTATATATTTCTCATTACTTTTATACAGTCCTTCCTTTTTAAAAAATATGATACGTCAGGTTAGAGTTCTGCAATATGTTTTGAAGATCACATAAAGTGTCTCCTTAGAAACTGCAGCAATTAGAGAGCATGCGTCAATCCATCTGCACTTTTTTTTGACTGTAACCCACCTTATGCAAGCATGTGATAAGTTTAGTACAATCATCCTTATGAATAAGTGATTTAAGGTGATGGCATTATTCACATTCCTTGTGCTTATGCATATTTTATATGGTATATGTATGCAGGATGATTGACAGAAAAGTCATAAGTTACATTATAATTAGAGTGAGCCTGACACATCAGAGTCTTTTAAGCTACCCACACAATATTTTCTTATTTAGTCAAAAACAGTGTATGTCAAACAAATAAATAAAAGGAATCCATTGCCTCTAGATTCCAAAAGGGTTTCTTTTTCTGCAATCTAAGCATGCCTGTCGTACAAATAGCTGTCAATCAATTTCATAGAGAAAACACTAAGAATACAAAAATATTCATTTTTATTTTCCAGTTATTTACTTTGTTGTAAAATGGCTTAAAAAATGAAATAGAAATCCTGCCTTTCAAAACAATCTTCCTAACATAACGATGTGCAAGACACTTGACTGGCAATGCAGCTGAAATTGACTAAAAGAACAATCCAGGGATGGAATACGAAATCTTCCAATTGGAAAGCTTGCATCATTGCTCATGCTCAAAATACCCAGCCTCGTCCCATTCATGCTATCCAATTGCATCCCAACTCTTTTTGCTCATGTATCATTGCATTTCTACCCCAGCTCCAAAGCTTCCTGTTTCAAACCCTTTGTTTTGGTTTTCATCCTTCTTCCAATTCCAAAACCACACTGTTTATAGTAAAAGAAAAACCTGAGAACCTGAATTTTTATCCTTTTTGATATTTAATTTTCATTTAATGTGAATGACCAAATCCTCCTCCACAATCTTTCATCTACGTTCCAGCTTCATGGATCGCCATTGCATGGTTGCAGTTATAATCTCCAAGTTTTCAAGAATCTTTGATTGTTTCTTCTAACACCTATTTTATCAGTGAAATATCACATCTCACTGACACAATTTGCAGGCATTATGCTAGCTTTGAAACATTGATGTCACCAACTATATCTTATTATTCTTGAACTACACTGCCAGATGGCTTGTGCTCAGATGAGCTACAAGCACCACCAGCTTAATGTTTGGAAGGCAAGTCATTTTAATTGGTTTCTATTACAAATTCTATTCCTTTGCTATTGACTTAGGGATACGCCAGAATGTAGAGTTGAAGTTAAAATCAGATCAGCCACCATCTTATTCAATGGCAGACCAGGGCCAAAGGGCCGAGAGGCCTACTCTTGTTCCTTGTTTGTATGTTTGTACTTCATCGTGTCGTCGGGCAAGACCACTTACAGCCTTAGTGTCCTGTTTGATCAGCAGTTGAACTTATAAACCTCATGTATCCATCATTGATATAAAAGCAAAATGCTGTGGATGCTAGAAATCTGAAATAAAAACAAAAGAAATGCATAAAGTACACAAGTGTGGAGATTTTTGAAGAAATGTCATTCAACTGCTAAGTCTGTTTTTATGTTACAGATGTTGTCCAACCTGCTGAGCGTATCTAGAGTTTTCTTTTTTCTAAAACTGTCCATCATCAGTACTGTTTATTGCTGTATTAATACTTATACTGTCAGCATGCCCACCAAAAACAGATTCTCCAAAACTTTGTGATACATAGTCCATGTAGCATGATTTGCATTCTCATCCCAATTGATATATTGGCATCTCATCACCCATTAAATCAAATGTAAACTGTTTGTCTTTATCACAACACAGCTCTTCAATTTCCTTTACCCTTGAATGGTGCATTTCTCTCACCAGTGTTTTGCAGCTTAAATTTCTTTTAGCTTACAACCAGCAGCACAGCATTAAGTTGCTTCTACTGTACAATTTGGATCTCCTTCTCAAATCAAATTTCTTTGGCAAGCGATTGATTGATTTGACTTATTGTCACGTGTACCTATGTACAGTGAAAAGCTTTGTTTGCAAGCAGCACAGGCAGATCGTAGTAAGCAAGGACATACAGATCATATGGTGAACAAAACTTGGGCAGAGTGAGGCATATGGGTTACACTGCACATTAATAAGATTAACATTATTTGTAGTTAGAGAGTCCATTCATCAGTCTAATAATGGCAGGGAAGAAGTTGTTCCTGAACCTGTTGCATGTGTTCAAACTTCTGTATCTTCTGCCTGATAGAAGAGGTTGTAAGAGAGCATTACTGGGGTGGGATGGGTCTTTGATGATGTTAGCAGCCTTTCTGCAGCAATGAAAGGTGTAAATGGAGTCTGTGCATGGAAGGTTGGCTTCCATGATGGTCTGTGCTGTGCACACAACTTTCTGTAGTTTTTGGTTATCCCTGTAATTTTGACCATATAGTGTAATCCATTTTCCTTGTGCCTTATTTGTAATGTGATTTGGAACATTCCTTCATCTCAAAAGTATTAAATAAATATAATTTTGTTGCTTTATAGTTTTAAAACACATCAAGTGTATTTAATCATAGAACAGTCTGCTACCAATTTCATCCATGTTGCTGTAGAAAGGCACTAAATAGAACCCAATGATTTTCCCACAATTGCTTGTGAAAATCAATCTTTGTTGAACAGTATTGCATTGTTAGCCCACTCCTCAAGAGCAACATTAACAGAGGCCTGTGAGCAGATGTCTGCCTGTTTTCCTTCTGTAATAGCCTAGGAAACTGAGGAATTAGAGAGATAATAGAAGGATTGCATGCCATCCAAGTGAAGATAACATTAAAAAAAAATTGTTTCCCCATCTGTTTCTGCTGAAGCATGTGCTAATGACATCCTGAATCATGAAAGCTGGAGTCACCATGGAGCCCATCAGTGTGGCGATGGAGCTGAATGAATCGGTAGTTACAGTCATTAGCCCAGCATGATTCAAAGATTAGCCATTCATGCTAATTCACTTCCTGCATAGTGCCTGAGTCAGCTGACTTCTCCCTGTCAGCTTGTCCAATTAGGTCATCAGTACTTGTTATTTACACAGTAGTCAGCAAACCAATAATATTCTTGTTCACAGTTTTTTTAGAAAAATGCTTGAGGTATGCACATTAAGTATAATTTCCTGAATGTTGGCTAATCCATTGGGTCATGTTGCAATTAGAAATCATGTACAGAATCTTATAGGACTCTAAGTGACATGAACTAAGGTGAAATTTGTGGCAGAATCAAACAAGAAGTCCAGTAATGCCTATCTCAAAGTTGGAATGCATCTTTTATGTTTATGACAAGCAATGTGACAATTTCTTTGCTAGGCAGCAGCGAGTTGCTAAAATTAAGGAGGATTATTGCTTATTAAATGCCTTATTAATGGCCCAATTTGTCTTATTAATATGCAGCTTCCTATCTTACCAAATATTCGAAACAAACAAGATGTTGAGAAAACTCAATGTGAAAATCAGTATGTGGAGAATTCAGCTTTGCGTTCTTGAAAGGATCTGCATGTTTGACATTGGCACCAACATCTTGGGCCATGCGCCAGAGTGTAGAGATGTGCCTTTAACATGGATTTGTTCCATCCTGTTTCTCTTGGAGAAGGGCGTTGAAACCTGGTGCCGAAGTGACTGCTCCGTGGAAAGCACAGTAAATAGCTTTGAGTTTTTAAATAAATTAGACAAAAGACACGTGAGTGGGTGAAATCAGGCTCACAGGGACTCAGGGTTTCAGTTTTTGTTTTCAGTTGTTGAAGCTGGTAGATACAGCTCTCTCTCTGCTGCTGCAAAACGTTGAGTTCTATCTCAGCTGCTAGATTCATCCTATTGGTGTTCCTTCTCCTGGACTAGGGGAGATAGCAAGTGAGAGAAATCTGTTTCGATGAATATGCCTTTGCCAAGGGTTTGTGGGATGCTGGCTATATTGGAACAGTTGATGAGTAGGAGTTAAATGATATATTATTTTGTTAAGTATTCAGTAGAGTTAAAGTTTTGCCAATTCTTTTTTTGTGTTTGTATTTAATTGTGGTGTAATAATAAAGTACGTGTTTGCTTAAAGCCTAGCAGTTTGACCAGTTGAATCACATCTGGAACACAGCTCCTTACCCTTGCCTTTTGTGTCTAGGCTGTCTCCTTGATATGTCTTGAGGGGTTTGGTCTGATCCATAACATAGGGCACAGGCCACACATACCCCATATCCACAAACATTGGTATCCAATATGTGCCTGCCTCTAAGAACCTTCATGGCACATCTCTGATCCACTTACAGGATGCTCCTGCACTTCAAAGCTCCACTGGCACCATTCATAGTAATGCTGCTGCAAGGACACTGTGCGCTTAGGAACATGCACCCAGTGCATGGACTGGACCAGGCTGCATCATCAGACTCTTCACTCACTGTCATAGAACTCGGTTATTCTAGATGCATACCTGGATGCTCACGACATCCCGACCTTGCAATGCCTTTTTGCACTTGGCTTCGTCAGCCAGAGTTACCAGACCCATATTACTTATGTTTTGTCTGGCCATTAGTGCAGAAACAAAGACAGGGAATTTGTCATGGTTGTCAGTCAAGTCAAGAGAGACAGCCTTCAATCAAGGGGTCCTGGCACAGTAGACCATTATAAGGAAAGTCGGCCCATTAGTCTGCTCTACTATTCAATCATGGCTGTTATTTTACTCAACCCTATTCTCCTGCCTTCTCCTATAACCCTTGATCCTCTTCCTGATCAAGAATCTATCTATCTCTGTCTTAAATACACTCAATGACATGGCCTCCATGCCTTCTATGGCAATGGGTTCCATAGATTACCTACCCATTGAAGAAATTCTTCCTCATCTCAGTTCTAAAGGATCGTCCCTTCACTCTGAGTCTGTGCCCTCAGGTCCTAGTGTCTTCTACTACTGGAAACATCTTTTCCACACACACTCTATTCAGGCCTCTCAGTATTGCAAAAGTTTCAATCAGATCCCCACCAACCCCCTCCTTCTCAAATCCATCCGTACAAGCCCAGAATCCTCTACCACTTCTCATATGACAAGCCCTTCATACCCAGAATCATTCTTGTGAACATCCTCTGGACATCCTGTGATGCCAGCATATCCTTCCTTGGTTACAGGGCCCAAAACTGCTCACAATATTTCAAATGTGGTCTGACCAGAGCCTTATACACCCTGAGCAGTATATCTCTGCTGTTGGATTCTAGCCTTCTTGAAATGAATGCTGACATTGTCTTCCTAAGCACCAACTGAAAGTACATGTTAACCTTAAGAGAATCCTGAACCAGGAGTTCGAAAATGCATATTTTCACACATTGCCACATTGAATTCTATCTGTCACTTCTTTGCCCATTCTCCTAGCCAGTCCAAGTCCTTCTGCAGTCTCCCAACACTACCTGTCCCTCCAACTATCCTTGTTTCATTTTCCCCCATTAGCAACAATGCCCCCCGTTCCATTGTCCAGATTGTTAATGTATAATGTGAATAGTTATGGTCCCAACACTGACCCCTGCAGAATTCCATTAGTAACTGGCTGTCATTTTGAAAAAGACCCCTTTATCCCTCCTCTCCGCCTTCTGCCTGTCAGTCAATCCTCTATGCCAGGATCTTGCCTTGAACACCATGGGCTCTTATCTTAATTTAACAGTCTCCTGTGTGGGACCTTGTCAGAGGCCTTCTGGTAATCCAATTAGATCATGTCCATTGGCTCTTCTTTTTCCAACTTGCCACCTCAAAGAATTCTAACAGATTTGTCAGGGATGACCTCCTCTTGGAGAAGCCTTGCTAACTTGCTTTATTTTACCATTCACTTCCTAGTACACTGCAATCTCATCCTTAATAATGGAGTCTAAAATCTTACCAATGACCAAGGTCAGGCTAACTGGGTTGTAGTTTCATGTCTTCTGCCACCACAACCCCACCTTCTTAACCAGGGGTATTAAATTAGCCGCTTTCCAAGCTTCTGGTCCCTCCCTGACTCCAGTATTGCTGAAAGGTCACTACTAATGCCTCCATAATCTCGTCAGCCGTCTTTGTCAGAACTCTGGGGTGTAGCCCATCTGGTCCGGGTGATTTATCCACCTTCAGTGAGTCGAAGACAGCCTCTAATACCAGGCATTGTGGGTGGTCAAAATCAGAATGCTCTCCACGTAAAAGGTGAGGAGCTGAGTGTCAGGTAGCCATGCACCCATCTTGAGTTTTTCTGCCCTATTGGCATCTGCTTTCCTGCTGGAATGAGAAAAGGTAGGTATTAAGGGAGAAGAAACTGGGTAGCACAGCTGATACTTTGATGCAGGTGAAGAAGTGTCTGGAGGGATATGGGCCAGGAGCAGGCAGGTAGGATTAGTTTAGTTTGGGATTATGTTTGGCATAGACTGGTTGAATTGAAGGGTCTGTTTCCGTATGACTGTGGGTGAATGATTGTGCAAAATAGAGTGTGTGAAGGATTAATGGTGTTGGAGGTCGGGTTGGCTGTGAACAAATGTGGTAGATGCTGCCTGCGTTAGTCAGAATGATAAAGCATGTGCCTTGGTGAGAGTTGGGTGCAGAGATAGAGCGAATGTGAGGTTTCAGAGTGTAGGTAGTGACAATTATACTGATGGAGTGGCGATGATTATTGACCTTCTTCACTCAGTGTTGGACGTTGCTCACAAGAGCTGAGATTTTTAAACGTGGGTAGAAAACTCAGACATGGCTGGCATGTTCTGGTGCCTTGCCTCCTCTGCTGGTCCTGGAGGAAGAGGAAATCCCATGTCTGCACAGTCCTGTCCAGCAAGACTTCCAGGTCCTTGCCCACAATGTGGGGTCACGATTTCTTCCTGTCTGCCAGGTCTGGGTAAATGTCAGGAATTGTGCTGAGAAGCTCCAGACTGATAGTGTTTGTCCGAGTATACAATGGTCTTTTCAAGATGGCATGGGCTGAAGGGATTCTGGTGAATTCCAGGATATCCACTGAGTGGTAAGCTGTTCCATGAATGGCATGTGGCGGGAAGGCAAGGAACACCACATGCATGGAGTAGGTAGGTAATGAGGTGGGGTTGGTAAATATGACAAGAAAACCTGCTAGGCTTCAGAGTAGATGATCCCTCCAAAGAAACCTGATGCAACTCAGACTTAGCCAAAAGATCATAAGGTTCAGCTCTACAGTTCCAATGAATGAATAGCAGCACAGTGAAGGCACTTCAACATTCTTGTTATTGACAAACCTGAAGTTTTTATGCAATTTCCTGGTTTTCATTATTACCAAGAAAACTAAAAGTAATAATTTTTGAAAAAATGCCAAGACTGAGTAGACCTAATCAAGTAATTACAGTTATATTTTTGTAACTCTTGTAGCTGATACTTATTGGGTCTGTTGAAGTTAATACAAGAGATTTTGTTCCAGCAGTGTATAATTTTCCTTTAAACTGAATTTGATTGAAATTAAATTAAGATAGAAGTATGTTGATTTTTTCCCCCAAGTGCAATGATGTTAATAACTACTAATTGTTCATTGCCAGATTTTTAAAAAATTTCTACTAATGCAATTAAATCTATTTGGAAGTTTAATTTTATAGAATAAAATCCAGAATAGTTCCTAATTCAACAGTAAGTCCATTTAGTTGGAACTACACTTCAGGTAGCTTGTATACCTGTGCTAGTATCAAACACAGTTACAACACAACAATTTTGAGGGATAGGACTACAAATAAATTTTAATAATATTTTCATGATGTTAAATACATTGAAATCCTGTTCATAGTGCACAACGCCAGCATTAAATAATGTAGAGTTATAGATGGCTGACTGTAAGTGAAAGGAAATAATTTCAATACATTGGATCTTTCACCAAAAACAGTTGGAGTAATAAGGAGGCAATAGCCGTGATATTATCACTAGACTATTAATACAGAAACTCAGCTAATGTTCTGGAGACCTGGGTTCAAATCCTGCCATGGCAGGTCGTGGACTTTGAATTCAATAAAAATCTAGAATTAATAGTCTAATGATGACCATGAATTGATTGTCAGGAAAAATAAAAAAACAGTCTGGTTCATTAGTGTCCTTTAGGGAAGGAAATCTGCCATCCTTACCTGGTCTGCCCTACATGTGATTTCAGACCCACTAAGTAAGCCTCTAGTTGTCCGTCAGCAAGAAAGCGGCAGATTAAGATGCTCCTTTCTTTCTTTTTGTTTTTTTCTCTCTTTTCTCTTTTCCTTTTTCTCTCCTTTTAGCCCCGGAGGCGAATCCTGGAGCAGCGGCAGGCACAGGCAGCGCGTCCTGGAGCAGTGCGTGGGGAAGCAGCCCTGGAGCGGCACAAGGAGAGCAAATCCCGGGTGGAGACCGGTGCTGGGAACGCAGTCCTGGAACTTACCTTGGAGCAGCTGAGTGCTAGTATGGAGCGGACTGGAGGCTTGGAGCAGAGTGGGGACCGCTTTTGGACTGGGGTCTGGCACGGGCAGTCAGACCACATGCGGCGGCCCTGTGCTGAGCTGCTACAATATAATGTTTATTTGAAATTCTTTTACCAGATTGTAATGTCAATCCTTTAACAATGTCTTATTTCTAACTTATGTTTTAAACTCTGTGAAGTAATGCAACTACTTTTTATTGCTCATTTGTATCCAAGACTTGTACCTAGATACTTGTACCTAAGATGGCACCATAAGAGGCAGACATTGTAAAAACTTTTCACTACACTTCTACAATGGAGATATTCTATTCATGTACATTGGCAGACACCCTTGAGACATAGTTACTTCCTTAAAATCACTCACAACAGTTTGTTCTAGGGAATAGCATATATAGGTTTATGATATGAAAATGGTGTATTTTTTCAAATTAAATATTTTATGACCTCAATTAAATGAGATTGTTACACAAGGATCAACATATGAATCTCCATTCATTTTAACATAATAAAACTATAAAATTATATTTCATACTTAGTGTACATGCAGAATGTACTGACACAGAATGGTTAAAATGAAGCAGTGCTAGATAGTGGACAAAGACACATCCCTTCCTAACGTGCTCAATGCTTTCTATGCTCGGTTCGAGCAGAATTCAAGCGGTGTGGTCACGCCTGCTCTAATAACCGCAGACATACCTGTTCCCTCTGTTACCAGTTCTTACGTCAGATCGTTCTTCCTGGGAGTCAACCCAAGGACAGTGTCGGGCCTGGACTGCGTCTCTGGCTGAGCACTCCGATCTTGTGTGGACTAACTGACGGAGGTATTCACCGACATCTTCAACCTCTCCCTCCTACAAGCTAAAGTCCCCACCTGCTTTAAGAAAACCACCATCATCCCCATAACTAAGGAAGCACATGCAACATGCCTTAATGAATACTGCCCAGTGGCTCTGACCTCAATAATCATTAAATGCTTCGAGGGGCTCATCATGGCCCACATCAACTTCAGTCTCCCAACCTGCCTCGATCCCCTACTGTTTGCCTACCGACATAACAGGTCCACAGAGGATGCCATATCCCTAGCTCTGCACTCATCCCTGGAACGTTGACACAGCAAAGACACGTACGTCAGACTCCTGCTCATTGACTACAGCTCTGCCTTCAACACCATTATCCACTCCAAACTGATCTCAAAACTCTGTGACCTTGGACTCGGCTCTGCCCTCTGCAACTGGATCCTCAGCTTTCTGACCCATAGGCTGCAATCAGTGACGATAGGTGACTGGACCTCCTCAACAATAACATTCAATATTGGAGCCCCCCCAAGGATGCGTCCTCAGCCCCCTTCTGTGCTCCCTTTACATCTATGACAGTGTTGCCAAATTCCAAACAAATGCCATTTACAAGTTCGTTGATGACACCACTGTAGTGGGATGGATATCTAACAACGACAAGTCAAACTACAGAATGAGATAGTGATGTGGTGCAATGAAAACAATCTGTCTCTCAACATCAGCAAAACTAAAGAACTGATCATTGACTTCAGAAAGAAAGGAGAGAACACGGCCCCCTCTATATCAGCAGAACTGAGGTTGAGAGGATGAAGAGCATCAATTCCTCAGAGTGACGATAACCAACAACCTGTCCTGGAATTGCTACATAAATGTAACATTCAAGAAGGCACAACAACACCTCTTCTTCAGGCAGCTCAGGAAATTTGGCATGTCCATAAGGTCCCTCACCAATTTCTACAGATGCACCATTGAAAGCATACTGTCCAGGTGCATAATAGCCTGGTATGGCAACTATTCTGCCCAGGACCATAAGAAGCTACAGAAGATGGTGTGCACAGCCCAGACCATCATTGAAGCCAACTTTCCATGCATGGAGAGATAGTAGGAACTGCAGATGCTGGAGAATCTGAGATAACAAGGTGTAGAGCTGGATGAACACAGCAGGCCAAGCAGCATCAAAGGAGCA
>NC_063359.1:29115720-29123170 GCF_021869965.1 Rhincodon typus | reverse complement strand
TTTCTGAAGAAGGGTCTAGGCCCAAAACGTCAGCCTTCCTGCTCCTCTGATGCTGCTTGGCCTGCTGTGTTCATCCAGCTCTACACCTTGTTATCTCTTTCCATGCGTGGACTTCATTTACACAACTTGCTGCTCTGGAGAGGCTGCCAACATCATCAAAGACCCACCACACCCCAGTAATAATCTCCTACAACCTCTTCCATCAGGCAGAAGATACAGAAGCCTGAATGCGTGCACAAGCAGGTTCAGGAACAGTTTCTTCCTAGCTGTCATTAGACTGATGAATGGATTCCCTAGCCTCAAATCTTGCCAATATTGATCTCGTCTAGCACACGCCCTGTGCAATGTAACCTGTATGTCTCTGTCGAAGTCTTTTTGATCTGTACATCCTTTGCTTACTATGATCTTCCTGTACTGCGTGTAAAGAAAGCTATTCACTGTGTTTTGGTACATGTGACAATAAATAAGTCAATCAATCAATCATAATATTAAAATTAGCTGTAAAATCAGTATGAGGCTTGGGCTTGTGAAGCATATTAGTTATTAGATTGACATCACTTTCGATTCTATACATTTTACTCAAATTGACATGTAGTATGTGTCCTTGGAAAGCCTCTTTCTAAAACTTGTTCAAACTGAGTCAATTGATAATTTTAAACCTGTGATAGATTTTAAATAGGGATATGAAACTAAGATGAGTAATTTGAATAAAGTTACAGATTAGCTGTGATCTAAGTGAATATACAATTGGAATAATCTTAAGTGATGGAAGAATATCTGATTTTCTCATGTCCTTGAGTACATATTCTCAGCTGCCAAATTACAAACTATGGGCTCAATTTGACACACTTCGTGATGTGATAAAAATACATTGACACCGCATTTCATGATTGACAGTCAGTTTGCAAAGCTATTCTCCAGTCTTGCCTGCTGTGCTACATTGGTCCCCGTCATAACTTACTTACACTGACTTAAAACCTATTCATTGCCTGTTTCTGTGTAGACATTGCCTGATCAGCTGAATATTCATAATAATATTGAAGACTTGGCTGTTCCAATTTAAGCTACAACACTGAGATCTAACAAACAATGTGTAAAATTTCCCATACATGTCCTGTACACAAAAAGGGCAAATCCAACTCAACCAATTAGCACCTTATCAATCTCCTCTCCATCATTATCTAAATGATGGAAGGGGCCATTACCCAGTGCCACTTGCAAAGGAATTAACCTCCTCACTGATACTCAGTTTAGTTTTAGCTAATTGTACATAGAACAGTATTGCACAGGAGCAGGCCCTTCAGTCCACCTTCTGTGCTGACCCGGGAGCTATGTACCTGGACCCCAAGACTCCTCTGTATATCAATGCTTCTAAGGGTTCTGCCATTTACTCTCCTGACTTCAGTACAGCCTATGTCCAAAGGTGGAAAGAGTTAAATGCCAGAGGTGAAGTGAGAGTAGCTGCTTTTGACATCAAGGAAGCATTTGATTGAGTTTGGCATCAAGGAGTCCGAGCAAAAAAAAACTGAATGTGCACCGAGGAGAAGCTTTCCATTTTTTGGAATTGCACCTAGCGTAACAAAAGATGTACATTTGCACCACATATAAGCCAGGCAATGTTAATCTCTACAAAAGAGAATCTAACAACAATTCCTTGATGTTCATTGGCATTACCATTGCTGAATGGTATTATTAATTTTTAAATTAAATTTCTGGTGGTTATCATTGACCAGAAACTGAACATGAACAATTATATTAATACTGTGGCTACAAGAGCTGGTCAGAGGCTGGGAATTTTGCAGGGAATAACTCACCTTCTGTCTCCTAAATGCCTGCCCATCCTCTACCGATCACAAGTCAGGCAATACTGTCCATTTGCTTGGGTGTTTACAACTTCAACAACTCTCAAGAACCTTGACATCACCCAGGACAAAGTGGCCTGCTTGATTGGCAACACATCCGCCACCTTCGACATAAAGTACTTCCATCAGGCGCACATAGTGGCAGCAGTTTTTGCAATCTACAAGATGCACTACAGTATTTCATCAACGTTCCTTTGACAGTAGCTTTCAAACCTGCAACCTCCATTACCTCGAAGGAAAAGAACAGCATATGTGTGGGAACACTATTGTCTGCAAGATTACCCTAAGCTACTCACCATCATGACTTGGAAGCATATTACCGGTTCCCACCGTCGATGGGTCAAAATCTCTTTCTAACAGAACCGTGGTGTCCCTACATCCCAAGGGCTGCAGCAGTTTAAGGAGGCTAGCTCACCATCACCTTCTGCAAGACAATTAGGGATGGACAACAAAATGCTAGCCCAGCCAGTGAAGTCCCCATCCTATGAAACAATAAAATCATAGCAATTCGTTTCTTACTTCATATTTCCAACATTTTTAGCATTTTGTTTATGCTTCAGAATCACGCCTGGCTGCAGTCTGCAGTCGTTTCCTGAGAGATATTAAAATGACATTTAACCTGCAGCAATGTCAAATGAATCCACGCACATTGCTGCTCGGTCGAAGTTGTGAAAGTCTTCTCGCTTCTTCGACACATCGGATACACCCCCGAAACAGCTGATTGGTTGTCGAGCGAAAAACTCAAACTAGAAACGCATATGTGAATGGTTAAGATATTTATCAATCAGAGAGAATACGGAATATGATTGGACTACGTGGCCGCCTATCAAATTACTCCCCGCTTGTGAATGGGCTATCCACTCGTCAATCGCCCCGCAACCTTCAATCAGATTGTGAGGTGGCGGCGGGAGGCGGATCTGCCCCCGCCTCCAGAAGCGCGGAGGCAGGTGGTTTAATTCGGAATGAATAAAAGGCGCTGACTTTGACCGAGGATGTTGGGGAAATCATTTAAAAGTTGTTTTTATTCGCCTGACTGGTTGGATGAGAAGAAGACAAAAAGAAATTGAAGTAGGACGTCGAACCTTTTCTGTTGGTGTTTGGGTGTGGAGCGAGCGAGCGAGCGAGCGAGAGAGAGGACCGTTAGTCGAAGTCATGGTGATGTGAGGCGGCCATTCGGCACTGACTTTGGTTCTATGGAGGCGATCATCGAGGGGGACTCGCTCCTTTACTTTGCTGCTAGTTTGTACCAGGGTTGGCTCCGAGTTTACGGTGAGTCCTGACGGGGAATAATGAGGATTGTGCTGGGGAGGATTAAGAATGTACCGCCGTGAGAATTCTCCAAAGCGCAAAGTTTCTGCCCCTGCAGATGTGTGGACGACAGGTGCAGCCTGTCGCCTGGACCTTCCCACCCTCCTCTCAAAATATAATAAAACATGACGAACGTGAAGTTGTCTGGTCTCAGCATGTTGGTTTGGCGATTAATTTCTCTATCTTCGGAAATCGGCAAGGTGTAAAAACGTATGGAAACTTTTGTTTTAATAAAACATGATTTTATTTTGTTTAGTCAAGCTGTGACCTTGCTTTAATCCCTGGAACAGTTCCCAGGGTATGAGCGATTTACCTCCTTCCCCGGAGCGTGTTCTTGTTGGGTGTGGGATGGACGCACGTGTGGTGGGAAAAGTGCGAACACCAAATGTGAATGAGACAGGATGAGGGTGTGTGCATCTTGCTGTGGCAGATGCAAGTGTCAACATGGTGGAAAGATATAAATTGTCAGCAGAAATGTTGTGGACCTAAACAGGATGGGGTGCATTTGAGGCGAAAAAATGATGAGTAGAACATCTAGAATTTGACACGAGTCAAAGCGCGGGCACAGCACGTCAATCACGGGACGTGCCATTATTCAAACTGGTTGAAGAATGTGTGCTAATCTTTGCAGATGCTGTTTAGATAAACCTATTGGAAGAGAAGTGCGGGTTTCGGGCAGCTTTTCAAGATGTGGAAAACGTGAAGAGCATGCGTAGGTGGTGCAGTTGAGTTGTGGGTGTCGTGTTAAGCTTGCATGTTGGCCACTGAAGGCATGCTTAGACTTTGAAGGACATGTATAGACTGATATGGTACGTGTAGGCTGTGTATGAAAAACACTTATACGTGAGACAGTGATCAGGTGTAGGCAGTAGTGTTTTAGCAAATTATTGTTTCCTTGTCCTGTTTTGGATATTGTGCAAAATCATTTTAACACAAGATGTTGTACTTGCAGCCAAGGAACATGTTATCCATGTAGTTAGGTGTTTGAATAACACTTTAATTTTCAGCTTTAGCTAGCAAATTTCATGTTTGCTAATCATTAACACATCAGTTTCTGTAAAAGCATTAAGAATCTTGGTCAACTGAACAAAGTACTAAAATTAGCTACCAGCAGACTGTATGATAGCTTAGTAGTATAAAATGGAGGCTTGGTAAAGTTCTTGCTGTATTGCTTGTTTTGTAAATATGCAGTTCTATCTTGCAGTGTACCATGTTCTTAATCAATTATATATCTTGTCCAATTTTGAGTTTTACTGTTTGCAAATGTTCTCTTTAGGCCCTAAAGGGGCTTGCTACAGTACACTTCTATGGTGTCAGTCACACTTGTAGTATCTTGCATGAATTGATATTATTCATTTTGTTAGCATAGTGAGTGTTGACAGGCTGCATGATGGAGAGTCAGTTACTGTAAAAGAACTTGCATTTTTTAAAATAGTGCTCCTCAAAACTGCTGATGAGCTTTTACAGGCACTGAAATACCATTTATAAGTAATATAGGAAACATAACAGCCAATTTGTATGCAGGAAGTGCTTAAATATTCTGAAAATATGAAGGTAATATCATTCATGATGCTGAATGGCAGGTAAATATTAGGTAGAATAATTGCTCTGCTGTGAATAGTACCATGAGATATTCTACATCAACGAACAGGCAGGTGGAGTCTTAATGCCATGTCTCATCTGAACATGGCACCGCAGACATTGCAATTGTTCTTCTGCATTAAAGTGTAAGTTAAGACACTTATTCAAGCTCTGGAGTGGGACTTGATGGAAAGTTGTGACTCAGATGAACTACACCTGTCACTCAGTTTAACAAACCTTAATCCTGTTTTATGAATAAGAGGCTTGAAGGGATTGTAAGTGATGCATTACATTATCCCTAGATTGAGATGGAATCAGCAGAGACATCTTGGCTTTTGAAAAGGAAAGATGAGTTTTGCTAATTTGATCAAATTACTAGCTTAGTTGATGAGGGTATCCCAGGAGTTGTTGTCAACTTGGATTTTCGAAAAGCTTTTCATACAGTATCTCCCATTAGATTTACTTCCATTATAAAAGCTTGTGGAATTAATGAGAGGCTATGATGGGAGATGTGGGTTTTTAAGCTTAATGTTTTTTTGGGATAGTTATTGTCAATTACTGTGGATCTAGCTGGAGATCAGTTTCCAGTGGTGTTGCAAAGAAAATTGCATTGGGGCCTTTACTTTTCAGTAACTTAGCACCCTTCAAATAGAGGGAATCATCTTGTGGGTGATGCATAGACCTATGGAAGTCTTTCAATTGAAGAAAACAATAAACAACTGCAAGCAGGTCATGATGTTGTGGAGGAATAGATGTTGATAGTTAGCAACTGGTGTTGCATTGGGAAAAGGTGTATGTGCGTGATTGATGTTCTGTATATAAAATTTTTTTAGGGAACTGAACTGAAGTCTAGGGGATTTCAAGATTGAGTTTCTCAACCACTCTGAAGCTTAAGGTGAACATCTTGGAACAGTTCAAGTGACTGCCTTCTCTAGTAAGGAAGAGGCTGAGAACTTCTGCCTATGATATTGATCCAAGTTGACACAGGTTCTTTGACTGCCGGAGTGGAAAATATTCCCATTTCTGGCCCAAAGCCTGATGGAGGCTAGGCATTAAGGCATTCACATCAAGTGATGGATGGCTGGATTGTCTCTCAAGATGAGGCATGGCAGGAGTGACAGATGATAGGCAAGACTATTTTGGAACCTATATCCTGAATGAGTATGTGCCAAGAACCTGGATTTGGATTGCAAGCAGAACTTGGAGGATTGTTGGTTGAGTTGAGCTGCACTTGGCAGATCTTTATGCTGGCTTCAGCTTAATGCCAATTCAGTGACCAGCTGACCAGAGCTATGGCCTCCACTAGTGCCCATGTCCCAGGCCAAGCGGTCTGAAATACAGTTAGGGTGACTGTAGAAGGTGGGGGAAGGATCTCTGGTTGACTGGACCTTCTTCGTGAAGTGAGTCCTCCTGGATTGCTGCACTTTCCAAGCAGCAGATATTTTCTGTCCACAGGAGTTCCCTAGTGGTGGCCATTTTGACACCTCCTTCAGGAGCGTGAAGCAATATGAATGTCTCCTGAAGGTATTTGAGGAGAAAGGTGGTGAGGGCTGCCTCTCCGTCCTGTCCCTCTGTGGCACCATTATTTGCTCTCCCTGCACAGAGTAGCTGGGTTGTTACAATGTACAGGTATAACCCCACATGCCCTGGCAGCAAATGTCCTAACCTTCCTGGGTAGGTATGTACAGCTTGAAGGAGGCAGCACCAATGTGTAGTGGACCCCTTTGGAATCTGGACCAGCAAACAGCAGTTAATGGTGACCCTGAAGGTGGACGCTATTGGGAACATCCTCCAGCTTTGTGATCGGAGGGATTTGAGGCGACCTGACATATGTGGGGCAGCCCAAGTGAGTGCCGAACTGATGGGAGATGAGGGCATATTGTGGTCTGCCGATAGGTGGCCCTCCAGGAATTGCAAACTGGAGAGCCACCTGACTGCAAAGGGTCCAAGCACTGCAACCTGTCTGGGGAAGTGGGTCAGCTGCATAAGGCCTGCCCAAGATGGAGGACGCACCACTTGCACTCAGATTGCCAGAATTGGCAATGTGAGCTCTGGACACCCAGAAGGCAATAAGGTGCCATCCATCAGCAAGAAACCTGAGAAAAGAGCCTCCAAAAGGAGGGACAGGCCAGAGAGGAGGAAAAGAGCCTGTGTGGAGGCATAAAAACTGACCAAACCTCCACCTGAACAGATGGAGTCAATGGAGGAGGAGCAAACTGAGGTGGTGGAGTTGATGCCGGTAAGAAACAACTGCAAAAGGAAAACACGTCAGGCCCTTCCCGTTCCTCTACAAAAGGGGAAGAGGCAGCTGCATGATGAACACCAGCAGATCCTCTGACGATGAAGACCTGTGGAGGGATGGCCACAAACAAAGAGGCACAGCACCACGACAGGAGGAGAGAAGTAACCCCCCAACCTTTAAACACTAGATGTTGTGAGGGGCCCACGTGAAACCCAATCTCTTCCGGTCAGGAACCAAGGGGCACCCACTGCACCACTGGTTCAGGCAACCAGGAGCAGGACATGATAATTCCTCTGGACTCAGAACTGGTTCTTTCTGGTTTTGTTCTTGCCCTGATGACACTGGATCAGGGCAGCCACCGCTGCACCCCCCCCACCCCAAAGAACAGGATGGCCACCTCTGCTGAGTGCCCAACCGTTCATGCATCCCAGAGGGAGGCAGCAACCCCCCCCCGTTT
>NC_063359.1:29059418-29115620 GCF_021869965.1 Rhincodon typus | reverse complement strand
GACCACCCCCCCCCCCCCAGTTGCAAGACCGGGCGTCCACAGACATTGGGTCTATGGACAACTCTGAACCCACAATGGGTTTTAAAATTGCCTGTATGAATGTGTGTAGCATTATGTCTACTACATGATGTGTTTCCACATCGGCTTACCTAGCCAATGTCAAAGTGGACCTCCTGTTTCTGCAAGAATGTGGGATGCCACAGCTCAGCAGCTACAGGAAATGGTGGAAGTTATGGGCCCATGGGATTTCAATTTGGTCGGTGGGTAACATTGCTGTTCCTCCAGCCTGGGTATTCTGCTGTGAGGAGGTAACTCCACTATCTCCAATTAGAGGTGGTGGGTGGGCACCTCCTCATAGCAGACGTTATGTGCAGAAACTCTCCCCTGAGACTAATGAACATATGCTCCAGTGGCAAAGAGAGCAGCTGGCAATCCTGTAGCAGCTTCCACTGCTGCTGGCAACATCCAGGCCAGTTCTGTCTAGAGACTTGAACTGCATCATTGATGCAGATAGACGATCTGGAGGGGCTGACAGCAAACTGGATGGCACATCCAGATTCCTGATGGAAAGACTGTTAAAGCTGCCAAGCTTTACAATTTCTTTGGCACCCCTGCAGATGGAGCATATTGTAGCTACTCCCGGTTATGGCCATACTGGTCACTCCTCCAGAGAAGAACATTGGGTTGACATTGACCACTGCCTCCTGCAGGTCAACTGTCACCTACAGGACAACCAGCTGGCTGGCAAGGGAATGTGGAAGCTGAACATGAAATTGATGATGACCCCAGAAAACATTTGAGGAGATTGCACAAGTTGGAGAACCATGAAGCCCCTCCGAGTCTCCAGGAGGAACATAGAGGTTCTTTATTCTCCAAGGTGTTTGGAAGGTGAGAGAGAGAGACTGGGAAAACTACCCAACCTCCAGAAAAGCATGCAGAACCTACTTCTGCTGTAGACAATAGGGGTTGATGCCACTGAGGATCTCCAGGAGGTGAAGACCTAGCAAGCTTCACTCTTTGCTTTGCAGGCCTCCAAGATAATCTTCCGGTCTAGGATCTGAGCCATGGAGCAGGATGAGATGTGCGTGTATTTCTTCCAGAAGTTGCACAGGGAGAGCTCTGTGCTCAGCAGCCTGAATAATGGCTCAGTAATGTCATCTTAGCCTAACATCCTGAGGATTAGCAAGTCCTTTTATACCAAGCTGTACGACATGAAGCCCACAGACAGTGCAGCCTCCCAGCTGTTCCTATCCTCTACAGCATGTGGGAGAGGCTGGACAAGACCCTTGAGTCTTTAGAAAATAAAACTCCTGGAAGTGATGGCTTACTGGCTGAGTTGTATTCAGCTCTGTGGGATTTGATTGCCCAGGACCTGCTGGAGTTATGAGCAGTATGCTTCTGGCGAGTAGCATGTGTGAACATCCTAATCTACAAGCGGAAGGGGGAGAGGGAGGAAATTTTAGAAATTCACTGCTGAATGCGGATTACAAAATCCTGTCTTAAGGTCATTTGCCAACTGGGTCAAGTCTGCTGCAGGATTGGTGATTCACCCTAACCAAACCTGTGCTGTCCCTGAGAGCCTCATGCTCCTCAGGGATATGATCGCTCAGATACAGGACAGGAGCGTGGATGCCTGCCTCAAGAGCATGGACCAAGAGAATGTCATTCACAGCATATCACACACCTACATGTGCGATGTGCTGTCCAAAATAGGCTTTGGGAAGGGATTCCAATTGGATCTGACTGCTGTACATCAGTCTCATTTAGTGCAGTTTCAGTGTGGATTCAAAGTTTCCCAATCAGATCTGGAGTTGGGCAGGTCTGCGCACTCTCTCTTGCCTTGTTTTGTGTGGTACAGAGTCTTTTGAATCCATGAGGAAGGATGAGCCTGAGAGAGGTGACTATTCCAGGCAGTGGGCCAAAGCCTTCCTGTACCTGGATCACATTGCACACTCACAGCAGATCCAAGCAGAAAATGGCAGAGTCATGAGCATCTGTGACCAGTTTGAACTGGCAAGAATGAGGCCATATTCTTTGGGTCTGGGCTGACCAATCTTTTATCCCCTGCACCATCTGGACAGATTACCTGACCATACTGGGAATATGGTTGAGGGACTGGGGTATGTGCAAAATCTTGGCAGGAGTGCATCACCATGGTGAGGCAGAAACTGGTCTTTCGGGAGCACCACTCCCTCTCCATTTACAGGCTGAAAAACCTGGTCATCGGGCATGAGGCACTCTCTTGCCGTACATGGTGCATGTCTGACCCATTCCCAGAACCTGGGCTGTTGCAGTTGCCTGAGCCATCTTCCCCTTCATCTGGAGTTCTAAGATGGTTGTGTCCACAGGGATAATGGGAGTGGCGGTGGGAGATCATACCCAACACTGCCCTTATCCTGATGGCCACCTCCTAGTGTGGCTGCATCAAGCTGTGTGTAGACCCTTTTGTACACAAACACGAAGTGTCACTACATACTGAGGTTCTACCTGTCCCTGGCGTTACGAGGGATGGGTCTGGCCTCATTACAGTGGAATTCTCCAAGTAGTTGGACTTGCGTATCACCTCCTTTTTGTGGAGAAATTTGCAAGGAAAAACCTTTTTGACCAAGTCCAACAGGAAGTGGTCAGCATGTAGCATCACTGAGACCCTGTGGGAGAAGCAGAGCATGGATTCTGAGATAAAATGGTGTAGAGCTGGATGAACACAGCAGGCCAAGCAGCATCAGAGAAGCAAGAAAGCTGACGTTTCGGGCCTAGACCCTTCTTTGCTGGAAAGTGTCTAGACCCAAAACGCCACACCTCCTCCTCCTCTGCTGTGTGGCCCCTGCTGTGTTCACCCACTCTATGCCTTGTTATCTTGGATTCTGCAGCATCTGCAGTTCCTACTATCTCCAGAGTATGGATCCTGTCAGGTTTTTCCCTGAGCAGACTGTCATTTGGCAGAAAAAGATCAGCAGGCCTGGCAGCATCTGTGAAGGAAAACAATTAACATTTCAGGTCCGGTGATCCTTCCTCAGAACTGATAGTGGCTAGGAAAATGTCAGTTTATATGCAAGAAAAAAAAGGGGGGTGGGATAGGGAGTAAACAACAGGATAGAGCCTAAAGAGGAAGAGCAGTTGGTAATGATCAGGTTGGGAGGGTGAATGGTTGTTAATGAGGACTATTCGTGACTAACAACTGGTGTGTAATGGCAGGGTGTGGTAACGAAGCCTGGTGTGTGTGGGGTAGGGGGCTGGGACATGGAGAGTTTTTAGTCCAGAAAATGTAAAACCATCCTGGCCTCTTCTGGTCGTACCACCAGAGATGTATCTGCCAGTGGGAAGCAGCTCCATGCATCCGCATTTGCTACTTGGCCTCCTGGATGGTGTTCCTACTTCTAACTATAATTACTTAATATTAGAGCCCACTGCTAAATTTGGTCTGAAGCATTGGACAACACTGCCTTGTCCTCTAAGTAGACCATGTAGCAGTTTTGTGGTCCATTATTACAAACTAACACCCGTAAAGGTATTGGTGTAACTTCCTGACTCAAATGATGGCCAAACTTTGCTTCTGTAGCTTTGGCATATTTACACTCTGCATCAGCCATAGGCCAGGAAGTGCATGCTGTTGGGCATTCCTCTCATTGGGCCACCTAATGAGCAAAACTACCCTGATACTGTATGAGAAGGCATCGCATGTTAGAACCAAATCTTGCTTGGGATCATAGTGTGCCAACACATTAGAGGATGAAAGCTGATTTTTCACTTTCCTGAAAGCTATGGTTTGGCTATGCGACCATTTCCGAGGCTGATTCTTTAAGAGTTGATGCAAAGATGCCAGGATGGAGGCCAGATTACATATGAACTTGCAGCGATAATTCACTAGCCCAAGGAAAGACCTAAGCTCCATTACAGACATGGGAATCAGGGCACCTTTTGATCACCCTCACTTTATCTTCTAATGGGTGTGGCTTGGTCATGTCAACTACGTAGCCCAAGTAGGTCACTTGGGGTGCCTGGAACACACTACTTCCCCTTCTAAGGCATACACCTGCTTGGGAGAAATGTCTTGGGACTATAATCCCAAGTTCTTAGTGCCCCTCATTTGGTCTACCCCATTACTGGCGGCACATCCAGATAAATGGCAACCTGGGGTAGACCTTATAAAACGTTCTCCATCGTCGGCCTGTGCAATTTTTCAGCAGACAATGGCCCCAATGGTGTCTCGTATATCGGTATAAACCCTTAGATGTTAATTGTAGCATATTTCTAGAAATCCTAATCTAACCGCAGTTGCAAGTACGCATGGCTCATGTCCAATTTTGAAGGACAGGCCCCTGCTGGATTTGAGTATAATCCTCTACACAAGGGATTGAGTCATTCCCCAGCTGCGAAAAGCAGGTACGCCCACATGCTTGAAATCCCCACAAAGATGAAGTGACCTAGTGGGCTTCACAGTATGATTTGGTGCTGCCTAGTCTGAAAACTGGACTAGTTTGATTTTCTTCACTTTCCAGCCTTCTGATTTCTGTCTCTACATTTGCACATAAGGCAAATGGCACTGGGTGGGCCTTGCAGCATTATGGATTGCTTCCTGGTCAACATCCAAGGTGGCCTTGGCTCCCTTGATAGTACCCAGACCTTCCTGGAAGACTTCCAGGTATTTAATTAAAACTTCACTCGGGCAACCATGTTCTAATTGCAAAATGTTGACCTAATTCAGGTGAATCTTTCTTAACCAAATTCACTCCATCAAACTTAGGCATGACCCTTTTTGCTGTATTTGTGGTAACTGAAGCAGCTGCTACTCGTAAGAGACCGGAACTGTTTTAGCCTTCATCTGTAAAGGCTCCCCAGTCTAGGTTCTTAGGTTTGAGCAAGAACTTGGCTTGACTAAGAGTTGGAGTCCAAAACAAATTTTAGTAAAGACTTTGTTTCTGTGATCACTGAAATGGCTGTACTGTTATCAACCTCCATTAGAACTAGGTGATCATTTAACCAGGCATTTTATTTTGGTTTTGATTTGGATGTTGCTGAGCAATTTAACTGTTCCAAGCCAGATGTGGTGAACTTCCCAGGGTGTGCGCACTCCTGGATACTGGCCTGTGAGTTCTGTTATTCAATTTTTAAGTCTAGTGGGACTCTGTTGCTATCATGAGTTTGCCTACCGGCAGCAACTACAGTGGCTTGCCAGCACAGATCCTGAAGAAATTTTTTAGCTGTCTGGCCAAAGCTTTGCTTTGCTTTTGGGGTGTTGCTGTGTGCTGACCTAGAGTCCCTCTGTTCTGGGCTTGTGCTGAGTGACTGACAGTATGCAACTGCCTTTGCTCAAGCAGTGTTCCTCAAGCTCCGGTGACTGGCGAGGGTGTCCACTTCCATGGGAATACCCTGCAACTCATTTGCTCTGCTTGCTGCAATTTCTAATCCAGCCAGTTATAGTGCATGTTTGAAGTCCAGTTGTGCTTCAGCTTTTGCATGGGTACGTCATTAATCCCACATACTAAGAGACCGTCGGGTATCTCAAGGGTTAAACCAAAGTCACATGCCTGTGCCAGTCATAACCTAGTTAAAAGTTCCAATAGAGATGCTTCTGGTTCTCATAATGCAAGTAATACTGATAGCATCTCAGAATTAGAGGAAGCTTGGGTCATAATATTCCTTGACTAAATCATCAATGTTTGAAAGGTTTTAGTATCTGGTGTCTCTGGGGAAAGTCCGGCTCCTAACTTCTGAAAAAGCTGAGGGTCCAAATGCTGTCAGGAGAATTACTCATTGCTTTTCATCTGCCCCAATGTCATTTGCCTGGGGGTGAAAAAACACATTCTTTGCACATACTGGGCCCAGTCTTCAACAGGATCGAACAAGTCAAGCTTCCTAAATAATGGCATGATGCCAGAAATACTAATGCCAATTCAAAGACAACTGTTGCAAGTGAATTTCTTCAGGAGCATGCTTTTCTCTTGCTGCTACTGAAATAACTCTACAGAGGCTGGTATCTCATCCCCATGTTACCCTTTATTTAAACTTGGCAAGTCCTTGACAGATCCCGCTTCCTCAATGCCAGCTGTGAGTGAACAGAACCTCTAGTACTCCTGTTTATACCTGTTAGCTAGGTCTTGCTGATGAGACTATATTAAGAGCCCCAATCAGGGAACACATGTTCTGAGGTCCACCTTGCTGACCTCACTACAGTAACATGGCTGTGGATTTACTGTACTTGCCAAATGCCTTCCAAAAATCAAAGGTATTGCCTCAAAAGGTTATTGTGGGGGGGAAAAAAGCTCCATGGAGTAGGAGGTTGCATATTTATCTTGGATAGAAGATTTGGGATGCACAGTGGATAAATGGGCTCTTAAGTTGTCAAGATGTAATGATTGGTGTGCCACTGGGATCAGTGTTGGGCCCACATCTGTTTGTAGTTTGTGAATGACTTGGACAGAGGTACAAAGATAGGCAAAGTTAGTTTGTGAAGAGGGTATAAGGAGGCTGCAAAAAAATATTTTAAATTGGTGCAGGTATCTGGCAAATGGAATATAATGAATGGAAAAGAATGGCCATTTTTGGCAGAAAGAAGGTGCTATTTATTGGTGTGAGATACAGCTGTGTGTGTCCTGGCACACTAATAGCTAAAAGCTAGTATAGTGATATGAAAAGTAAATAGGAAAGGTAATGGAATGTTATTATTGAGGGGAATTTAATACAAAAATAGGAAGGTTGTGTTTCACTCTCTCAGGCTATTGGTGAGACCACATTTGTAGTACTGCGTCCTGAATTGGTCTCCTTTTATTTAATGAAGAATTGTGAATGTTTTGGAAGCACTTCTAAGTCTACTAAATCAATACCTGGAATGGGGTAGTTCTTGGGAGGAAAGGTTAAATAGGCTAATCTTGTATCTGCTACTGTGTGGAGGAATAAGATGACTGAAGTGCAAAATCATGTGGGGTTTTGACAGGTTGGCTGTAGAGGATGTTTCCTCTTATGGGAGAATCCAGAACTACAGGTCACTGAAGGAGTTGCACACGTTTTAAAACAGCTGATGCAAGATATTTTCTCCAGCTCATGAGTTTTCAGAACTGTATTCCTGGAAAGACTGTGGGAGCAGAGTTTGAATATTTTTAAGGCAGATGTAGGTAGATGCTTGTTATACAAGGGGGTGAAAAGGTTATCAGGAGTCAGTGGGAATGTCGATTTTTGAGGTTCCAATGAGATTAGCCCTGATATTTATTTAGTAGACTCGAGACTAAATGACTTGCACCCCCTCCTTGTTATGTTTTTGTATGAATTATGACTTAATCACTACAACAGTTACATTATAACATATCTCTGGTTGCATAATTTGTGTTGCTTAAAATGCCCCCATCCAGAGTGAGAAAAGATTGTTGAATGTGAACTGATTGATTGAAATGGAGTATAGTGATCTCATTTGTAACTGATACACGTGACTCTGGCTTTAAAATTAAATTTTGGTTAAATCATTCACAACAAAATAACTGTTGCTTGTATATCGTCTTCAGTAAAATGAAGTGAGCTCTTTGCACTGCAGTGGCAGTTCCATCAGTCTGATTTTAACTGAGGTCAGTAGTTTTCATGACGGCATCTCAACCATGCTCATAATAGAACTTGTTCATGGTCATGATTTAGCTCTTGTTGCTTTGCTGTTTCAAATTTTGTAGGTAAAGACTGAGACAACAGATTTATGAATACATAAGTGAAGAATGTAACAACATTCATATTTATTTAAAAAATCCAAAACATTTTCTTTAAACTTGTTCAAGGTAGAATGCTGAACTATAATTTAATGCATGGAATTATGGTAGGGGTTTCAACTTGGTGATTCTCTGATAGTGTGTTAGCCAGTGCGCAACAAACCTGGGAGTTACAACATTAAGTTTTGGCTTTTTAATACAACCTTCTTGGGGTTCCTACCCAATTAGTTCAAGCAGGTTTGAAGACAGTCTGAAAGAGTCTAGTTCAACTGCCCTGTTTGAAGGGCAGTGTGAGGATACCTGTTAAAAGACTAATTGAAGTGTTTGAACAGAGCAGGAAACTTGAGCAATGGATTTCTGAAATGACAAGACTGCAGCTTGCTTCACAGATGCCTCTCTGGAGCTTTTGCTGTGGGTTATAAGAACCTCCAAGGAGAACTTGTCTCTGTTGACTGAAGAAATTTTACTTCCAAACAGGTGTGGCTGATAGCTAGAGGAGATTAGTAAAAGGAATGTTGTGCCAATATCATGAACATGAGCTTTAGTGTCCCAATCGAGGCAGAAAAAGTGTGTGATATGTTATGATCTCCATCGAGAACAGTAACTTTTTTAAAAGCACAAATGTGAAATCCTAGGTAATTACAAAAAACGAAACCACAAGACTTTATGCTCTAAAATGCTTAACTATACAGAAATCAAACCAAATAAACACTATTTATCTTGATAATCGCCTGCACTTAACCCAGAAACAAGGAAGTTTAATGTCACTTCATAGACTAAATATGGTCAACTGTAAATTACTGTTAAGACATTCCCCCCCCCCCATTTTGTGCTCTTTAAAACGGGACTAAAATGAGAAGGAGTGGTTTTTAAAGCCAGGCATTTACAAAGATGGTTGCCTGCCTTGAAAGCGAGAAATTTTAATATCTTGCACCAGCCCTGTTTGGGAATCCTTTGAGTTCCAGCAATATGCAGGTGAACTGGAGCTGAAGAATTGTTTACAAATGTAATTATTTTTGATTCGTAATTGGTCCCTAGTCCACAAACCAAAAGTCTCTCTGGCTGCCAGCACTGTGCAGCCAGCAACTTAGTTGTCAGGTAGCTGAACAGCTTGGGCTGTGAGCAAGATAGAGAAGCTAGTCTAATTGGGAGAGAAACCAGCAGATCTGCAGGAACTGAGAACCTGTTTCAATGTGTCTGTCTGCAGTAAGCCACTTTAAAGCTGCAGAAAACCAGCTTATTTCATCAGTAGATGCTGCAAGATGTTACTTTCTCACAAGTGAGCCACTGTCTGTGTTTCTTGCAAACCAGCGGAAGGGTTTGCCATTTGTAAAAAGGAAGGCTGATGAGAGATCTTGCTCAGATGAGCAAGAACCAACCCAACAGATCTCTTGACTCAGACCTTTGACTGTAGGAGTTGGGATGTCATGTTGAGGTTGTACAGGATGTTGGTAAAGCCTCTTCTGGAGTACTACATACAATTCTGGCTGCCCTGCTATAGGAAGGAGCCTCCCAATTAAATTGGGTGAGATTTCAGAAAAGATTTACAGCATGTTGCCAGCAATGGAAGATTTTCGTTATAAAATAGTACTTCAGTGGTGTGTAGGAGGTTGATGGGTGACCTTTTTATACAAGTTTGTAATATCATGAAGGGCATAGATTAAAAGAATAGCTAGGGTCACTTCCGTAGTGTGGGGGAGTTCAAGGGGGCATATTTTTAAGGTGAGTGGAGAAAGATTGAAAAATGACATGAGGTGCAACTTTTGTACACAGTGGTGGATGCAGGTGCAGTTACATTTTAAAAGGCATTTGGAAAAGTACATCAATAGGAAAGATTTGGAGGGATATGGCTTAATTGCAGGCAGGTGGGACTAGTTTAGTTTGGGAACATGGTTGGTGTGGACTAGTTGGACTGAAGGATCTGTTTCCATGGTCTATGACTCTAACCATATGACTATGAACTTTTTTTCAGTTTTCTCTGCCTTTATGGATTTTTGTTTTTGTTTTGTGTAAGTAAGAGTTTTACTTTAGTTTTAACTTTTTTTTTGTTTAATTGCTTACCTGTATTTAGAATCTAATGACCTGTAATAGTGATTTCTTGTTAACTACAGAAACATGGTCTTTAACAACCTGGCTCTGAAAATCACAATTTGGGGATTTTACATATTTCTTTCAAAACCTTAACTTGCCTGACGATTCGAAGAATAACAGGCCTTGATTTCCAATGCACTACCCTAAGTAGGTAATGACATTTGTACATAAAATGGCAGCTGAAGACTGATCTTGTAAACTTGGCTTTACAGTCTCCTCAGCACTTGTGTTATAACCTCTGTCACAAAGCCCTTTGACGCTCAGTCTTTTGCATGAAGAAATTTTGTTCCTTTTTCTAGAATTATGCCTAGTCTCAAACTGATAGCAGCTCCCATCTAGCCAGAGTTCCATGTGCATGGTCTTCACTTAAAAATAGCAGATGCCCGCAGAACCACCTAAACTCTGCTTATGACAGTCTGGATAGTGGAGATCCACGAGTGTTAACTGAAGAGCCATTCAGGCAGTAGAAAAGCTGTTTCAAAACGCCAGTAGTCTGCTCTATAACATTTGTGTAGTAGCATGGCTTTCTTTGCATAAATTGTGCTTAGGAGTCAACCTGGTCATTGGATGGTCCTTTGAAATCAAATAGCAACTTTTTTACTTGCCTCTTAGTCTGTGGATCTAGTCTCTGTCTTCAACCTGTCTGTTAAACCACTGAAATCCTTTAACTGAACTCCGAGCTGTGTATCCTCTATATGAACCAGTTTCGGGGTCTCATACTTTGTTTTTGGTTTCCAGTTTCCACTTCAGAATAAACTAGAGGGTATAATTGTCCTTTCACAGTTTCCCTTTTTCAAACAGGAACTGTTTCAAAAAAGTGTGAAACCACAGATTTCATCACAACGTTTCCAAGACCTTCTGCTAGCTGACATTGTGAATGGCTTTCATCATTCTCTTCAAATCTGCTTATTACCCTCGCACCTTACCCTATTATTTTTTTTTTTTTTTTTTTTTTTTTTGTCCATGCTAGCTATTGACTCATCTCCAACCCACCTTTTCCTGTCCAAAGATTTTTAATTACCTGTACGTTAGATACAGTTTATCTATGGTACCATGCTTGAATCTGTTTCACTGGTATGGTCCCCAGTCAGTCATAAATGACATCCACTGCGATCAGGGTGCAACTGTTGCTGTACCACTTCTATTAGACAGTTATAGTCAGAGAATCTGAGGCAATGGCTTCTATTATTGCACTCCTAATGACTACCTCCAGAATCTTCCTCAGATTCTTTCCCTAGCCCTTTTCAACTATGTAGTGCTCCTTGACCATGTTGGCTGTAATATGGAAAATAGCTTTTATTTATTTGATGGCAGCCACTTCCACTGCCTGTCTGCAGACCAGTCATGGTTGAGCTACAATCCTTTCCACACAACCAATTGGAATGATTGAAATCATTTTGTCTTCACTACTCTACCACAAACCCTGCTTTGCTACTAATCCTGTTCCATGGTCATTGCCTATGATTGATTTAGTCTTGTCATCCTATGAATGCTAAGCTGAGCTAGCTTCCAGCTCCATATCTTCACAACAAAAATTCTGTTGGCATCAATGTTACACTGCTCAACTCCTCCCTTTGTTTGAACTATTTGTTGCTGTAACACTACTTGTCTCTGTCACTGCAAAACCTGACTGTTCATATGCTCTCCTTGCTAGTCTCCCATCCAGACTTTAACTCCTCTAAAACTCACGTCTGCATTCTATACTGCACGAATCATAACTGTCTGTATTACTCCCATTCTTCATGACCTACATTAACACACAAACCCCAACACCACAAGTGTGAAATTCCCATCCTTGTGTTTAGATTCCTCCATATCATCTAGGTGCACATTTTCAACATACCCCATTCTTCTCCTGTCTTACAAGAGGCCAAAGTATGACCTTTTTTGACTCCCATTGGTTACATATTCCAGCCTATTAGGTGACATGTTCTGGAGTTCACTTTTTAAACCCTTCAGCCTTTTTGACTTCCCTGCTCTTTACAATCCTGTTAAAATTGCTCTTGCACTTCTTTTGACTTTTGTTTTGGTCACCTCTCAAAATTGCCTCTTCTCTTCTCAGTGCCCTTTTTTCCCTTGTGTGGTTACACCTTTGATTTTATTTTTTACTGCCAAAGTATATAAATGCATGTTGTCATAGTTAAGTAATAACAGCAGCAATAAATCAAGAGAACAACCTGTATGCCTCTGTCTCAGTGTTTTTGATCTGTACATCCTTACTTGCTGTGATCTGCCTGTACTGCTGGTAAACAAATCTTTTTACTGTACTTTGGTACATGTGACAGTAAATCAATCAAACAGTAGGGAATGTATTCCACCAGCAGGTTGTTGGTTATCATGGACTTTGTGGGCTGTTTTGCACTCAAGTCTTGCATTCCACTTGTATTGCTATTTGAATAAAGTAACAAGTCATTGGTCATAGACAGTGATGTTTGGTTTGTGTGTGGATTGGCAAATCAACTGAGGCTGACTTGGGAAAAATGGAGGACTTATAATTGAGGGCATAGATAATATTGGTCACTTAAAAATGCCAACTCGTGCTGATGTTGGCAAAAGTTTCCTTGCAAGTTGTTGCTGTTCTGAACTATCTTCAGAGTTTAAAATTCAAGTTCTTCTATGATTGTTAGGTGGTTTAGATATTTATTGTTTAGTTTAAGACATGGGTAGGTAGGTCCTCTTTGTAGTGTAGAGGTAGAGTCCCTACCCCAAACCAAGAGACCTGTTCAAGTCCTACCACCTCCAGAGGTGTGAAATAACATCACTGAACAGGTTGATTAAGGGAAAAAAAATGGATTAAACATGTTTTTTAAAAAAAAAACAAAAAAAAACATGTTGATAAGGGTTTCTTGTGTGGTGGTAGTGTCCCTAACATCACCTGCTCCAGAGGTGTGTGACAGCATTTCTGAGCAGGTTAGTTAGAACATTTATTAAACAATAAAGGCAAATGTCGGTAGTATTTTTCTGGTGCTATTTACCTATTTTGAGCTTTGCTTTCTTGGCAAGTGACAAACTTCCAGTTTCCACTTATAATCATTTTGTTGGAAAATTGTGGATTAGTTCAGTTTTCCCTGATTTTAAACAAAAACTTAGCAGGGTAGCTGCTGAAGTCTAAGTCAAGACTTTTGATCCTCCCTTGTCTAACTCCCATTCTTGCCATTTTATTGGCTAGAATTTCCATCCTATCAAGGTACAAATAAATGATTTTAGACTTAAATATTTATTGTTTCATTCATCTGATAGTTACAAGTACATTTTTTTGGCAAAAACTGCTTGTAGGATTACAGTTGTCCAGCTGTAACTAATAAGGCACCAACTAATTAAAGATTCTGATGCCATAAACTACATGAACCTTGAGCAAACTATAAATACTGGCATACTCCATGGCTGATGTATTGCCGTTTGAATTTATATTATTAAACATAATGCTATTTATTTAAACCATTTAAGGTGCTCTGACAACTGTAGAAACTATAATAAAGGAGTAAAATTATAAAGAAAGTAAGAACTAAAGTTTTTTTAGGCAAAATTGGTGTCATAACACAATTTTCCTTTGGTTGATTACCAAATGAGAAAATCTGCATTTTTTGTTTGGGGATGTAATTGAATGCTATGGATAAGCAATCGTCAATACTTGTACCATTTTAGCTTTCCTTCAGCTGACAGAATTATGGTGAACACAAGCTGTTCTGTAATGTGCCTTAATTCCAATAGGCTTGAGGAGCAAAGTATTCAAATTGTTTATGCTATGCTAGCAGGCATTTAAAAGATAAAGGGGATAATAAAAAGTTGATCTGATTTTTCATGTTTTATTTGACCAAGATTGTTGGGAAGATCTGTGGATCATATTAAATGTTATACTTACCTTTTTTACTTTTAATTTTAGTAAAGTTTTTAAATTGGAATGGTTTCAGGCCTTGAGCATTTTTGATTTAACCTTTCTAATAATAATAATAATGAACATTTGAAATCTCTCTGAAACAAAGTCAAAATGCTGAAAAGTATTGTAGAAATCACATGCAAATTTTTTTATACTGGAGAATATGGTGCTTGAAATCTGAATTTTTAAGCACTGTTGTAAACATTGTAAAATATTTTCCATTTTTTTCCCTTGACTTTTTGTTACTTTGGGAATCATTTGTTGATGCACAGATTGGTCATTCAGACAAGATAATTGAATGAGTTATTGTTCATATAATACAATGAATGTAAAAGTGGATGTTACTCTTGCCAGCTATTGCCATGGTATGTCACACTTGGCTGTATTGTGCCATTCTACATTGTAACATATTTCTTCAAACTACCACTGTTTCTTTGTTGTCATTTTGGTGTTCATGCTCAACTCCTAATCTAAACTGCTAGATTTTATAAGATTCAGGATGTTTGTATGGCTTTTTTTTTCTTTTTTGCTTCTGCAAGTAAATCTGCATTTGGTGTGCTGCAAGTTTGTTCTTGCAATGTATGCCCTTAGAAGTACATCTTAATCTCTGAATGTTTGTTTGGTGTACAGATTGAATGAAAAATTTTGCCAATAGTATAAAACTTGTTGTACTACTCTCTTTTGAAACACATCTGATGCCCACTCTTTGGTTCCAAAACAAGCTCTACATAAATCTGACATTTTGCTAAAATGTGATATTGGAATTAACATGTTTGTTAACTTTGGCAAACATAATTACACACTTTTTTTTTCATAGACTATGAAGCATATGCGTCTAGTCTTATTGACTCTTAGATGTTTTTCAAAGTTTTTTTTAGTGGTCTGACTCCAGTTTAAATTCAGATTGTGCGTTGCTTCAAATCTGTTATTTCTTTCTAGTATGATTTTCACATTCACTTTTAATGAGATGACTCACTAAAGCTTATTTCTAAAATTATTCCAGTCCATTGCTTTAGGGTGTTTTGGATGTCTTGTCAAGTAAAGACTATCTCAAGTCAGTTGGAATGCATCCTTTGGTATATATTCAATCACACTTCATTATCACTTTTAATTCTGTTTCTCCGAGAGCTTTTAGATGCTGTTTTATTACTTTGTCTGTGCCTGGAGTTTTTCCTGCACTTGATTTTAAGGTGTTGATCAGAATGATTTAATATTTGGTCCTATGCCTGTCTCTATTTTGAGGATTCTCAATTAAGATCATTGTACATTTCAGTTATATACTCTCTATCATTTGTTTTTTGGTACTGCATTTCTTTAAACAATATTTTTCCACCTTTGTCATTTTAGGGACCCAGTAGCTGTCATTTTTTTTTCTATCTGCCAAAGATATCACCTTTCTGGTGCTTAACTCTAATTTTGTGGTTTATTTCCAGCTCCACTATTTCATCTCACCTCCCTTTTATATAATTTCTGTTTAGCCTACCTACGTACATTCCTTATCATCTTTTCAATTTCATTATAGTTGTTTGTTTTCTAGAATAATTGCTCATACCTCATCTGTCACTTACTCCTTGTCCTTTTCTTTACTGGTTTGCACATATTTCCTTTGCAGCATGTTGTGTATTTCTCCTTCATGTTGTTCCATTTATTTTCTATTTCTGATTCTGTGACCTCAGCTTGTTTGATTATGATTCCATAATCCTAAAATGTTCGTACTTGTTCTTTACTTTGGTGAAAATAGATGAATAAGGTAAACGTTTCACTTCTTCTGTGTTACTAACCTCTGATGCTGGGCTGGAAATGTCACTAATCCCTGCTGAGAGCTGCTCAGGGTGAGTCAGTCTCAGGCTTAAATATATTTTTGTTTTTCTCTCTCTTGTTATCTTCCCTCCTCTCCTCCCCCACCCCTGTAGTTTTCTTTGTGCACATCCTGATTGCAGATTTAAAAGAATGGAAAGCAGTGCCATATGCTGGTACCTTTTTACAAGAATAGAAACATTTTTTCTTTATTCATTTGTTTGCAAGTTTCATGCTTACGAGAAGGTGGATCCAGTTGGCAGTATTTGAACCACTGTTGACCAAATGTGATCATGCAACCACAGTCCTGTTGGACAGAGTTTGTAGTGTTTTGGCACAATTTTTGTGGTTTGACTTCCTTTAACACCTCAGTGGTGTTAAAGAGTGAAGTCCTACACAGGCTGAAACAAGTAAGTTGAACAGATTGTCAATGTGAGTTTGCATTTATTCTCTGGATTGGTTCATGCCGCTCAATTACTACACTAGTGACAAAACCACTACACTGTTCTCATGGTTCTGCAGCCATATTCGGCCTTAGCTCTGTGCACACACACTTTTATTTTTTCTTTTCCCTGCTTCTATTTGAGTCTTCAGCGTTTTGTGGCACTATTCATATTCGTACTGCCTCCATAAACGACTTCATCTTTTTCTGCATCTTCAAAATTTGCTTTATAAATTGAGTTTTTGATCATCTTTCCTTGTTTTGTCTTCCATGGCTCTTTTGTCACAATGAGCCTAATTTGTGATTTAGATACTATCTTGGTGTAAATTTTTTTGGGACAACACATAACATTGCATTATCACTAAATACACTGACACAGTATTACAGATTATGCTTCACACCACAATTTTCCCAGGAGCCAATAAAGATCATCCTTTTCTAATATACCAAAATTTAACACCATGCAAATTTAGAAAATGGAGTCTGGCTAGTCATAACACCAGAGGATGAGATCTATCTATCAGACAATATGTGCATTTGAGCTTTGAGCAATATATTTTGCCCCTCATTACTATATGTAGGATAAATATATCATGGACTATATTGCTGCTGGAATCAAGTTGAAGCTGGAATCTGATCCTTTGAACTACAACAGCAATGGTTTATCCACTTTTTTGATTTGCTTTTTGATGGCAGAGTTGAATATGCCACTTTTGGTAATTGTTGAAAGTTGTTTAGGAATTGGATAAGAATTTAATTTAATTGGCCACCATAAGGGATTGTTATTTCACTGGCTTGAAATTTCAGAGGGGAATTATACTTCAAATATCACAAGCATAATAAATCTGTCAATGTCACAGATGATCTTTATTTGGAGTTGAAAGGAAGTGATTGGAGCACACATACGAGTTCAAGCAGTTTTTATTTTTGTGCCAGGAAATGCATCAATATTTGCATGCTATGGGAGTGTCCCAGTTTGGTGGAGTCCCAATGGGAAAGAGGCTTACAATGGCAAAAAATCTCAAAGCATAAAAATCGTAATTTATAGTTTTAATTGTAAACAAAGCAAGTGTGCTCATGAGTAAAATGGTAGCATTAAGGAGGGTAAAGGCAGATATAAAAACAATCAGCATCTAACTACACTTAGAGTTTACTTACTCCTTGATATTATTAGCTGTTTGACCTTCATTATGGGCTTTGGTAGGGGCCTTAGTGTAAGGATTTAGCTTATGTTGTGAACTGATACATACAATTAAAATCATAATTGCTAGAGAACAATCCTTTTTCCAAAAAAAAATAGATTTCAACTCCATTTGATTTCATCTACCTAAAATTCACCTATATATCCTGTGTCTCCAGTTGTATGTAAGTCATCTCAGATTTTCTGAGAACAATAATTGTAAATATTTCTGTAATATTAATTTTACAGGGCAAATCTGCTTGATGAACAAGCTATGCATTCAGCTGCATTGGTATGGCAGGTTTCTAGGCTCTGTCTCTGCTCTTACTCTCTCTCCCTCTTTCTCTTGCTCTTGATGGCCTTTTTTCCCCACTGTGGCTACACAATTATTCAATGGAAATAACTAGGACATGTGTTGATTCTGAAAGATTTCCCATGTGCTGTGTGATCTATCTCTTGGTATCTTATGTGGAGGCCAATCTTGACACTACATGGGTAAACTTCTTTTGGTTTGCGAAACCCACGCCTTCTGACTAGTTCCATGCGTATCAGGCTCTTTGCCTGAAGATTACAAACCGCTTTAGAATATAAAGGAAATGTTTACTACAATTGAGTGTTTTGCTTTTTAAAGTGGAAACATACAAATAGATCCAAGATTCATGGTGTGGTGCTACATTTAAGGTTGAAGAGTAAACCAAAGTTGAGGTGATTAATGATATCACCTTGACTTTTAAAGCCAGTAGTAGATGTTTGAAGGAGGCAATAAGTTCCATGTTTTTATCTTTTTCACTGACATCTTAGATATAGATCCTATAATTTCTCACTGGCAGCATTGTCTGACCATCCCAAAATTAGTCTGTACAATCAGTACATCAGGTGGTCTTTGTCAGTGCATTAGGGCAGATGCCCCTCTGTTGCTGTCTTCTACTGGAGCTGAGTCTATATAATTCTTTTTGCCAGAAACACAATTTTAAAAGAACATATAAAGGCAGTATACCTAATTTAATATAATGGAACACGAAGCTTACAGAGAAATGCAAACTTTCTGCTTTGTTTTCAGTGCAGTATTGCTTGTCAGTGTTCCATGGACTTAGTTCTTTTACTGAGTCCAATCACATCACTAGACCAGTCATGCAAATAACTGGTGCTAACACATCCCTGAGTACAGTTCCAAAAAATAATACTGTGATAATTGAGCCTGTGTCACTTGTAGAGTTTTTTCTGAGGAGGCATGTACAGCAGGTTGACATTATCCAGCACAAAGACAGTTCCTTTAATGTCACCGGCAGCACAACCCTGGTGCACCATCTCTTTATAATGTTGCTGGTATATCAATGTCATGTGGGTTGCAGTGGTTCAAGAAGATGTTTCACCATCTCCTTCTGAAGGGCAGTTAGGAAACAACTGCAACCTTGCCAGTGACGCTTCAATCCAATAAAGAAATAAAGTAAAAGTACTGGAGTCAAGAAAATGGATAATTTGGGAAGGAGATTGCAAAGGTAAAGTGTGCAACATGTCTTTTCATGTTGGTGTATGGTCCCTGATGCAATGCAGCAATTTTAAAGGTTTATTAATTTCTTTAGGGGCCAAACTAAAGATATGGTACAGTCCTCTGGAATTCACTTTAATTCTCCTTTTCTCTGTCCTCTGAGAAGATTTTATGTTGGGGTATCCTTGCCATTAGCTATTTTGGCTGTTTTAACTTCCACCTTTTCTTTACAGGTCTTATGACAGTGGATGTCTCTGTTCCCTGTTCAGCATGCTGATTGCTTGTAAAACAGTGTGTATAGGCAAACTGCTAACTGAACCTATATAGACTTTATCCACTAGCTAAAAGCTAGAGTAAACCTTTCAGCTGTTTTATCGTCACTAAATCCAGATTTGAGTCCCACCTGCATTTAGTATTTTCTCTGCTTGTACTTCAAGCGCAACTTTATTTTCAATCTGAGATACAATATACACCAAAGTAAAGCTGCATCTGCCCCTCTGCTTCTTTCAGCAAATGTACAAACAATTAAACTATTTGCACAGTATGGAGTATTTTGGGGCATCTTCACATAGGAATGTTAATTGATCACGTTACCTTCAAAAATAATTCTTTGATTCTTGTAGCCCATGTGAATTCTTAATTCTAATGTATATATTTGCCTCTCTCCACCATTGACTCTGACATTGTAAAACAAGCATAGGTGAATAAAACCTAGACTTATTTGATTTATCTTATTAGGGTCAATTATCAGTTTCTTAACCAGGCTTTTCCAAGCATCTTGCCTTTAACTCCTCATACTAAGAGTTGTATTACAGACATCCGAGTTATAAACTAGATGTGCTTGTAGCATAATATAAATTTTTGTCCTGACTGTACCACCATAAACCATTTCTCTTTACTTTTTCTTTTTTAAAAAGATGTTTGCTTTTGAGCATTTCTAAAACTTTGCTCTCAACTTTCTCAGCCTCCAGGAAAACAACTATAGCCTCTCAGTTTGTTCACCCAACTGAAATACCCTCATTCCTGGCAACATTCAAAGTACTTGAAAACCTTCCTAAAGTGTGTTACTTGGAATTGATTGGAGCACTCCAGTTTTATAAAAACTTTTAACTTTGTTTCCTTACCTTTTTATAGCCTATACTTCAGTTAATTAAATCAACATTGCCATATGCTTCAGCATCCTTCTCAACTTGTCCTGCTAACTTTTTAAGAAGAGTGAACATGTGCCCCCAAGGCACTCTCTTCCTGTATTTATTTCATCATTAAAGTCATATTGACTTTCTTTCAAAGTATGACCTCCCTGAAGTCTGCTAGCCTTCCTATTGTTTGTTATATTTCTGAATTTTGTTTCATCTGCAGACTTGGAGTTACGTTCTGTAAACCCAAGCCCTAGTTAAATAGTGCACATTATTGATACACTGTATAATTTTCACTTTTTTCAATTTAAATATAATCCACCTTCAAGCTGGTTCTAACTCAGTGTAAGATCCAAAGGATATAATGCATGAATAGTTAATTTATTGAACCCAGTAAACCTTGTGCAGTACTTCCTTTTTATCCACTGTTCTGTTTCCTGTTTTCCGGGAATAACATTGTCTGTGTTTGTGAATGCAAGCACAGACCTTCTAATGTGTTCAATAAAATACATGTTCTCCATGTAATTGGCCTCCTAAAATCTTCTTTTCTCTGCCTACAATAACTAGGACATAGTTAAACAGAGAAGGATTCACTAAGTTCATGTGGTGTGCAATGGGTGGATCTGTTTTTACTCTTGAACTCTGGAACCTGTAGTGCAGTGTGCATTTGAATAACCAAAGTGATGGAATGGTTTCAAAGTAAGTACACTCTTCAGTTAATATGAAGTTCTTAGCATGTTATGGATGTCATGCAATGCTACAGTGAATGCTGATAATCAGCATTAATTTTTAAGCAGAAGAGGTTGAGAAGTAATATATGCACTTGAAACAAAGAATTGACACTTTTCACTTGCAGTTCTGCCATTGTTATATCATTGCCAAAAGAACTGTCAGATGATGCAGTTCCATGACAGTGCCAATCTAGCAGGTATTAAAGTAGGCTTGATTGACTTGAGCTAAATTGCCTGATGGCAAGCCATCCTTTCCCAGTATCTGCTGTGCATCCCTTGGTAGCATAATTGAAAATGTGATTCATTGAATTTAAAACAAAACAGATGAAGGATTAGCATTAACAGGACATGTTACAAAGTGCTTTGGATAATTTAAATGTTTCAATAATATGTTTCTTGTTAAATTTTAATACTTGTGTTTTCTCCTCTTTGCTGTTATTTTTCTCTCATGGTTTGCATGTTCTACAAACCTGTTAGTGCCACTCTTGGCTGGTCATGAAGATATGCAAAATATTGCTGTGATTTTTTATCTCCCTTTTGAGGCTGCAGTTGGCTTTTGCCTGACTGCTCTGTCAAGCCTGCATGATTCATACTGTGTTTTGCTTTGCTGGGAAAATCTTAAATCCTTGCCTCAAAGTGGCTAACTTTTATCTTGGCAAAGATAATTGACTTTGCATGAAATGGACTGAATCATGTTGATTTGAGGCACTTGTTCAACCTAAGGTTGATCAGAATTCTGTTGTTCAAGTCTCGAACTGCTGAGTACAGATCTCCCCACCTATACTTGTGGATGGAAGCTGTGTTATGGTATTGACAAAGCAGAGAAAAGAAAAGCCCTAGGATAAGTAGCAGAAGAAAACAGCTGCATTCCAAAACATTAATGAACAATATGTTGGATCATGCTTTCCTTTGTTAGAATGCTATCTGTAGTACTCATTCTGTTTTCTTCACTATCATCAATTGTCTCCTTCTTGCATATGGTGATGTTTGGTAGTTCTCAGTATCTCATCCAAGTGTATTAGCACTGTGCAGTGTGTCATACAAAATAATTCCATGCAATAAATCATTTTTAAGAGTATGATTTTGTGCTGTTTATCAAATGATGCAATCCAATCACGAATTTTTCAGTTTATTGAAATTCATTATCCACACTAAGGTCATGATATGACACTTGTGTAGAGGGAGAGCAATGCAAGGATGTGTGCAATGGTTTGATGAAAGGTCATATTCATTTCTTACAATACAGGTGCTGAGTATTTTCAACATTTTTTATTTCCGACCTCCAGAATCTGTGGTAGTTTGCTTTTGTTTGTAATGGTTGTCATCGGATTGGAAAAACCAGCTAGTTCTGGACTTAATCATTAATTTATGTGCATTAAGTGTCTTGTGACAAATTGTATGCAAAAGTACACTACTTGCACTTCCAGAAGTTCCAGGTTCTTATCCCGCATCAGGATGTGATAGCCGTTGAGGTCAATTAGAAAAACAATCTGTGCATTTTTCGACAGGGGGTGGGGGGGGAATTGAATTAAACAGCAATTGAGCAACATATTAAGTGTCAGCATTTGCAAAACCAAATTGGTACTTGTCAGCCCAAATAAAGATGAAGTTAAACATTGCATGAATCAGGTTTGGTGGTTGCTAGCAAGATATAAGCTCTTTAACGTGAGAGGTTGTAATTTTCTTCTGAGTCACTTACACAAGAACTCTTTGCTAGCTGGTCTGTCATTTTCTGCCTTGACTATTTTATTTTCAGAGTGGATTAAAAGTTATTTGGATCTTATTTAGTAAATGTTTACTAACTTTTGATCAGTTCTAATATTAAAAGTAGAAGTTGTGCAGTAAGTAAAAATCCTTGAATTTCTGTGATGTAGCCATGAGTCCGGTCAAAAGTAGAATGAAATCTTACTTTCTTGGTATAATATGTTCTACATAAAACACATTGAAAGGGCAAGCCTGCCCCATAATTTGGTACAGATTTTTGTCATCTGTTTTTGATTTGGCTAATGTACAAAAAAGAATAAAATGCTATGATGCAATTTATTTTTATTTTCCTGAGTATGATTGGCAAAATTTGCATGAGTCACCAAAAATACATTGTGATTTGAAATAAATTCACTGCTGCTTTGAAACTCATGAAGTGCTCTTTGGGTGTTGGCCTAGAACATGTTATCCGGTTTATTTTTAAACTATTGGGTTTTTTATCCAGGGAAGGAAGCCAGTGAAATCGATTCCAGCAGATATGACAGAAGGAGCCAATGTTGCTTTCTCCAAATGGTTTAAATTACTGGTATTTAAAATGTTAGAATGCTCTAGGATAGAACAGGATTATTTTGTTCTTCTAGATGTCACTTTTTTTTTTTGTCAGCTAATGGTGATACTGTGGAAGTCAGATTCCTGAATAGAACCTGACTTTAATAAGATTTATCTTTCTGTTTACTGTGGTGGTCAGTCACTGAACATGTTCACAAAGGTTGTCAATGTACTTTAACAAAGGAACATTATAGTTCCTGCTTTTTCTTGCATGTTACTACAAGAACTATTGGGACAGTCTCATTACAAACATCAAAGAATGACTTCATTCTTTTTACCTCTGCAATAACTTTACAGACAATCAAACCTCAGTCACACCTCACTCCTCCATTTCCACACTAAAACTTCTTGCTCAGTTGACACAGTTGTAATCTGTTTCCTTTTCAGCAAATTTAGTGCACTTTTTTGATTTTCTTTTCTTCAGTTAATGTCTCTCTCCCTGAGATCCTTAAACAATTTGCTTAACTTGGCCACTTAAACCTATTTCTTGACCAAGGTCTTTGATAAACTTCCTTACCATTCCTTTAGGTCACAAAATGCCATGTTTATTTACATGGTAACTCTCTTGTTACTGCTTGAACTGTTCACTATGTTAAAGATGGTGTATAAGTGAAACGTGTGGGAAGTTTTTTGAATATAATGTGTGCATTAAAATGCTTAACTTGATGGAAGTCTGGACTCTATTTTTAGACAAAATAGAAATATTTGCATATCGGTAACCTGATTTATATTTGATCTCCCAAAGATAGAGGACAGATGGCAACAAGTATGTTCTACTCAATTAAAAGGAGTACCTGTAGTTTGCTTTTTTTGTGCGGCACATTTTAGTTTGCTGAGGAGGAAGAAATGCGGTTATGGTTTTCAATCTAGAAAACTGTCTGGGGCAAATCAGTCAATACTAGTTAAAGAAGAATCATTGAAAGTATGTATAAAGTTTGAGTAAATTTAATTTTGGTATTGAACCAAAATAGATAATGTCATAACGTTGTATTTATTAAATTGTTTCAATTTTCTCAGAAGTAAGAGTAAAAAATTTTGTTGAAGGGAAGAAATCATGGTAATCTAAGATCCCTTAGTGTCTTAAATCTCAGAGATGAGGTCACTAAGGACTAGAAATGGAGTTTACCTGATTGCACAGGTGTGGGGATTGCTGTTTGTGACATTTTAAGACACCATTTGCATAAAAGGATTTACAATGAAAATTGTTGAGCAGGTAGCCTGCGAGCTGCATCAGGATGGGAACAACACTGCCATTTCCTGTCCATCTGTAGAACAGAAAGAAGATTCAGCACAAGATGTGGAGGAAGTAAGCTCTGAGTATATTCCTTTGCCAAGTTGGTCTTCCTGAGTGCACGACAATGACAGGAAGTTGTCCAAGAGGCCAGCCAAGCATCAGCACCTTTGGTGTACATCCCTGTAACATGGAAGCCCGCGTGGAAAAGAACACATTGTTGAACACCAAAATTGAGCTGTTATGGCATTACATACGTTAGTCCCAGCCTGAGATAGACACATGTAATCCATCCCTGGATCTGCTTCAGATATTTTCTAATCACTGTTTTGGAGATGTTATTACACACTTTTTTTGGAGCAGGTGGGACTTTAACCTGGGTGTTTATAGTTCAGAGGTAGGGACACTACCACTGCTGTACAGGAGCTCTCCCTGGATCTGTCTTAAGAAATTTTCTAATCAACCTGTTCAGAGATGTTATTACACATCTCTGGAGCAAGTGGGACTTGGACCCAGGCCTCCTGTTGGATCTGTTTTGCAAAGAACTCAAATGGTGGTTTCGAGCTGGGCAAGCCATTGCATGTTACCAAGGGGATTCTACTCAACGAACTTAATTAGTAATTCCCTATGGACTTTGTAGAGGTTACCTCTAACTCCCTCGGAGTCCGAGGGCTTTTTCCCTTACTCCTGTGATGATGGGGTCTTTATTGTTTTATTGACTTGTCCCATTCCTGTTGCTTTCCAGGTCTGGTTGAGGGGTATATAATAAGTAGGCGAAACAACTCTCCTGTGAAGACCACTGAAAAATCACTACAAGGAGCTTGTCCTCTGTGGCATGTCCATTGAAACAATCACCTCTGTGGAGGGTTCCCACCTGAGGTGGTCAACGTGTGTTTTGGTTTTTATGATCTTCTACCTGTTTTTTGACCATGTATGGTCAAAGGTGAGGAGGGAAAAGACTTAAGGCACCTGCAGGACAACATTTTCACACAGCGGTTTGTATGTGGAATGAACTGCCAGAGGAAGTGGTAGATGCGGATACAGTTAGAACATTTTTTTTAAAAAAAAAAAGGAATTTGGGCAGGTACATGAAGCCTGGTGCCAGGGTAAGGGATATCTCTGACCAGCTTGAAAGGATATTGGAGGGGGAGGATCCCGTTGTTGTGGTCCACACTGGAACAAACAACATAGGCAAGACTAGGCAAGAGGACCTGTTCAGAGATTATCAGGAGCTAGGAACCAAGTTAAAGAACAGGTCCTCGAGGGTTATAATCTCCGGATTACTGCCCGAGCCATGTGCTAATTGGCACAGGTACCTGAGAATAAGGGAAGTAACACGTGGCTAAGAGTCGTGTGGGAAAGAAGGGTTCCTTTTCATGGGGCACTGGCATCAGTATTGGAACAGGAGGGATCTGTACCGTTGGGACGGTCTCCACCTGAATCAAGCTGGGACCAATGTTCTAGGGAAAAGGGTAAATAGGCTGGTCAACAGGACTTTAAACTAGAAAGTTTCGGGGAAGGGGGGTGAAACTTGCCCCAGTGGGAAACAAAGCAGCAGGTTAACATCTGCAGTGGTGGCTTCGACTACATGGAGAAATGTGAAAGAAATGACGGGAAAGGAGAACTCAGGAGAGGTTATTGAAGCCTCCAGTACAGACACAAGTAGGACTGTTTGTTTGGAAAAGGCTAGCAATCAAACACTGGAAAAACAAATGACAATGAGAAGAGGGACGGTTAATACAGGACTGACGGTGTTATATCTGAATGCATGCAGTATAAGGAATAATGTAAATGAGCTTGTGGCGCAGATCGAAATTGGCAGGTATGACGTGGTGGGCATCAGAGACATGGCTGCAAAGGGATCAGGATTGGGAACTGTATATCCAAGGATATACATCCTATCAAAGATAGGCAGGTGGGCCGAGGGGGTGGGGTTGCCTCATTATTAGTGAAATGAAATTAAATCAGTAGGAAGAAACAAAGTAGGGTCAGATGGTGTAGAATTGAAGAACCGCAAAGGTTTTTAAAAAAAAAAAAACCTAGTTGGAGTTGTGTACAGGCCTCCAAACAGTAGTCAGGAGCTGGGACGCAAGATACACCAGGAGATAGAAAAGGTGTGTTGAATCCACCGCTGCAGATGTTAACCTGCTGCTTTGTTTCCCACTAGGGCAAGTTTCACCCTCCTTTCCTCCCCAACCCTGAACTTTCTAGTTTAAAGTCCTGTTGACCAGCCTATTTACCCTTTTCCCTAGAACATTGGTCCCAGCTTGATTCAGGTGGAGACCGTCCCAACGGTACAGATCCCTCCTGTTCCAATAATGATGCCAGTGCCCCATGAAAAGGAACCCCTCTTTCCCACACAATCACTGATCATGGGGGATTTCAGTATGCAGGTGGACTGGGAAAATCACGTTGGTAGTGGATTGCAAGAAAAGGAATTTGTGGAATGTCTACGGCTTTTTGGAGCAGCTCGTGGTGGAGCCCACAAGGGAACAGGCAATATTGGATTTGGTGTTGTGCAATGAGGCAGACTTGATAAGGAAGCTTAAGGTAAGGCAACCCTTAGGAGGCAGTGATCATAAGATGATAGAACTTACTCTGCAATTGAGAGGGAGAAGGTAGAATCAGAGGTAACGGTATTACAGCTGAATAAAGGTGACTACAGAGGTATGAGGGAGGAGCTGGGCAGAATTGACTGGCAGAGGAACCTAGCAGGAAAGACAGTGGAACAGTAATGGCAGGAGTTTCTGGGAGTAATTCAGGAGACAGCAAAAATTAATCCCTAGGAAAAAGAAACATGGTATAGGGAGGATGAGGCAATCATGGCTGACTAAGGAGGTCAGGGATAGCATAAAAGCAAAAGAGAAAGCATATAATGAGGCAAAAGGGCAGTGGGGATACCAGAGGACTGGGAAGCTAACAAACACCAACCGAGGGCAACAAAAAAAGAAATCCGGAGAGAAGATTAAATGAGGGTAAGCTAGCCAGTAATATAAACGAAGACTGAGTTTCTTTAGGTATATAAAGGGCAAAAGAGGCAAAAGTGGACATTGGACCACTAGAATATGACAGTGGAGAGATAATGTGGAACAAGGAAATGGCTGCGGAACTGAATAATTACTTCACGTCAGTCTTCACAGTGGAAGACAAGAGTAATCTCCCAAAAATTCAAAGTCAGGGGTCAGCTGAGTACGGTGGCCATCACCAATGAAAAGGTGCTAGTAAAACTGATTGGCCTGAAGGTGGATAAATTACCTGGACCAGATGGACTACACCCCAGAGTTCTAAAGGAGATAGCTGAAGAGATAGTGGAAGCATTAGTTGTGATCTTTCAGGAATTGCTAGAGTCAGGGAGGGTCCTGGAGGACTGGAAAATCACTAACGTGACACCCCTGTTTTAAAAAGGGAGTAAGGCAAAAGACGGAAAATTGCAGGCTAATTAGCCTAACCTCGGTCATGAGTAAGATTTTTGGAGTCCATTATAAAGGATGAGATTTCTGAATATTTGGAAGCGTAGGGTGAAGTCAGCATGGTTTCATCAAGGGGAGGTCATGCCTGACAAATCTGCTAGATTTCTTTTGACGAAGTAACAAGCAGGGTAGACCCAGGAGAACATAGAACATAGTACAGCACAGTACAGGCCCTTCGGCCCACTGCCAAACTTTTACCCGAAGCCTAAGGTCTAGCTAACCTCCACCCCTCCCTTTATACTATCATCCATATGCCTATCTAATAGCCACTTGAATGCCCCTAATGAGGCTGACCCCACTACCCTCTCCGGCAATGCATTCCACACCCCTACCACTGAGTAAAGAACCTATCTCTGATGTCTCCCCTATATCTACCTGCACTCACACTTTAAAACTATGCTCCCTCATAATAGCTACCTCCACCCTAGGAAAAAAGTCTCTAGCTGTCCACTATCTGTATCTCTGATCATTTTGTACACCTCTATCAAGTCACCTCTCCTCTTCCTTTGTCGTTCTAAAGAGAAAAGCCCTAGCTCTCTCAACCTTTCACCGTAAGATCTTCCCTCCATTCCAGGCAACATCCTGGTAAATCTCCTCTGCACCTTTTTCCAACGCTTCCACATCTTTCCTGTAATGAGACGACCAGAGCTGGACGCAATACTCCAGATGTGGCCGAAGCAAGCTTTTGTATCGCTGGAAAGCCAATGGGTGTTATCTACCTGGACTTCAAGAACGCCTTTGACAAAGTGCCGCACAGGAGGCTGCTGAGTACGATAAGGGTTCGTGGTGTTAGAGGCAAGGTGCTAGCATGGATAGAAGATTGGCTCTCTGACAGAAAGCAGAGAGCGGGGATGAAAGGATGGCAGCTGGTGACAAGTGGTGTTCCGCAAGGGTCAGTGTTGGGACCACAACTTCACTTTGTACATTAGTGATCTAGATGAAGGAATGGAGTGCATTCTGGCTACGTTTGCAGACGATAGAAAGGTGGGTAGAGGGACAGGTAGTAGTGAGGAGGCTGCAGAAGCATTTGAACAGGTTGGGAGAGTAGGCAAAGAAGTGGCAGATGGAGTACAATATGGGAAAGTGTGAGGTCATGCACTTTGGTAAGAAGAATAAAAGCATGGACTATTTTCTAAATGGGGAGAAAATTCCGAAATCTGAAGTGCAAAGACTTGGGAGTTCTAGTTCAGGATTCTTTCAAGGTAAACTTGCAGGTTGAGTCAGTAGTCAGGAAGGCAAATGCAATGTTGGCATTTATTTTGAGAGGACTTGAATATAAAAGCAGGGAAGTACTACTGATGCTTTATAAGGCTCTGGTCAGGCCACATTTGGAGTATTGTGCAGTTTTGGGCCCCACATCTCGCAGGATGTACTGGCCCTGGAGCGGGTTCAGAGGAGGTTCACGAGAATGGTCCCAGGAATGAAAAGCTTAACATGAGGAACGTTTGAGGACTTGGAGTATACTCACTGGGGTTTAAAGGATGGGGGTGGGGGGGCGGTATCTAATTGAAACTTTCAGAATACTGAATAGCCTGGACAGAGTGGATGTTGGGAAGATGTTTTCGTTTGTATGAGAGACTAGGACCCGAGGGCACAGCCTTGGATTAAAGGGAAGACATTTTAGAACGGAGATAAGGAGAAACTTCTTCAGCCAGAGAGTGGTGAATCTATGGAATTCACTGCCACAGAAGGCTGTGGAGGCCAGGTCATTGAGCACATTTAAGACTGAGATAGGTTCTTGATTATCAAGGGTTACTGGGATGAAGTAGGAGAATGGGGTTGAGGAACTTATCAGCCGTGATTGAATGGCCGAGCAGACTTGGTGGGCCGAATGGCCTAATTTCTGCTCATATGTTTTATGGTCTTAATAGGAAAGGTTTAGAGGGATATTGGCCAAATGCAGGCAAATGGGGCATGTTTAGTTTGGGGAAACTTGGTTGGTATGGATGAATTGAACTTGAGGGTCTATTTCTGTGCTGTATGACTGATTTTTGTATGATATGATTGGTCTACCACTTTAATCAAAGCATACTTTATTCTTACAATGCAATTAAAATGCAACAAAAGGAAGAATCTGAATAGCTGTATTCTATTGACATAATTAATAAGACAATATTATTTAATCACTAATCATCAACTGTTCCAATATAATCAGCATCCCACAAACATACCCTTTGGCAAAATTCATTGCAGCAAAACAGTTATTCTCACATGCTGTCTCTCTCCAATCCAGTAGAAGCAACACAAAGAAATCAAGAGGCAGATTGTTTAAGAGGAAGCCTTGCTAAGTATTCAACAGAGCAGCGGTGAGAACCCAGCTGTCTGCTCCAGCAATTAACAACAGTAAAACTAAAGTCCCTGGATCTGAGTCTGGCCCCACCCACATTCTTTTGCTTTGCCTTTCTTTAAAAAACACCCATGGAAAAACCCAAAGGTATTTGCAAATTGCCTGCTGGAAGGAGATACCTTGGCACCACTGTGACAACACCCATCTGCAGGATAAACAGGACAGAACACCTCTCCTTAAAGGCATAGAAATTGCTGGAAAATTTCAGCATGTCTGGCAGCATTTGTGGAAAGAAATCAGAATTAACATTTTTGGGTCCAGTGACCCTTCAGAATTGGTAGGAATGTTTAATGCTTTATCCCCATGAGTGAAACTATGAATTTTTAATCTATGCTTTCTGTTTTGCCACATGCTGTGCTAATTTTTAAATGCTGTCTAGCTAACATGCCAGCTCGGTTTTTTAATCTCTCCCTAAAATTTGACATGTAGTCCAATAATGTAGTCTGAGTGCCAACTTGCCAATTTTTCCTTAATTAATTTAAGTGATCTTTTCACCTCATACCCAAAATCTACTTCAAATCAACTGAATTTGGTTGATTCATTAGGTGCATCCCTAATTTCAAATGTCTATTGATGGAATTCCTTTATCCCAATGCTCTGGATATTCTTGACTGTAGGCCCTCAATATAGTCTTTAAAGTTGATGTCATTGTTCTAATGCTCCCTGCAATCCTGGATAGTATGCAGTGGATTTGAATTGTTTTATTCCTAAACTAATCGTAATTTTCTTGAATAACTTTGTAAAAGTTGATCCTTGATTCAGTTGTATCTGTGTGTAGTCCATATTTAGTTTTTAAAAACAAAATTGAGTAACTCTCCTACATTCTATTTAAGCCATAATACTGCACAATGGAACAGCCTCTGGAAATCTAGTAGATACATCCATTATGGTCAGCAAATATGGATTCCCACTTTGTTATAGGCAGGGATGCAATGCAATTAATTAAGACTTTTTTTAAAAAAAAGTTCCTCAAATGCTGGAATGGGTATTAAGGATGCTGGTTTTATCACTGCCTGAAGCTTTCCTATTACTTGAAATGTTTGACATGTCCAGCAAAAGTCTACCACATCTTTATGCAGTACAGCCCAATGATTTGTATTTTTGAATTGAGTTTTTCTTACTCCTAAATGACGACCTCCTGGTACCTCAGGTGTTATTTGCAACACCACCTTTCTATAACCCACCAGTAATACAACTTGATAACTTCTACCCATTTTTCATCCATCTGAATATTTAATAGTCTCCATTTCCTCATCAAGACATCACTTTTTTTAGGATAATGTCATTTTGGGATACATTCAGATTTGGCTTCAGTGTGTGCTTTTTGATTCAACTGCTTTATCTCTCCATCTTTCTGTTGTAATTCAGTTAACTTCCGTGAGCTAAAAATACCCACTTTTTCCTGCCCCTGTTCTTGGTTTTTTTTTCCTCAACCATTTGATCTGATAATTGAACTTCAATTTCTTTTATCTTTACTCTGATGTCTCCTCCTGTTTCAACCTGGTGGCTTTGTGAGCTTGTTACCAGAGAGTCAGGAAAAATCCCAGTAAATACTTCCTGTAGTACCTCAGTTGCCCTATTTTTCCACTGGCTTATCAATCACAGTGGGCATCAGTCCCACCTGTGTTTAAGCAATATCATTACTGAGGATAAACTATACTTGTGGAGCAGAGAATTTCTCTATTACTAGTTCCACCACTTCATTACTCTTCACTGGACGCTCAACCTCACCTAATATAATGGAACACTTCTCGTGTCACCCATGAATTGTACATATTATTATACCTTTCCTGGCAATATTCCTTCTAAATTCGCTCTCTCGCTCAGATGGACTTGCTCCCATATTTCTTCCAAATGTTGGTACACGAGTCAACCTTACCCACACAAGTAAATTCTTTTGGAGGTCTGGCATTTTCTTATGAACTACATCTAAGATGACAGCGAGGTAGCGGCACTGCACCCAGGGTTCACCTGCTTTCTTTGTTTCTTTTAACTTTTGCTGTTTTTTTTTTTTTTTTTGCTTTTTCTCTTGGTCTTCTTGGCATCTTTGGCAGGAGTCGCTCCTCTCAGAATTTTGCAATGGCAGCAAGCGTGGGGCTCAATGGCAAGAGATGGTGCTGGAGTGTAGTGACTTCGTTGGAAGGTCCAGCACAGAACTCTAGGTGATGGCGATGGCACCAGTTTTCAAGACAATGATGGTGGGTTGGCCTCTGCAGTCGACGGAGAAGGCAACATCTGCGGTCAGCTGTGGCAATGTGGTGGGCCCGCATCGGTACTCCTTGTGGATTGACAGGAATGGTGGTTGTATTGGTGGCAGTGCAGTAGGCCTAGTGTGGTGCTCCTGGCAGCAGAGCAGGATTCCTGGAACAGACTGTCATGCAGGGGTGTTGGTGGGCATGGAGCCCATTCTGGAGACCCCACCCCGATGCTGAGTAGAGGAAAAAGGGAGGAAGAATTCTGCTTTTAGGTATATCTTAATGTTTTCTGCCATTCAAACTGGTGCCAGAGCACGGAAAATGTTGCACTTGTCACTATTTATTTGTTAAATATAAGCGACTATAAATTGTTCAGGTCAATTAATCCTGACTAGACTGTACATTCTTTTGCAGCTCTTTAGCTTCAGCTGTGATTCCTTTTAGCACTTTAAAACCCACTGGTTTATCTAGTTTTACTGCATCTGTCTTCCCAGTGCCATTTTTAAACCACTAGCGCTGTGACTTCATGTGTACTACTCTTAGAGTGAAAACACCTGAGGTTTTTTAAAAGTACACTACACTACACTTCCCTGTCATGGGTTTCCCTTTTAACCTGTGGTAAACTGTCTTTAATGAGAAGTCCCTTTCCCTTACGAGCAGAGAATTTCTCATTCCCCAATTTCTGTTCCTTGGATTGAAATTGATGTTGGAAGTTGAACTTTGATTTGTGGTCTCACTCGTAATCATCTGTTATTTCCACTGCTAATCTTGCAGTTTTAACTCTGTTCTTCCACATGAGTTCTTACTGCTTCAGGAAAGTGAATTTTTGAACTACTCCAAATAATCGTTTCCCAAAGAACGCCATATGTCTGATCTATTTTCAATGCCTTTATCTACCTATCAAAGTTACCTTGTTTGATCCTTTTAAATTCTATGAATGTTTGACCAGGTTCCTTCCTTAGATTCCTAAACTGTTACCTGTAGGCTTCTCTCACTATTTCATATGCACTCTAAGATGGCTTTTTTCACTCTATCATAGATACCTCCTCCGATTATGATGCAAACATCTTACTAGCTGTACCTACCAGTACCAGTGGCCATTTCATTCGTCAGCCACTTCCTCACATAACACAGGCTTCTGCATTACTCTTGATGAACCTTAACAATGCTTGAACATATTTAAACAGATCTTTGGCTGTGATGGGTTTGCTCTTCATCACTGTCCTCATCGCTACGCCTACTCTACCATTTTAAGTTGACTTTCACCTTTCAGCTCCAACTTCTGAGGTTGAAAAGTTTTCTCTCCTTATCCGTTTCTTCTGCGTTTAATCATAATTCAAACTATCTTTTTTCCTTTTGATATTCAAGCTGTTTTAATTCTTTTGTTCTTTGTTCTTCTGTAGTTGCCTCCCTCTCTTGCTTTTGCCTCTAATTCAAACAAATTACAAATGTATTTGTAATTACACTTGTGGCATTTCCAATGATTCAGTTTGCATTTCTGGCAATGCTTGATGCTAAGCTATCACTGCATTTATCTCTAATTTCCTCTCACATGCAGACAACATCAACTCCAGTTTGTCTGCCAATTCTAAAAGCTTTGCCTTCCCTTTAGTAAACCGCCCAAGTGATTTCTTTCACACACAGGAAATTCTTAGCCACTGAAAGGGCCATTGTTAAACAAGGCACACCTGATTTTAAACCAACCGATTGCAACACCTGAGAAGAGAATACCAACACTCACCACTTACTGTTTTTGAGTCCAACAGTCCTAAACCCAACCTGGAATGATGTCACTTGCACCTACATCTTCAGGTATACATGTACCCACAGGCGCTGCTACAGATGTCAGATCGGCCACCTTGAGGGTGAAGGTGAACCCACGGAATGTGACCGGGTCCGATGGAGCCCTTGGCTGTGCACTCGTAATGTGCTCTGACCAGCTGGCGGGAGTATTTGCAGACATCCTTAACCTCTCCTTACTATAATGTGAGGTTCCTATCTGTTTCAAGAAGACGACTATCATCCTGTTGTCAAAGAAAAATCAGGCAACATGTCTTAATGACTACTGCCTAGTGACTCTAACATTCATCATTATGAAGTGCTTCAAGAAATTAGTAATAGCACTCATCACCTCCAGCCTACCTGATTGCCATGATATGTTACAATTTCCTAACTGTCACAGCAGGACCATGGCAAATGCGATCTCCCTGGTCTTGCACTCACCGACATCAGACTCCTCTTTTATTTGGTGATGGGCAGCATAGCTTTGTGCAGGGAGGGTTGTGTCCCAGAAACCTGATTGTCACTTCCTCAAAATAAGACAAAGATGATTGAGGGGAGGAAGGTGCATGTTGTCTACAGGGACTTTAGCAAGGCCTTTGACCAGGTTCCTCTGGCAGGCTGATTAAAGAAAGTGAAGTCACACAGGATCTGTAGTGAGCTGATAAGATAGTTACAGAATTGGCTCAGCCACAAAAGACAGTAGTGGTGGAAGGGTATTTTCTGACTGGAGATCTGTGACCAGTGGTGTTCTGCAGGAATTTGTGCTGGGACCTCCTATTTTGTTTTGGAGAATGTAGGTGGTCGGCATTAGTAAAGTGTTTGGACAACACATTGGGGGAGCTGGGATGATGAGGATCGCTAGAGGACATGACAGGATATAGATAGGTTGGAGACTTGAGCGGAGGAATGGCAGATGGAGTTTAATCTCAATAAATGCAAGGTGATGCATTTTAGAAGATCCTAATGCAGGAGGGAAGTATACTGTAAATGGCAGAACCCATAGAAGCATTAACATTTATAGAGGGGTTTAGGCATACATGTTCACACTTCCCTGGAAGTGGCAGCATAAGTGGTTAAGGTGGTCAAGAAAGCCTGTGACATGCTTGCCTTCATTAGTTGGGACATACAGTCCAAAAATGGGCAAGTCATTTGCAGCTGTTATAGAACTTTAAGCCACACTTGAAATATTGCATACAATTCTGGTTGCTACACTGCCAGAAGGATGTGGAGGGCTTGGAGAGGATAGAGAATAGCTTGACCAGGATGTAGCATGGTTTGGAGAGTATTATCTATGAGGAGAGATTGGACAAACTCTGTTTTTACTCAAATGACGGAGACTGAAGGGTGACCTGAGAACTTTACAAAATTGAGGAACAGATAGTCAGAGTCTTTGACACTACTCAAAACCAGAGTTGGAATAAAAAAATCACTCCATTCAATGGCTAGTATGAATATGTAGTGCAGTATTTGACTGGATATTGTTTAATTGTGAGCAATGAATTTAACCCTTATCTGGTATGCACTTATCCTCCATAAGTTAACTGAACTAATTAATTTCAACAATGAGCAATTTATATTCTACTTTTTGACAGCTTTTGGGAGTATAGTGTGGAAATAAGAAACCAGCTCTAAACAGACTAGAGCACTGTGCATTACTTTGAGGGTCATTATTGCCATATGTGTCAACCTAATGAGGTAGTGGATTGAGAATGAATAAATCTGCAATATATTGTGACACATCTAATTTTGCCTGTTACACCTAAGAAAGCTAAACTCTAGTGTAGCAATAAATTGTTAGAAACTGATGTTCTCAGAATGATAGGCTAAAGATTAATGTGTAGATCAAAGTAATTTTTCTTATAATTGAATTCATCATCTAAGGGAACTTTCTGAATGAGCATTGTTTCCACTCAGCTACCTTTGTGTTTTGGCATAGAGCTAAAAGTCACTGCTACCTGTTCATGGTTGTTAACTCCATGGAGGCAGGTATCCTGTCACCAAGTCGCCCTTTATTTACACATGCATAGTACTTAATACTAGTTCAGCATCCTCAGAACCAGCTCTGAGTGAACACAACCTCTGACACTCCTGTTTATATTTGCCAGCCAGGGCTCCCTGATTGGAACTATTAAACTGGTCTGATCAGGGAACTCATTCTGCGGCCCACCTGGCTGACCTCATTACTGTACCTACTACCACCCCCGCCCAACCAGGTCTGGGGACATGGGCCTGTTCTTTTTTTTTTCTTGTAGCCTCCCCTGTGGTGTTTTCGCACTGCGTCCAGTTCCTGACTCGGCCTTGGATACATGTGGTATGTACTGGACGTAGTCGGCCTCTTGCACCCGGAGCATTTTGGAAGAAATTCATCCTCTTCAAGCGGTCGAGGCTGCGACATCTATCATGTCCATCTCTGACACTGAGGTTTCTTTGACGTTAGATGCAGTGGGAGAACCTGTGGGTCCTGACACTTTCCAGCTGTTCTGAGGTGCAGGGTATGTTTTGCTCCTGCCCTGTTTGAGATTTAGCACGTGTTTGTTCAGGAGTGCCTCAACTACCTGAACTTTGTACGGCACGGAACCTGACCTCACGTCGACCATGCCTCATACCCACACAGGACCATTTCCATAGTTATTACAGCAAACTTTGTCCTCTGAAATAAACTGACCTGACCTCTCACCTTTTTAGGAGTCTTGGAGTCTTGTGTCTGGCATTGGCGTTCCTGATGCCATTTCAACAACCTCCTCCCCTGGCACGGGAGGATCACGTGTAACGTGGAGTCCAGGGTGTACTAGCTAGATGGATAGAGAACTGGCTGGGCAACAGGAGACAGTTGTAGTGGAAGGGAGTTTCTCAAAATGGAGAACTGTGACCAGTGGTGTTCCACAGGGATCTGTGTTGGGAGCACTGTTGTTTGTGATATACATAAATGATCTGGAGGAAGGTATAGATAGTGTCATCTGCAAACTTGCTAATCAGACCAAGATTGGTGGAGTAGCGGATAGTGAAGGGGACTGGCAGAGAATGCAGCAGAATATAGATAGATTGGAGAGTTGGGTGGAGGAATGGCAGATGGAGTTCAATCCAGCCAAATGTGAGGTGATGCATTTTGGAAGATCCAATTCAAGAGCAAACTATAGGGTAAATGGAAAAGCCCTGGGGAAAATTGATGCACCGAGATCTGGGTGTTCAGGTTCATTGTACCCTGAAGGTGGCAACACAGGTCGATAGTGGTCAAGAAGGCATACGGCATGCTTTCCTTCATCGGACGGGGTATTGAGTACAAGAGTTGGCAGGTCATGTTGCAGTTGTATAGGACTTTGCTTTGACCATATTTGGAATACTGTGTACAATTCTGGTCGCCATATTAACAGAAGGATGTGGATGCTTTGGAGAGGGTGCAGAGGAGGTTCACCAGGATGTTGCCGGGTATGGAGGGCGCTAGCAATGAAGAGGTTGAGTAGATTAGGATTATTTACATTAGAAAGACGGTGGTTGAGGGGGGAATCTGATTTGAGGTGTACAAAATCATGAGAGGTATAGACAGGGTGGATAGCAAGAAGCTTTCTCCCTGAGTGGGGGACTCACTTACTAGGGGTCACGATTTGAAGGTGAGAGGGGAAAAGTTTAAGGGAGATGTGTGTGGAAAGTTCTTTACACAGAGGGTGGTGGAATGCGTTGCCAGCAGAGGTAGGGGCGGGCACCATAGCATCATTTTAAGATGTATCGAGACAGATACATGAATGGGCAGGGAGCAGAAGGATACAGATCCTTGTAAAATAGGCAACAGGTTTAGATAGAGGATCTGGATTGGTGCAGACTTGGATGGATGAAGGGCCTGTTCCTGTGCTGTAATTTTCTTTGTTCTTTGTAACCTGCTGTGGAGTCTTCTTGCCATCTGCAACTCTGCTGTAGTTGCACGAGGGGAGGTCAAATAATCAAACAGGAGCTTGAACAATTTGGTATCTAGTGAAGCTGTAGGCTGTTTCTTTAATCCTGCCTTCAAAGTTCAGATGGCTCTTTCCGCTAAACCATTTGACAATAGTTGGTATAGAGCTGTCCTTACATGTCGAATGCCACTTGGCTTTACAAAATACTTTAATTCCCTGCTGGTAAAGGATAGCCCATTGTCTGTGATCAACACTTCCGGGAGCCTTAGTATTGCAAAAGGTGCTTGCAGCTTTCCTATTGTCCCTATGTTTGACAAATGAACTCTATGCATGTCCAGCCACTTTGAGTGGGCATCTATAATGACTAAGAACATTGAGCCCATGAAAGGACCAAGATCGTAGACATTTCACCGAGTCCAGGGTTTAGCCGGCCATTGCCGCAAATGTAGGGGAGCTGCTGGGGGTAGTTTTTTTTCCTTGTTGGCAATCTGGGTACTGCCCCACCATGCCTATGCCTGCATCAGGTCCTGGTCACTAGACTTAACCTCTTGCCAGCATCTTCATTTTGGACACCCCTGGTGGAGTTCAGCTAGTATCTAGCAGCGACCTCTGCTCAGGACAATCACTCTTGTTCCCCATAATAAAATGTCATTCTCTATGGTAATCTGATGTCACAAGGTCCAGAAAGGTGTAAATTCTGTTTGTGAAGGCCCTCATGTTATAATAACCCACTGAAACATAAACAGCATCCTCACCGGAATAAAATTTCACAAAAGAGGAAGAGAATAATAGCCAACTACCCTTCCTAGATGTAATGGTGGAATGTAGGAACAAGAGGAAACTCCAGACTAGCATATACAAAAAGACCACACATAAAGACCAGATACTTAATTACACCAGCAAGTACCCCAACATCCATAAAAGGAGCTGCATCAGAACGTTATTCAATCGAGCCACAACACACTGCAGCAACCCGAAATTGTGCAAAGCAGAACAGGAGTACTTTGCAGAATCCCTACCGTGTGGAAACAGTCCCTTCCTTCAGCCCAGCAAGTCCACACTGACCCTCCGAGCATCCCACCTAATCTACACATCGCTGAACACGCCGGGCAATTTTAGCATAGCCTATCCACCTAGCTTGCACATCTCTTTGGACTGTGGGAGGAAACTCACGCAGACAAGGGAGAATCTACAAACTCCACACGGACAGTCGCCCGAGGGTGGAATCAAACTCAGCCCTGGTGCTGTGAGGCAGCAGTGCTAACCACTGAGCCACTGTGCTGCCCATACATGGAGTTTATAAAGGAATGGATACCTAAAAAGCACAATCTGTTCTTACCTCTGCAACAGACCACAACAAGAAGACACGACATAGCCAGACACACTAGTCACCATGCTGTACATCAGAGACATATCAGATGACCACAAGACTACTTACCCCTAGGTATCAGGATAGCCCACAAACTAACATCCATCCTACGACAGCTACAGACAGAAAGTAAAGGATTCCATACTCACAACCAGTAAAACTAATGTAATATACAAAATACCACGCAAGGACTATGAGAAAACTGACAATAAGGATAAATAAACACCAACTAGCCACCAAAAGACACGACCAATTCTCACTTGTCTCAAAACACACAGACAAAGAAAGACATGAATTTGACTAGGACAACACATCTATAATAGCACAAGCCAAACAGAGACATGCTAGGGATTTCCTGGAGGCCTGGGATTCCAACCGGAATTCCATCAACAAACCTATTGAATCGGACCTGATTTACAAACCACTGAAAAACCGAACTGGAAGTAATGCCAATGACCCCAGTGAAACATAGTGTATAAGTAACAAGCAGGACAGAACACCAACGCTTCACTACTGACCATGTTATCTAGTAGGGTGACAAAACGTCTGCAGTCAAACACACCGGCTCGGTGAGCAAGTCTACAACCTCATCCACGTCCTGAGCTACAAATCTTCTCAAAAACTGTAATTGTACGCACTTAACAGTGGGCTCTCATTATGAATTCGACCTGAAGCTATGGGTGGCACAGCCTTATCCTCTTTAAGTAGCCCTAGCAGGGGTCTGTGGTCTGTTACTATTACAGATTTATGTCCGTAAAGGTATCGGTGGAACTTTCTCATACCGTAGATGACCACCAAACCTTCCTTCCTTCTCTTTCTGAGCATATTTGTGCTGTGCATCAATCAAAGTCCAGAAAGCATATGCTATTGGACATTCCTCTCCATTGGTCCATCAGTGAGCCATCACTACCCTGATACCAAATGGGGAGGCATTACATGTTAGCACAAGATCTCGCTTGGGATCATTGTGTGCCAACACCTTAGACCACGATTGGCTGCTTCTTCATTTCCCTAAAGGCTACGTCTTCGCTATGAGACTATTTCTAAGGCTGACCCTTTTTCAGTAGCACGTGTAAGGATGCCAGGCTGCAGGCCAGGCTATGTGAACTTTCCATAATTGACCTATCCAAGGAAAGACCTAAGTTCTGGTACAGATCCGGTAACAGGGGCGCCTTTGAATGCCCTCACTATATCTGCCAACAGGTCAACTCTGTAGCCTAAGTAGGTCACTTAGGGTGCCTGGAACACAGTTTTCCCATATAAGGCATATGCCTGCCTTGGATAAACATCTCAGGTCCAAGTTCTCTAAGTGCTCCTTATTGATCTTCCCTGTTATTAAAACGTCATCCAGATAAATGGTGACCTGTGGTAGACCTTGTAAAATGTTCTCTATTGTCTGTTGAAAAATAGCACAGGCTGATGATACCCCAGATGGCAGTCTCATATATTGGTCTAAACCCTTTATGGATATTAATTGTAGCATTCTTCTGGGAATCCTCATCTATCCACAGTTACAAGTATGCATGGCTCATGTTCAGCTTCGTGAAGGACAGCCGCCTGCCAGCTTTGTGTATAAATTCTCTGTGAGGGATTGGGTATTAATCCAGCTGTGAAAAGTAGTTTACCATATGTGAACTGACCCGTCAGGCTTCACAGTCCGTACGACTAGTGCTGCCCGTTTCACAAACTGGACTGGTTTGATGCTTCCTTTGCTTTCCAGCCTTCTGATTTCTGCTGCTACTTTTGCCCGTAAGGCAAATGGCACTGGGCGGGCCTTGCAGAATCATGGAATTGCTTCCTGGTCAACATGCAAGATGGATTTGACTCCATTGATAGTCCCTAGACCTTCCTGGAAAACCTCTGGGTATTTAAGTAGGATTTCACTGAGGCAGCCATTTTTTCCAATTGAAAACTGTTGAACCAATATAGGTGAATCTTTTGCAACCATTTCACCCCATCAAGCTTGCTCCTGAGCTTTTCACTACAATCAGTGGTAACTGAGCCAGCTGCTTCTCATAAGGGACCAGGACCGAAGTTGAACTGTTATTCTGTAAAGGTTTCTCCGTACAGGTTCTCGGTCTAGCCGAGGTCTTACGCAAACTTAAGAATGAATTTTGTTAAAGACTGGTTCTGCAATCACTGAATCAGCCGCACCGGTATCAACCTCTGTTAGAACCGGGTGACTATTTAACCAGGCATTTATTTTGGTTCTGATTTGGATGTGGCTGAGCAATTTAACTGTTCCAAGCTAGATGTAGATGGGCTTTCCAGGGTGTGCACTCTCCTGGATACCGACCAATGAGTTTTGTTATTCAGTTTAGGTCCAGTGGGAATCTCTTGCTGTCTCAAGTCCACGTACCAGCAGCTCTCCAATGGCTTGCCTGCCTGAATCCTGAAGGAAATTTTAACCGTTTGGCTGAGGCTTGGCTTTGTTTTGGGGTTTTGCTGTGAGCTGACAGAGTCCCTCTGTTCAGGGTATGTCCTGAGTGAGACTATGCAATTGCCTTCACTCTCTCAAGTGATGTCTCTCAAGTGATGTCCCTCAAGCTCAGTTGGCTTGGTGAGGGCGTCCACTTCCGTCGGGATACTCATATGCTCCACTTCCCGCATTTTCTAATGACCGAGCTGGCTGTACTGCCTGTTTGAAGTCTGGTTGGGCTTCAGCTAGTAGGCACTTTTGCATGGTTACATCGTTGATCCCATGTACCAAATCGAGTCTCAGCATCTCATTGAGGGTTAAACCAAAGTCACATGCCTCTGCAGGTCATCTTAAACCTAGTCAAAAATCCTGACATGGATTCCCCTTGTTCTTGAGCTGCCGAGTAAAACTGAGGTGTCTTAGAATTAGATGAGGCTTGGCGTGGTTAACTAAATCGGTCACCTCTTGAAAGATTTTAGTATCTGGTGCCTCAGGAAATGTTAGGCTCCCAATAACCAAGAAAGCAGTGTGTTCACAAGCTGTCAGGAGAATTAGCCGTTAAGGCAGATGAAAAGCAAAGTCATTTGCCTGGAAAAAAATAATGCATTCTTTCCATATACTGGACCCAGTCTTCGACAGCAGGATTGAATGAGTTAAGCTCCCCAAATAACAGCATGATGCCAGAAATGCTTACCCCAATTCAAAGGCGACTATTGTGAGCGAATTTTTTCAGGAGCATATTTATTTGTCTTGTCGCCAGTTGAGTAACTCCACAGAGGCTGGTATCCCATCACCAAGTCACCCTTTATTTGCATGTGGAAAGTTCTTGACGCTGGTCCAGCTTCCTCAGAGCCAGCTCTCTCAGTGAACAGAACCCCTGCTGCTGCTTTTTATGTCTGTCAGCCATGGCTCCTTGATTCGACTAAATTAACAGCTCTAATCAGGGAACTCATTCTATGAGTCCACCTGGCTGACCTTGTTATAATCACTATACTCCAGTTCCACGATGAACAGATAGTTGGGTTATAACTCCAACTGTAACCTCTGAGGGGATTTGACATTTGATCATTTATTAGCATAAATAAATATTACGGAGAGAAAGGAAATTTTTAAATTACACTTATTTCTTCTTGATAAGCTGTTTGGAAAAACCTGATTCTCCCCCCTCCAACTTTTAACACTTGAACAGTTGCATAGCTCTTCTCAGCATTGCTTCAAGTGTGTGAAAGCCTCCTTTGTTTCTTGTTGGCCGTGATGACTCCTGGATCTGAACAACAGAACTACAGGGTATTTATCTGCCTGTCTCTGCTTGCCCTTGGTTGTTTCCCTTCGTAAACAAACATTCTCGCCTTTGTCAATTTAATATTATCCTGAACAGGGTGCTGAAAAGACTTACAAGGATGCTATTGGGACCGGAGGGTTTGAGTTATACGGAGAGGCTGGATAGACTGGGACTTCTTTCCTTGGAGTGTAGGTGGCTGAGGGATAACCTTATAGAGATTTATAAAATCATGAGGGGAATAGATAAGGTGAATAGCAAAGGTTTTTTTCTTCCCTGGGATAGGGGGAAAAAACTAGAAGGCATAATTTTAAGGTGAGCGGAGAAAGATTTAAAAGGGACCTAAGGGGCAACTTTTTCACACAAGATGGTTCATGGCTGACCTCACAATCCTTAACTCTACATTTCTGCCTTGTCCACAACTCCTGATCCCGTACTGATTTTAAAGATCTCTCTATCTCAGCCTTGAATATCTGTGGTAAAGAATTCAATTCACTACCCTCCAAGATAAGCAATACTTCCTCATCTGTTTTATATGGGTGCTTCCTTGCTCTGAGATTATGCCTTCAGGTCCTAGACTTGCTCACAAGGGCAGTGAAAAATCCTTTCTTCATCCATTCTGTCAAGTTTCTTAAGAAACTGACATGGTCAAGAAGGTTGCATCTCATCCTTCTAAATTCCAGTGAGGATTCCAAAGGTACAACCGTTTCAACATCTCCTCTATAAGATTAGTTTTTTCATACTTGGGATCAATCTACTGAACCTATTTGGGCTGGCTCCAATGCCAGTTTTTCTTTTCTTGGATAAGAGGATCAAAACTGTTCACAGTATTTCGGGTGTGCTCTGACTAGTGCCTTTGTATAGTTTTAGCAAGACCTGACTATCTTTGTAATGCATTCCCTTTTGAAATAAAGGTCAACATTCCATTTGCTTTCCCCATTACCAGCTGAACTTGTATGATAGCTTTTTATAATTTAAGCATGAGGGCTCCCAAGTCCCTCTGTGCTGTAGCCTTTTGCAGGTTTTTCTGCCTGAATAATTTTCATCTACTTTTTCCTTCCAGCCAAAATGCATTCATTTCCTGCATTATATTCCATCTGCCAAGCTTTTATCTAGTCACTTAACTTTAGACACATTTTTGGGTTATCCTCACCATTTGCCTTCCCATCTATTTTTGTGTCAAATTTTACTGTAGTCCATTCATTTTTCCCATCCAAATTGTAAATATATATTGTAAATAATTGTGGCTTCAGCACTAATCCCCGTGGCACACCACTAGTTACAGGTTGCCATCCTGAAAATGCCACCCTGCACACCCCCGATCCCAACTCTGTCTTCCTTTAGTTAGCCAATCCTGTATCCATGTGAATGTATGATCTCCAATGCCAGTTTTGTCTTTTAAGTAACCTAATGTATGGTACTGCTATCAAAAGCCTTCTGAAAGTCCAAATATATTGTATGCATTGCTTCCCCTTTGTCCTGGTTGTACCCCCTCAGAATTCTAACAGATTTGTCAGGCACGATTTCCCCTTCATGAAGCCACCCAACTCTTCTTGATCATTTCACGTATTTCTGCTATTTCAGATAAGTATCCTTTATGTGAAAACTTAAGAAACACTTGTTTTTCAGATAAAGGATACTTTCAGTTTTCAGACACTGACTTACCAATACAGAGTATATCTTGCAACTGGTTTCTCCCTACAGCAGGAGAGCTGCTTCAGCGTCCAGGCTTCAGTTGCCCATCAGAGCCTGGTTTAAACTGCCCCACAGTCCTGTTGATGTGATAGGACATCAATTTGCGCAGATTTATGAGGCTCCTGGTCTGCTTTAAGCAAGCGTTACTTTCACTTGCAAAATCAGAAATCTGAGTTGGTAAATAGTCTACTTTTTTTAACTGTTTGGCTCACTGCACATGTGTCAAACTGGGGAGAAAAGCAATCAGCATGATGGGCAGTGGAGGTGTAGAATAATTTTGTTTTAAAACTTTTGAAAATGTAGGATTATGCAAATTAATAGTGAACTTTTACTGATGAAAGCATTTAGGTCCTTTTGGGCCCTTTGGAAAGAAACTTCGCTTGGCTCAAATGGATTCAAACAAATCTGTAGACGTCCTCAGTTTGGACCCTTTAGGAAAAAAGAATCTTCACTTTTTGATCTGTTCAGGCCAAGTGTGTTTCCAAGTCTGTTTTGGGCCTGGTTTCAAAAGGGCCTTTGGTTTTTAGGTATTTTTGATTGTAGGATATGCCGATAAAGGATACCCAACCTAATACATCCTTTCTAATGGACTTAAACATTTTCCCACCAACATGTTAAATTATCTGGTGTATTTTTTTACCTGGAAAAGCTCAGCAGGTCTGGCAGCATCTGGACCCGAAACGTTAACTCTGTTTTTCTCCTTCACAGATGCTGCCAGACCTGCTGACCTTTTCCAGCAATTTTGTTTTTGTTCCTGATTTACAGCATCACAGTTCTTTTGTTTTTTTTTAAACCTGTTTATTTGTCTCCTTCCTTTATCAAATAAGAGTTTATATTGGCAGTTAGCGAAGCCTCTGGGACTTTTCCAGAATCTGAGGATTCATGGAAGATTACTGCCAGTGCATCCACACCCTCTCTAGTGAGTCTGCGAGTGCATGTAGGCTTGGAAGTTAATTAGCAAACTAAGAAGTGCAGATATAAGTTTACTGCACTGCAAGGTTAATGTAGGGTGACTCTTAGCTGAGGCTTTTTAAAATCAAAATCTATTGAATGCAAGTTTAATTCAGAACTGCCCAAACCCAGAGAAGATGATATGAGCCATTAGCTAAACAGAAACATCATGATAATACATGTAAAGTAAAATCTCATTAACATCACAGAGAAACAGATGCTGCAAATAGGAACCTGTTCACATTTTCAAGGGACCGTCGCTGGACATGGGCGCAGCAGGAGCCTTATGCTGGAAAGAGTAATATCATTCGGCTATTTCAGATTGAGTTGTTCTTCCATCTTCTGAGTCAAGAATACCCTATTCCCTCTGTCGCTGTATTGTGGAATGTAGTGTCTTTTAAGTTTAATTACTCTACCTTTTTTGCAGTAGCAGTCAGTAAATAATTCCAGGAGGTGCATGCTTTCCCAAAATATAAGTAAGTTGGTGAAAGATTCAGGTTCAGGTAATTGGTGATAGAGTAAAATTTGAGGTTGATGGGTGTGATGAGAGAAGGGAATTTGTGCAAAATAATATTTAAATAAAAACAAAGTACTGGAAATAGTCAGCAGGTCTGACAACATCTAAGGACATCTGAAAGAAACAGTTCATATTTCCAGTTGAATATGATTTCACTACTACAAGGAGTGAGAAAAATGTGATGGACTTTATGCTGTTGAAAGTGGTGAGAAGGAGGTAGAACAAAGGGCAAAAGGGAAGGCCTGGGATAGGGCAAAGGCAAGAGCGGTTAATTCCTGAAGACGTCATTGAAAGAAAAGGCAGAGAATTGCAATCATTTGAGAAAAGAAATAATGCACTCGTCTGGAGTGCACGCTCATGGCAGAATAAGAAACAGCCTTGTCTGAATGCAAAATATGGCAACAAAATACACACTGGCACTTGTGAAAGAAGAACATCAAAATGAAGGACACAGTTTGAGGCCTGAAGTTGTTACATACAACATTGAGTCCAGAAGGCTGTTAATTGCTTCACTGGGAAATGAAATATTGTTTCTCAAGCTTGCATTGAGCTTCATTGGAACATTGCAGCAAGTTGAGGACAGAAAAGTGTGAGAACAAGATAGTGAGTTAAAATAGCAGGTAACCTAAATGTTGACGTTGTGCTTATGGACTGAGCAGATTTTCCTCCAAGCATAATTTGGCCTTCCCAATGTAAAGGACACTGTACGTTTAGAGGTTCTGCTGAGATGGTGGAAGAATGCAAAATCCTGAATCATGACTCTGTGAATTTTGCCTTTGTTGAAATCAGGAAAGGGCAGGAGAGTAGCATGATGAGGCTATTGGCCTCCTTCTCTGGCATAATTACTTTGTTATTCCTTCTGCACAATATCTTGTTGGGGAAAGTGTTAAAAATAAAGGCAGTGTGATGCATTTTAGCTATTAAGCTACATTTTGTGTATTCACTTAATGAAAGTTAAATTAGTTTTTGCAAAACTGGTGGATTACTTCATTTTTCAAGCAGAGAACCATTATCATAATATTTTTTAACCTGGGAAATGTGTTGTAATTAGGAATGTGAAATAGTGAACAATTAAATAGTTAATCAAGAAATGTTGGTCTTGCCATTGCCGTTTAATGTTTAAAACAAATTTTTAACTTCTCAGTGGCACATCTTCTGTTTTGGAAAAGCATTAATAATGTTTGAGTATATTATGTAAGATGCTGCTACAGATTTGCTGTTTGCTGTATTTCATCATCTGTGTATAAGTTAGAGTTGAAAGAAATATTTTTTTTGGCAAGCACATCTGTTAATATTTTAAATGGTAAACTGATAAAGTTTCAGTAGTTTAAATTGGTACTTTTTGAAATGATATTTATATTCATTATCATAATATTGATTCTTAGGACATAAATCATTAAGTGCAAATAAAATATGAAGGGCTTGTTCAATTTAAATCATAGCTTTATGAATTCACACAATCATTTGAATTGTTGGAAGTGTTGGTTTGTTTTTGTTGTGCATTGATTTGTACCTGAAGTACATTGCTTTCATTTAAATTCGTGGTGGGTAATTTTTTCAAAACAGATTATCTATAGTATACAGTTAATAACAAGTACCTCTCACGATAGAAACCAAGATATGTAACGGAAATGTTTTATGACACCCTATTTTACATTGCTTAATTTAAACTTGATCTTGCCTGTCAGGAGAAGTTCCAATGCATATTGCAAGTATGTACAAATTATAGTAGACACAGTGTGGAGCTGGAGGAACAAAGCAGGTCAGGCAGCATCAGAGGAACAGGAAAGCCAACGTTTCGGGTCAGGACCTTTCATCAGACCTGGGTAGGGGAACGGAGCTGGGAAATAGAGGGAGAAGGGGCGGGGCTGGAGAAATGTAGGTGGGATGATGATAGGTGGATGCAGGGGGGTTAGTGGGAAGTATGGGGCGGATGGGTGGGAAGGAAGATGGACAGGTTATGTCAGGTCAAGGAGGCGAGAGGGAAGAGTGATGGTAATATGTGGATGCAGGTAGGGTGTAGTAGGGATTGGCCAGTGGGTAGGGTGGGGTGGATAGGTGGGGAACAAAATGGACAAGTAGTGTCAGGTTAAGGAGGCGGAGATGAGAAGGAGGGTTGGATGTGAGATGAGGCCGGGGTTATAGAATTCATGAGTTTTAATATGTTCAGGCCATCAGGCTGTAGGATCCCGAGGCGGAATATGAGATGTTGCTCCTTCAGTTTGCATGTGGCATCATTGTGGCAGTGGAGGAGGCCCAGGATGGACATGTATCAAGGGAGTGGGAGGGGGGGAAGGGAAGTTAAAATGGTTAGTGACCAGAAGGTGGTGTTGATTATTAATTATAGTGCGCAGATGTTGTACAAACCAGTCCCTGAGTCTGCGCTTGTTCTCACTGATGTATAAGAGGCCACATCAGGCACAACGGATACAGTGGACTAAGTTGGAGGATGTAGAGGTGAACCCATGTTGGATATGGTAAGTTTGTTTTAGGCCTTGGATGGAGGTGGGAGAAGAGGTGTAGGGGCAGGCGTAGCACCTCCTGTGGTTGCAGGGAAAGGTGCTAGGTGTGGTGGGGTCAGTGGGGAGTGTGGAGCGGATGAGGGAGTCACTGAGTGAGAGGTCCCTACGAAAGGCAGATAGGGATGGGGAGGGAAATATCTCTTTTTGGTGGTGGGGTCAGATTGCACGCGGCGGAACTGGTGGAAGATGATATGCTGGATGCAGAGGTTGGTTGGGTGGGATGTGAGGACCGGGGGACTTTTTTTTAAAATTGGGTGAAGAGTATTTGAGGGCAGAGGTGTGGGAAATGCAAGACTTGTGGTTGATGGCATTTTTGATCACTGGAGGGGGAGGTTGCGGTCTTTGAAATAGGAGGACATCTGGGATGTCTGGTGGTGGAACACTCCATCTTGGGAGCAGATGCAGCAGTGGTGGAAGAATTGGGAGTAAGGGATCGCATTCTTGCAGGAGGGTGGGTGAGCGGAGGTGTAGTCCAGGTAGCTATGGCAGTTAGTGGGTCTGAAATAGATATTGGTGTTGAGACGGTTACCAGAGATGGAAATGGAGAGGTCCAGGAAGGGGAGGGAGGTATCGGAGATGGTCCAGGTGAATTTTGAGGTTGGGGTGAAAGGTGTTAGTGAAGTTGATGAACTGTTCAAGCTCCTCGTGGGAGCACAAGGCAGTGCTGATACAGTCATCAGTGTAACGGAGGAAGAGGTAAGGGATTGTGCCAGTGTGACAGCAGAAGAGGGACTGCTCCACGTATCCTACGAAGAAGCAGGCATAGCTCGGACCTGTAGCCACCCCCTTAGTTTGTAGGGAGTGGGAGGAGTTAAAGGAGAAGTTGTTCAGGGTAAGGACAAGTTGCACTGGGTGGATGAGGGTATCTGTGGAGGGGGACCAGTTAGGCCTGCAGGAGAGGAAGAAGCAGATGGCTTTTAGGCCATCTGCATGGGGGATACAAGTGTACAGGGACTGGATGACCTTCGTGAAAATGAGGTTTTCGGGGCCAGGGAATTGGAAATCTTGAAGGAGGTGGAGGGCATGGGTAGTGCCCTGAATGTAGGTGGGGAGTTCCTGGACTGGCGGCGTTGGTGGCAACGGAAGTGACTGGGAATCTAACCGAAGCTCTTGCCGACCTCTTCTCTTGCTTCCAACAAACCTCATCCCCCAGGGCACCCACCCTATGGCCTCCTATCCTCCCTCGATCTCTTCATCTCCATCTGCCGTAGCGAGATCAATCGCCTTAATCTCTCCACCCCTCTCACTCCCTCCAACCTCTTCCCCCATGGAACATGCAGCCCTCCGCTCCAACCCCAACCTCCCCATCAAACCCGTGGATAAGGAGGGGGGGGCGGTGTGATAGTGGTATGGCGTACTGACCTCTACATCGCTGAGGCCAGGTGCCAACTCTGACACCACCTCCTATCATCCCCTTGATTATGACCCCACCCCTGATCACCAAACCATCATCTGTGAGACCATTCATTACCTCATTACCTCATCACCTCAGGAGACCTCCCACCCACAGCTTCCAACCTCATCGTTCCCCAACCCCCACCGCCAGTTTCTATCTTCTTCCCAAAGTCGACCAACCTGACTGCCCAGCCAACCCATCGTCTCTGCCTGCTCTTGCCCCACTGAATTCATCTCTGCACCACCCCCCCACCACGCCGGTCCAGGAACTCCCCACCAACGTTCAGGACACTACCCATGCCCTCCACCTCCTCCACGACTTCCAGTTTCCTGGCCCTGAAAACCTCATTTTCACCATGGACATCCAGTCCCTGTACACTTGTATCCCCCATGCAGATGGCCTAAAAGCCTCTTCCTCTCCCACAGGCCTAACTAGTCTCCCTCCACTGACACCCTCAGCTTCCCAACGCAACTTGTCCTTACCCTGAACAACTTTTCCTTTAACTCCTCCCACTCCCTACAAACTAAGTGGGTGGCTACGGGTCCAAGCTATGCCTGCTTCTTCTTAGGAGATGTGGAACAGTCGCTCTGCCACTGTTACATTGGCACCATCCCTCACCTTTTCCTCCGTTATATTGATGACTGTATCGGCGCTGTCTCGTGCTCCCACGAGGAGCTTGAACAGTTCATCAACTTCACTAACACCTTTCACCCCAACCTCAAAATTCACCTGGACCATCTCCGATACCTCCCTCCCCTTCCTGGACCTCTCCATCTCCATCTCTGGTAACTGTCTCAACACCAATATCTATTTCAAACCCACTAACTGCCATAGCTACCTGGTCTGCACCTCCTCTCACGCACCCTCCTGCAAGAATGCGATCCCTTGCTCCCAATTCCTCTGCCTCTGCTGCATCTGCTCCCAAGATGGAGCGTACTACTCCTGGACATCCCAGATGTCCTCCTTTTTCAAGGACTGCGACACCCTTCCTCCCTAGCGATCAAAACTGCCCTCAACTACATCTCTTGTATTTCCCACACTTCTGCCCTCAAACCCCCTCCCCCAAACAAAAATCAAGACAGAGACCCCCTGGTCCTCACATCCCACCAACCTCCGCATCCAGCGTATCATCCTGCACCAGTTCTGCCACCTGCAATCCAACCCTACCACCAAAGAGATATTTCCCTCCCCACCCCTATTTGCCTTTCGTAGGGACCGTTCACTCTGCAACTGCCTCGTCCGCTGCACACTCCCCACTAACCCCACCACACCCAGCACCTTTCCCTGCAACTGCAGGAGGTGCTGCGCCTGCCCCTATACCTCCGCTTCCACCTCCATCCAAGGCCCAAAAAACAGGTTCCATATCTGACATGGGTTCATCTGTACATCCTCCAACCTGGTCTACTGCGTCCATTACGCCCAATGTGGCCTCCTCTATATTGGTGAGACTAAGCGCAGACTCGGGGATTGATTCGTGGAGCATCTGCGCTCAGTATGCATTAATCCATACTACCTTCTGGTCGCTAACCATTTTAACTCCCTCTCCCACTCCCTTGATGGCATGTCCATCTTGGGCCTTCTCCAGTGCCACAATGACACCACACAGAAACTGGAGGAGCAGCACCTTGGATTCCGCCTTGGGAGCCTACAGCCTGATGGCCCGAATTAGAATTCACCAGTTTCGAAATCTCCCCACCTCCTGCCTCATCTCACATCAGACCCTCCCTCTCATCCCCGTCTCCTTGACCTGACACAACCTGTCCATCTTCCTTCCCACGTACCCACCCCACCCTTCCCACTGACCAATCCCCAGTATCCCCTACCTGCATCCACCTATCACCATCCCATCTAACTCTTTCCCCTCCCCAGCCCTACCCCTCCTCTCTCTATTTATTTCCCAGTTCTGATGAAGGGTCCCCACTCGTAACGTTGATTTTTCTGTTCGTCTGATGCTGCCTGATCTGCTGTGTTCGTCCAGCTCCACACTGTGTTGACTCTGACTCCAGCATCTGCAGTTCTTGCTGTCTACAATTTAAAGTAACTGCATATGCTTCTCTTGGTTTTGTCTCTCTTCTGATGTGTTCAATTAAAGAGCATTTTCCCTCTTGCTCCATACTTTGCTTTAAATTTGGGCTTAGTCTTTTAACTTGGTTTCTGTTTATTAAAGCACCCTACCTGAACAAAATATCTTCCTCTCTTACCTATTGTGCTCATTTCCTGTTAATTTCACATGCTATTCTGTTACACGTCTGTAATTTGATAGGACAGAGTTTGACTTAGTCACTTTAAATTAATGGTTCTGTTAATAATACAGTGCATTATATGGCATAACATCCCTATCATTATAAAGCAACATGTCTTTGGACACACCACAAGCTATGCCTGAAGAGACCTAACTTTTAATATTTATTATTTATATTTATTATCTCTTCCAGGCATTTGGAAAATTACTAAAATTTGAATATATTTTTATTTGTTTTTGAGCTTTTATTCCTGAAGGAATTGACTTGTGTTGGACATGATCTGCAGAGACAATAGTGGGTATTCTGCATGCATGCTCCTGGATGCTGAGTGTCGCTAGAACCAAAGGGATCCCTGTCATTGTATTCTAACCTGTCTTCACTAGTAATGTGTGTGCATGCAATTCCGGCATGCCCCCCTACACACTTATCTCTAGCCTTGGTCTGTTAGGCGGTCACATCATGTGGTTTACTCACTAAGTTATCAGAAAGACTTGAATATAAGGAATATATTTGAGAGATATCAAAGTCAAATAAGCCCCCAGTAACTTAGCAGTATGTTCCTCATTATTCATGAAAAGATCAGAATGTTGACAAATTGACATTCTCCCATGACTTTTTATTCGGTTTAAATTTGGCATTGCAAATTTCAAAAGGTAGAAACACCTGATTGGTTCTTCTACTTCCAAAATGATGCATTTTAAAAAGGCATGCGATCAGGGCTATGAGACGCACTCAATATTGATACAAATAAGGTTGTTCCTGAGTTGGAGGTTTTTTTCTAAAAAATGTTGCGTTTTTAATTTGTGCGTGGTATCTGTGTATATCTTTCTTAATTAAAAACTTTGAATCTCGTTAATTACGCTTTTTAAATGCAAAACACCACCCACAGAAGTATCAGGCAGATATGTAAGGCAAAAAAAAATCTGTTGACACAAGAATTTGAATTACTGAATGTTCAGTTAAGTATAAATTTAACTAGATAAATGCAGTTGATTCATACCAATGTGCAGCAGACAATGCAGCAAACAAACCCATTCTTTTAAAACTGCTAGTTAGGAATGGACAAGTAACAGAAAATGGCCACTTGAATCCTGCCTGTTATGTTATTCTTATTCATCTTCTTGTTTTTGAATAATGCAAAGATGGAACAATTTCTAAAAGGCAGTGAAGTTTTGAACATCAATCTTTTTTAGTTTAGCTTGGGCTGAAGGGAAACACTGATATAGAGTCAATTGGTACATAGGGAAAATGCATGTTCTGTACTTCTTAGTATTTGATGCAAAGTCCAGTAAATATAATTGCCTTTTTATAATAAATGGTATGAAGCTGAACAAATGTCTATTTTTTTTTACCCATAGCAGGCGCTATTCTCTATTAATGAACAAAAGGACTTTTCCTTAGTATCAAACAACATCTTGTCAATTTGAGATATGTAATTTATAATAAATTAATAATATGAAAGTGAGAGAATCTCTGAATAATTCATTGATTTGTTTGGCTGAGCGTATTATGAGGCAGTTGTTGGATTGGGTGCTAATACCAAAAACAACTATTCCATATGTAGTTTCCTATGTTAGCGTTTTCCTACTTTGCTACATTTCCTGTGATACTTTTGAATGGAACAAATGGGCTGTAACAGAGATGAGTTTGTGTTCATTTCAAGACTCGCCTGTCATGATTCCAACCCACTTCATGTATCACTCCTAACTGCATTGTGAAATAAGCTTGTATTTGTTTCTCAGTAAGTCAAAGGTCTGCATGTAAAGTAAGGGTTGAAACATCATTTCAAAACCAAACAATTACATATTATCCCTGCGAATTTTCCTCCTTCGTAAGGAAAGGAATGGGAGATTTGCTGATAGCTCCACGTTATTCAGCAGTTCTCTTGGTAAAGAATGTTGGCCAAAATCAAGAGAGTATCCGAGATTGGCTGACAGGTGACATTCGCACAAGTGCTAGGCAATGGCTGTCTCAAGTAGGGGCGTACCTGGGTTTTCTCTTATTAACAACATCACCATTACTATGTTGGAATTCAGTATTTACCAGAAGCAATGTGGCTAAATCACAGGGCAGAAACTGGATATTTTGGACTGAAATATTGCTCTTAGTTGGGACCACAATACTGCACAGCATGGTATAATGCCCTGATTTTTGATTGAAGGTCAATTAAGGGCAGTGGACTCTGGAAGCTAATGGTTACCTCTTATTTTGTGACTTGAGGAGCTCCACCTGTTGCTTCAGCTTGAGAGGACAGGTTCCTTAAGATGAAGATCGTTCTCAGCACTTTGAAAATCATGCAATTTAAATGCTTGCATTCCCTCACAAGGCATCCTCTGGCCATTTTTACGTCAGCCTGCTGTGGAAAGGATGGATAAATAGTGAAACAGAGACATAGACCGCACCCCTCCCCTCTCTGTTGCCGGGAACTGCCTATTTTAGGTGGCCATGTTATGGCTGCTGCAGTGGGCAGGTTCCTGACTAGTAATTTCCAGTCGGTGTAGAGAGGGGTCTTGATAAGACCTTTTAAATGGCTCATGTAGCTATTTGCTGCTTTGGGCAAGTAGGTATTCTGTCCCAATTTAGTTTCTTGGAAAAAGGCCAGGCCAGAACCTTCCTAGCAAACTACTTCTGGGAAATTCCAGACCCACTACTACTGCCGATTTTTAAAGATTTCAGCATTCTGTACCTCACCTCTTGACCCTTAACAGAAAGAACGTGTTGACTTTCTATGTCCTTGTGTCAAAGATTGAGATGCCAGGAATTTCATAAGCTTTTCCATTCTATTAATATAACCATATTAATGACATTTCGACAGGCCTGCAGTTAATGAAACAATAATTCAACTGAACAGGTAACAATGAAATTTTAGAAAATATGCAATTTCTTACTACATTGTATCAATGGTATGTATGGTGTCCATGATTATAGGAAGTTTTAACAAAATTGCTTGAATAACATCTCTCCACCTTGCTGTCTTACTAGTCTAAAGACTCACCATCACCATTATCAAGACATCTAGCATTGGGCTTGGGAAAAGGAATATATTTAAATATCTCCACAGAGCTTTTTTTTATTACTTTCATCAATGTTTGTACTCTGAGGGCTTAGCCTCCCCAAAATACTGAGAGACTGTACAAGGGAATTTCATCACGTGTGGTACCAATTATGCAACTTGACCAATGTGCAGGGCACTGTGGAATTGAGAAGATGAGCAAAACTGGGCATAGAACACTCTCTTATGCCATTAGCATGGCTGCTGTGCGATTTAATACTGGGGAATGGTGCAAGATATCTTGGAGACATCCAAGATTGCACCACTGGCTCCAGCTAGATCTCTTGATGTCCAGACAGGTCACTTTTAACAGTGTCCTTTGTTACTTAGTGCTGGCTGTGATCCTGACCACCTCTGTGTAGCAAGGTCAGATATCAGCCAAAGAATGACTCCAAGAAGAACGGGCACCCTTTAGATTAACACCAGCCCTACTACTGACCCAGAAGGCCCTTGGGCGTTTCTTGACATCCTTGATCAGACTCTTTTGGACAGTATCACTCAAAGACAGAGTGCGGTGTCAAAGTGAGATCATCTGCATAAAGCTGTCTACAATAGTAATTGTTGGTTAATTATGTTGAAGATGCTCAGATGAAGACATCGTATGTGCTTTTAATTTGTAATCAAACAAGGAGAGTTAGGCATCCTTGAATTTTTTTTTTTGAAAAGTTCCAAAGATCAATCTGGAACACTTACCTAAATAAATTAATTTCAAGAAAGCAGAAAAGTGATTGCAGAAGAGTGTCTGGGAAGACCTTTGTACCGTTACTAGCTCAAAATATTTATTCTGTGTAGCATTCCTGACAGGCAGAGTAAACCCATCAAGGCAATTTTAGTTTACTTTTGATATCAGAACAGAAGATTCAAAGTTAGCTCAGAAGAATCTGGATTTCAGTTTGGAAGGTAGAGCAGTGTCTCCAAGCAGGAGAATTGAATCCATTCAGGAGAATATATCAGAGATAGTAGGAACTGCAGATGCTGGAGAATCTGAGACAACAAGGTGCAGGGCTGGATGAACACAGCAGGCCAAGCAGCATCATAGGAGCAGAGAGGCTGACATTTCGGGCCTAGACCCTTCATCAGAAAAGCGGGAGGGGAAGGGGGTT
>NC_063359.1:28969655-29054418 GCF_021869965.1 Rhincodon typus | reverse complement strand
ATGATGCTGCTTGGCCTGCTGTGTTCATCCAGCCCTGCACCTTGTTGACCTAGACAGGTGATACAAGATTAAAACTCCCTTGGAACATGTTCAGTTTTATTAATTTTACATTCCTAAAGTATTTATGCAAACACTATCAGGTAATAAGTGTGTTGGATTCCACAACCTAGCATTCCTACATTGTGATAATACTACTAACTACAAGAATAAATTTGATACTATTTTCTCCACAAGAAATCTTCCAAGAAAATTTGGAAGTTTTCTTGTGGGTTCCTGTTCTAGCTAGATTCACAATCAACACTTCAATTAAAATAATTCTCAAGGAGGAAACTAGTTAGCTTAATTGGTTGATTGGCTAGACTATAGTGGAAAGTAGCACCAACAGCACAAGTTCAATATACATGCTGGTTGAGACAGTTCTTGGGGCCTTGCCCCAGTAGTAGTGTGGCACTTAACATCCTCAAATAATGAGGATTTCAAGGAAAAACAGCCCAAATGACTTCAAAATAAAAATTAAAGCTGGAAAGAAAATACGAAATAGAATAAAACCGACAACTCTAGCATGGATTAAAATAGGTTTGTGTAAATTTTACAGGATACTGCTAAATCTATACATGAGCACAAACAGACATAATTTATATATATTAATATTTTTAATAGAGAATTATAATCACTACTTTGCCTTCTTTATTCATGATTTATTTCAGTTACCATACGTAACAATATGATGGAGATAAATTTACACTATGCAGATACAAAGTTAATGACTAATGATTTCTTTTGATTCTGTTGTATTACATTGCCTTGCAATACCTATAATTGAAATCCTTTGACATCGGCATTAGTTGGTACAAATCTACGAAGAAAACTGAACCACAGTTATCATTATCATAAATTTTTAAACTGAGTATTTTGGAATATTTCCTACATGCTCACATACAGTATAATCACATATGCTACATAGATTACAATAATTGGTATTGAACCCTCAAATCTCTTACTTAGATGTTTGCCACAATATGCCATTTGCCATGGCACTGACTCACTAAGACCTAGAAAGTTCTCCAGTTTGACTAGCTGATGGTAATACTGGATGTCAGGGCCGTGAGGTGAAACCTAGTTTGATGGATCACAGGTTTAATTTTTGAAGTTGCCTACCACGTGGCTAGTCACTGAACATACTCACAAAAGACAGTCAAATGTTCTTCAACAAAAAGCACAATTTTACTAATCAAGGAAAAAAAGTCTAATCAAAATATTTTTAAAAACTTCAAGAAGATCAAAAATCAAAAAGTTATAACCTTTTTCCGAGCAATATCTTTTTCAGATACTCAATACCCATGATGTTTCACTCCCACTTTATTTAAATTTCTTAGCAAGCTAACACTTTACAGTTTTGATACCCCTGGCACATTCTTTCCAGCTGAGATGACCTGGGTTCCTTTTCAGTTCTAATGGCCAAAACCCCATCAGTTCTATAGCTTCAAAAAGCTTACACATATATTTTCACAGCTTGGAGACGTTATAAACCAACTTGCCCTTCTGCTAGGACAAATCTGTTCTTCTGCACTGAAAACCCAGAATTGATATCGGATTCTATTCATGGCCCCTGGCCTGTTTTTCTGTAGGTCGTGAAGTATTTACAAGGTTGCATTTTTATCATTGAGCACCACAGGTATCCTGCTGGACACTTCAAGTCATATATGTTTTGTTAAAAATGGTATTTTTTGTTCTCTATTTCAAATAACTTCTAGCCTCTTAAAAAAACACACTTCATAGAACTGAAACCTCACATCTATTTCACATTTATTTTAAAATCTAAATTCCCAAATGAAAGTAATATATTAGTCATCTTTATGACAACTGTTCGTCTGCATAGAGCATGCTGGCCTTAACCAGAACGTTTGGCAAAACATATAATTCACTTCAGCATCCCAAAAGAGGGAGGAAAAGATTATGATCAAAATTAAGTAATATAGAAACATAGAAGATAGGAGCAGGAGGCGGCCTTCGGCCCTTCAAGCCTGCTCCACCATGCTTCACTATCATGGCTGATCGTTCAACTCAATAGCCTAATCCTGCTTTCTCCCCATAACCTTTGATCCCATTCAGCCCAAGTGCTATAGCTAGTCGGCTCTTGAATACATTCGGTGTTTTGGCATCAACTACTTCCTGTGGTAATGAATTCCACAGGCTCGCCACTCTTTGGGTGAAGAATTGTCTCCTCATCTCTGTGCTAAATGGTCTATCCTGAATCCTCATATTGTGACCCCTGGTTCTGGACATACCCACCATCGGGAACATCCTTCCTGCTTCTACCCTGTCCAGTCCAGTTAGAATTTTAAGTCTCTATGAGATTCCCCCTCATTCATCTGAACTCTAGCAAAAACAATCCAAACCTAGTCAATATCTCCTCACACATCAGACTCACTATCCCTAGAATCAGCCTGGTAAACCTTCACTGCACTCCCGAGAGCAAGAGCATCATTCCTCAGAAAAGGAGGCCAAAACTACACACAATATTCTAGGTATGGTCTTACCAAGGCCCTGTATGACTGCAATAACACATCCCTACTCCTGTACTCAAATCTCTCACAATGAAGGCCAATATACCATTTGCCTTCTTAACAGCCTGCTGCACCTGCATGCTTACCTTCAGTGACTGGTGCACAAGGACACCCCAGGTGTCGCTGCATACTCCCCTCTCCCAATTTACAGCATTCAGGTAGTAATCTGCCTCCTTTTTTTTGCTTCCAAAGTGAATAACCTCACATTTATCCAAAATTATACTACATCTGCCATTGATTCACCCACTCACTCAACCTGTCAAGATCACGCTGAAGGATCTCTGCATCCTCATCACAGTTCACCCTCCCACCCAACTTGGTATCGTCTGCAAACTTTCCATCATCCAAATCGTTTATATGTACTGTGAATAGCTAGGGTCCCAGCTCCAATCCCTGTGGCACCCCACTAGTTACTGCCTGCCAATTTGAAAATTCCTTCTCTTTGTTTCTTCTCTGCCAACCAGTTTCTTACCCATCTCAATACACTTTCCCCAATTCCATGCACTTTAATCTGCTGACATTCATGGTCTCTGGATAACTGAAGGTATTAGAGAGTTGACACCATTGCTACCGTAAAACTATCCTTGCAATTAGCAAGGTAGATTAATTGGAGAAAAGACAATTCAGCCATAAAATCTAACATGGAAGATTTAAGAAGCAATTTGCAATGGATTTTGACTTTGTGGTAATGTATTTTTATGTACAAAGTTGGTCTCCTGTACATAGAGGACAGACTATCTTTAGTTTGATAAATAATTAAGGTCTAAAAGATAAAATGTAATTATTTTTCTGGTGACTCTTGACACTAAAATATTTAAATGGTAATATCAAGCTCTTAAATTCATTTCACAGACCATAAAACCAGTACTCATTCTATCAAAACCTCTCATAATAACCCAGAATCTAATGGCAAACAGAATTCAAATTGTTAAATCCTTGGCAGCTGCAAAGACTAATCATCCTATCAATTACAGTAATATGTCAAGTGTAAACCAAATCCTAGCTTGACCCCAATCAGCCATGTTAGCTGATTCAGGATCTTCTATTTGCTGTTACTCTAAAGAATGCATTCAACACACAAGACAAGGGCTGACTATAATTGTCAATTTGTTCATTTATCACAGCAATCAAGAGTCAAAAGCTATGCTTATTTTTTACAAAGGGAGGAATGGAATCACATATTAATCCTGGCCTTTAATGTAACACTATTCATTCCCTACATTAAGCAAGGGCTACGATGATGCAAATATTCATACTTAAATAGTGTTCTCAGAGCAGAGCAAACAAATCCATATCACAATAATATGAATGGAATGTTAACTATAGTACCTCATTATGTTTTTATGAATATAGCCATAGATTCAAAACTTGCAAGATATCATATCCTAAATAAGTAAAAACATTTTCATCATTTGTAAATTGATTATCCATGTAATTACACAAGTCAGAAATGACAGTTACCCACATACACATGAAACACTAGAATATTGTTAGTTGGATTTAAAAATAAACGTTAATATGACAATGACCGATTTTTCTGTAGCAGTGCAACTGACTACATGTTCAAAGCACTAAAATTTTATTTGTTATGATCCCAGCTGACCAGTCAATCCTGATCCCAGAATGAAACATTGCTTGAAAATGTTATACAAGAAGTCTGAATTTTGTTACCCTTTTACTATTGTTTTGCTTCAATGTCATTATGCAATCAGGACCAGAAATCCTATTGAACAGCACAGGATTCAAATGTCGTTGCTTGCAGAAAATGACAGATCAAAACCACTGGATCAACGAAACCAAGGTGATGGCCTCCTGCAGTGCCACAACAATGCCACCCGAAGGTTGCAGGAACAGCAACTCATATTCCGCTTGGAAACCCTGCAGCCCAATGGTATCAATGTGGATTTCACAAGTTTCAAAATCTCCCCTCCCCCTACCGCATCCCAAAACCAGTCCAGCTCGTCCCTGCCTCCCTAACCTGTTCTTCCTCCCACCTATCCCCTCCTCCCACCTCAAGCCGCACCTCCATCTCCTACCGACCAACCTCATCCCGCCCCCTTGACCTGTCCGTCCTCCCTGGACTGACCCATCCCCTTCCTAACTCCCTACCTACACTCACCTTTACTGGCTCCATTCCCGCCTCTTCGACCTGTTTGTTTCCTCTCCACCTATCCTCTCCTCTATCCCTCTTCTATCCGCCTCCCACTCTCTCCCTATTTATTTCTAAACCCCCTTCCCCTCCCCCTTTTCTGATGAAGGGTCTAGGCCCGAAACGTCAGCCTCTCTGCTCCTATGATGCTGCTTGGCCTGCTGTGTTCATCCAGCCCTGCACCTTGTTGTCTCGGATTCTCCAGCATCTGCAGTTCCTACTATCACCTGTCTAGGTATTATTTTTGCACATGCATTTAGCTAGTTAGCTATCCCTGTTTCTCTGAAATATTTTGTAACATGAGGTCTGATCTACAGACAACCCAAGGATTATGATGTGAGGATCCTTTGTTCCACTGGCGTCAAGTCATTGCAAACATGAAGGGAAATAAAGGTTAAACAAGGAAGACACAGTATTTACATAGAATTGATCCTGTGGTTGAAGAAATCCTTTGTCTGATCCTTTACCTCTCTGTGGGAAGTCTGGTGAGAAGGGAACGCTATCGCACTTGATAGGGTTCTTGCCTGATGACAGTGGATGTTGAACTCACTGTCATTTATTTTTCACAAAAAGAAAATCGATTGTTATCATATTACTGTTTGTGGGAGTTTGCAGTTTACAAATCGGCTGTTGTTTTACATTACAATAATGATAGCAGTTTGCATTGCAACCAATGATATACTTGTAATTTGAGACGTCCTGAAAGTGCTATGTAGATGCAAATAATTTATAGCTGTACAAAATGAAGAACAATCCATGTTCTCTCACCGAGATGTAGTGAATGACTGAAACACAATGGCTTTGACCTGTCAAAAAGCTAGATACTGCAGACACTGGAAACCTAGATAAAAAGAAAATGCTGAAAATACACAATAAGTCTGTATTTCCAGCATTTTCTGTGTTTTTTTTTATTTTGACTTCTAACAATTTTTCAGTTTTTCCGTAAAGATGCACTTGACGTGCAATGTGTACAAGTACACTATGGAAGGTTGAAACTGTGTTTTCATTTTGGTTATTTTTAACACAGGATGTGGCTCTCTGTGGTGTTTTGCTATATTTATAACTCATATTTGCAATGTGCATTTACTGTTCATGTCAAAACAATCTCTGCAGCCTGCCATTCAAGAAATTTTGCACAGGTTTCAACCCAAGAATATAAAATAATGGGAGGGTACAATTGTTTGTTTAACACCCTTCTTCCGGCTTTCTTGTTTTAAGTTTCTGCTTTAGTGATTCAGAGGCGAAGGCTGGGAACATGGGTTTATCCCACCACAGAACTGGTGGTCAAAGTTCCTTTAACTTCCAACACCTCTTCAATTAACAAAAGAAAATAAGTTATTGACAGAAGTACTGCTGTGCTGAGTTCTCCTCTAAACTTGATTCTTATAAACTGCCCACAAATATCATGACACAACCTACTTTTCAATCTATAGAAATGTAGCATTTGTAATCTTTCTCAGTTTAAAGTCAAATAGACATTGAAATTTGATTTACCTTGTTTCTTTTTGTTCTTTGTGGTAACACCTGATCCTTGTCCTTTCACCTCTGCTTACTCCGTAAGTAGCGAGAAACAGTTGATGTGAATTAATAGACGTGATATTGTACACTCTGAACTTTCTTCTAATCCTTATAATAATTTTGACTGAAGTGAAAGCCAATATAGACTTCATAATGAATAATTACTTTTTAATTGTCAGGTCAGTGTCCCCTTCATAAAGATGAAAACTGCATTCTGTGTTTCAGATGTAAGAGGTCCACTCACACATAGGATATCATGTGGAAAATCGCATCATGGACGTGCAATATGGAACACCAAATTTTGTGTTGTCACGGATGGTCAGTTGCTATTGCTGGACAAAGAAGAGGTATGTGGAAGTTTACTTTATGATAAAAGATGATGTGATGTTGTGAATGTAACATTACACTTGTATTCTATTAATATTGTTTTGGTTTTTTTTTTGGCCTTCTTATACAAGGAAGGATGTTTTGGCTGCAGAGGTTACCAGACAGATTCCTGGAATGGCAGGACTGATGTAGGGAGTGAGACTGGGATCAGTTAGGATTGTATTCACTGGAGTTTAGAAGGATGAGGGGTGATCGCGTAGAAACCTGTAACATTTTAACAGGACTAGATAAGGTAAATACAGAAAAGATACTCCTAATGAGCAGGGAGTCCAGAACCATGAGTCACAGTCTAAGAATACAGGGTAGGCCATTTGGGACTGAGACAAGGAGAAATATCTTCATCCAAAACATGGTGAGCCTGCGGAATTCTCTGCCACAAAAAACAGTCGAAACTGCTCCTATGATGCTGCTTGGCCTGCTGTGTTCATCCAGCCCTGCACCTTGTTGTCTCGAAATCAAAACATTGACTGTTTTCAAAAAGCAGATAGGTGTAGTTTATGGGACTAAAGGTGTTAAAGGGTATGGGGGAAGTGGGCACAGGGTATTAAGTTGGATGATCAGTCATGATTATATTGAATGGTAGAGCAGGCTTCTAGGGCTGAATGGCCTATTCCTCCTATTTTCTGTGTTTCGGTCATAAAAGACCACCCCTTTTTCTTTATATTTTTGATTGTGGACTGAAATGGAGAAAGAATTATCTTTTATAAATAGCAAAGTATTGTGGAAGGGATTGCTGTAATTTTTAAAAATAGGTTACCAAATTCATTTCACGTCATGTGTACACTGCTGCTGGTTAAAACAGCCGGGGTTGTGTGTGTGGTGTGTATATGTATGTACATCCATCTGTGGGATGTGTACAAGGAGATTTGGCTGGCAACAAGTAGCTGATTTGTTTTGTAGAGTCCTGACACGTTAAGTATGACCAAGGCTGTCAGTCTAGCAACAATCTGATAGGCTCCTGGGGAGCTGAAAGCCTTGTGGCACGAGTGATGCTGGCAGAAGTCTTTGCACTTCTGAAAGGGTAGGTGATCTGTGTCTTTCTCTCCAATAAAATACCTAAAGCGTGAAGAAAGCCAGTTTATTATCCCTCACCAGCTCTTGTAAGCTGTGGCTTTAAGCAGTAACTAAGAGATTTTGCAGTTGGTATTCTAATCACCTGTGCCTCCTTAAAGAAGAGCGCTTTTGAAGAACAATTAGTCCTAGCAAGCAAAAGGATCATCTTGGTGAATCCTGTGACCTGGGGCCATTCAATTGCTTTCTCAGTTCGACCCCTTCACCCATAGCGCTTTTATTTGAGCAGGCGCGCGCGCGCGTGTGTGTGTGTGTGTGTGTCAGTTTTATATAAGCGGGTTACAGTTTAACAGGTAGAATTATATGTCGACGCTTCATGGGTGTTTATTATAGATAGAATCTGTTTATCTTTAGTAAAAAAAATACTTTAGGCACAGAAAACTGGCCTGTATTTTCTAATGGCCTTGTTCTACCTGACAGGAAGATTGGGGACTTAATATACATTGAACTTTTCAACTTTTGTGATGAATAGTGGGGCTTGGTTTCCAGTATGCTACCCCAGTAAGCTGTGGCATTTTAAATAGTAAACTGAGCCCTCTGCAGATCAGGGGTTTCCAGACGCAATTGTTATTTTCAGCTGAACTAGTTGATCTTAGTGAGAACATGAGTTGAATTGCACTAATTTCTATTCTCGGATCAAGGAAATAAATCACGCTTTCTGTAACCCTTCTTGAAAAATATACAAATATTGATGTTGCATAAGAATAAATTCTATTATAATGTTCTCAGTTTTGCTGCTGTACTCTGACAAAATGGCAAGACTCATTTGACCTCTTTTGTATCATCACTTCCCTTTCTAAGACTTCCTGCACAACTTGCACGTGCTCACTGTTGTTATATAGCTGATTCTGAATGTGAGTAACGACTGTGAGTTAATGCTGGAGGACCACTGAAAGTCTGCTTAGCAGCAGTATTTGGATTTGAAAGTTGCAATTTGTCACAGACCTTAGACCTTAGAAAGGGTTGTTGAGCCCAAATCTCTGGAAAGCCTGCAAGCAAAGACCAGTCTCTTTCTTTGTCGTTCTGAGTAGAAAAAAATTATGTCTCTGGAAATGACTTTTAACTCGAGTAAGCACCTAAGATCAACTGACCAGCTACTGAATTGAGGGTCTGCAATTGTTCTGCAATTGAAAATTCTTAATATATTGTCAAAAGTCGATGAACTGTGTGGGGAAAGTCAATTAATTCCACCCTTGGCTTGGACTCTTCATCTACAGAATTTGTTCCTTTTTTTTGTCTATCTCTACTCGTGATATTTTTACAGAGCTGTTTGTCCTATTTATGAATGAACGTATGCATATTTGAGTTTAAAGGGGATATAGTTTCAATTTGCATAGCAATGGTTAATAATATGTTGTGCCACTTGTTAAAGGATAAGTTTGTTTGTAATTTTTTGTTAATTGGTAAAGCCCGGTGTGAGTTTCTTTTATCCCAGATAGCAGTCAAAGTCAGGCAACTTAACCAACTTGAGAATTCATTTACTCATTTATACATTTGTGACAGCTGTAGAGCAGTGGAGCTTGATTACCAGTGCATTCCTTCTACTCGGGTCACAGTGTACTTCTGGCCAAACTCCCATCTTCCATCCTGTATAAATTTGGCATCCAGACTGCCCACATCCCAACTCTCAGCAAGTCTAAGTAATTAATCACTCCTGTATTCACTGACCTTCACTGGCTCTTGGTTAAGAAAGGACTTTTTTTTTTATTTAACATGTTCTCATCCTTGTTTGCAAATCTCTCCATGGCCTTTATCCCTCTGTCTTTGCAACCTCTTCTGGTATTATGAATCTCTACGCTATAGTCACTCCCTTGATTTTAGCTGTTTATGTATCCCCTAATTGCTCTGTTACTGGCTGTGACTTTCACTGCCCTAACCATCTCTGTCTCTCTACTTATCTTTCCTCCTTTTTTAAGATCCTCCTTTTAAAACCTTCTTCTTTGATCAAGTTTTTGGTCTTCTCCTCTGTTAGTCCTTCTGTCTGGTGTCAGATTTTTTGATTTCTTTCATGATCAACATCTTGGGATGCTTTATTATGTTAAAGATTTTAAATGAAAACATTGTTTTAAATTAACATGCTGTTTGTTGTACGTTTCAGTGCTATAACTCCTATTTTAAGCAACTAATAATGTTTAGATTTTCATCTTTTATTTTAAATTTCCGAACTTGTGTGCAGGGATTTGTAGTAGCTAGGTCACGTAGGAAATACACTGCACTTATTTTTATTTACTTGCAAAATGGATCATTTGCAAGCAAAATGCCATCCTTAGTTGCATTGGTCTTGAATTTTAGCTTGTCTAAATTAACATGATCAAATTTTATAAAAATGTCTAATTTGAGTAGTGTCAGAAAATGCTAGATTTGTTGCACAAACGTTTGACTGCCTTTTGTTAGCAGTATCTTGCATGAAATTATAAGCAATGTTCTGAACCGAAATGGGCCATTCAATTTGATACCAGTAATTAATTATGCTTTGCACATGCATCATCCCACCCTTCTCTAACCCCTGACTACATACATGCTGTTTGAGTCAGTGACTGCTTATGGAGTGAGTTTCCTATTCTAATCACTATCTTGGTAAAGAAGTTTCTGCAGCATTCCTGATTAGATCTATTAATGATAGGTGCCATAATTCCCAGTCTGTTGATATACAGATAATCTGCCTTTCTGTCCTTTGCCTTTCTGTCCTTTGTATCAAAGTGGATAACTTTACATTTATTCACATTACACTTCATCTGCCATGTATTTGCCCACTTACTGAACTTGTTCAAAATGCACTGAGGCATCAATGCATTTTCCTCACGTTTGTTTCCTTCATCTAAATCATTAATATATATTGTGAAAAGCTGGGGTCCAAGCACTGACCCTTATGGAACTCAACTAGTCACTGCCTGCCACTCAGGCATAAATAGGGATTTTTCTATTCTTTGATTCCTGTCTGCCAGCCAGTTCTGTTCATGTCAGTACACTACCCCAAAACCCATTTGCTTTACCTTAATATGCTAATCTCACGTGGGATCTTATCAACACCCTCCTGAAAATCCAAGTAAACTGCATCCATCGCCCTCCCCCTTATTAACTGTATTTGTTGCATCCCCTCAAAAGTCTAATAGATATGTCAAGAATTTGATTTCCCTTTCTTATATAAATGCTTACTGAGTTCAATCCTGTCATTGTTTTCTAAGTGCTCTACTTTTAAATCTTTTATTATGGACTCCAGCATTTTCTCCAATATCAATATCAGGCTAACTGGTCTATTATTCGCTGTCTTCTCTCTCTTTATTAATAGTGTGATTGTATTAGCAACAGTTTGATCCATAGGAATTGTTCCAGAATTTTTATAGAATCTTGAAAGATGTCCACCAAGGCATCCACTATTTCTAGTGGCACTTCTTAGGATGTGGATTATCAGGCCCTGGGGATTTAGCTGCCTTTAATCTCAACTATTTCTGCAACACCATTTCCCTACTGATTTTCATTCAGTTTGTCCCTCTCTCAAGACCAATACTATATTCTCAGGAGCTACTGCAAAGGAACGTGTGGAGAATTTGGAGGTGGTGTTTTGGCCAGACCAGAACCTTCCCTCCCCCACCCGCCCACCGCAAATATGTTAAGAAAGTAGCCGAGATTTTTTTTTCCCCTTATTTTAAAGGTAACTGTAAGGTGCTGTGTTCCAGATGCAATTTGATCAGTCAAACTACTCAACGTTAAGCAAAACACTATTTGTTCATACAGTGTAGTTAAAATACAACAAAAGAATAAAGAAAGGAATTGACTTTTCTGTAACACTATTTGAATGTTTAACAAAATAATAGATACAGTAACTATTACTAATCAACTGTTCCAATACAGTAACATCACATAAACACACCTTTTGATAAAAGCCACATTCAGAAAACAAATTATCTCACATGTGATTTTCCAATCCAGGAGGAAAGAGCATCAAAAGACAATTCTGAAAGAAAGAAGGAGAACTCCAGCTTTCAGCTGTAGTAAAGAGAGACATGGCGGCTTTTCACAACCCCAGCAGCTTCTGTTGTGGGAGTTTGATCACACCCCTTCAGGCTACTTGTTTGTTCCAACTTCTTAAAAAAAAAAAAAAAAAATTTAAACCTTACAAGCTGTCTACTTTCTTATAGACTGCTCGACACCTCGCGTTCAATCCCCCTCTTTCAAAAAAAAGGACAAAATAACTTCTTAAAGCTACATCATCATTATGGTCACCATTGGAATTCTCACACTTGCTCCTCCTCTCCTGTGCTTCTGAGACAACTGTTGTGCAATGAAATTGGCTGCGCTACTTTCCTTTCAGAGGCCATTCCCAACAACAACAACAAAGCAGCATATCTGTTTTGCATGGGCCTAGCCACAGAGGACTTCTGCCTATCTAGTTCATTTTCACTGTGTAATGGTCATCCGTTCCATCCCTGCCTCTGCTTTCTTAGTCTGTGGAGTGACCACAATTCTGTATGTGCTATCTACAATGCTCTCAACCTTGCAGATGGTCCACAGTGTCCTTCAGCTGCTACTCCAGCTCTGAAACATGGACTTCCAAGAGCTGCAGCTGGAGTTGCTTCTTGAATATGTTCTGGTTCCGAGCACTGGAACTGCCCTGGACTTTCCATGTCGAGCAGGAGGTGTATACCAGGGCTTTGAGCTCAAATTCCATTGCTCACCCCTTTAACTTTAACTTAAACTCCTAGATTGCTCTTTTTAAAATCAAACAATATTAATTACTCTAGGGCCCTTCTTCTCTGGACCTTTGCACTATTGCCCTTATAAGCTATAACTCCAAAATAAAGACCTCATAAACACAGTACAAGTGCTCACCTGAACTTAGTAACCCAATTAGATGCTTTGTTATCCCGCGTCACTTTTTGCAACCTGACATCACCTCAGGAACTCCATTTCTGGATTCAGTGAAGGTTTGTTCTGCTTCGTTCTGACTGAGCTTGATCTGGACCTTGCCCCTCAGGTTTTTATTATTAAACCCAACTGCTCTGATGTCAAAGGTAGCCTAGGTGAGGAGTTCATAGAATATTTTCTAGATAGTTTCTTTGAACAGCACATTCTGTAGCTGACCAGAGAGCATGGTATACTAATCTTGATATTTTACATTGAGATCATTTATGACCTCATAGAGAAGGGCCCCCTTGGTAGCAGTAATCACAATATGATTGAATTTTATATGCAGTTTAAGGGTGAGAAGAATGGGTCCAAGAATAGTATTTTAAAATTAATTAAGGGCAGGTTTGAGCTGCATTCCCTCTACTTTTTCTCCTGATGCATGTTTCACGAGGTCAGCACAGCTCAAAGGAAACATTTAATTATTAGGTATGAAAACAGAATGAGCTACAGTCAACTTGGAAATTAGAGTGAGGAGTAGGTCATCCATGGAAGATATTTTAAGGGGATATTTCAAGGAACACCATATGTACATTCCAATAAGAAGGGAAAATGTTCAAGGGAACCCAACATCTGTGATTAACTTAAAAAAAAAATGTTAAAGATTGTTTGGTAAGAGAACACCTATTTTTGTTTTAAGAACTATAAACTGAACTGGAAGCTGGATTGCTATAATTGAAGTACCTGGAGAGTTTTGCAACTTGAAAATCGATTGTTGTATATTGTTAAGCAGTGCAATACAATATTGCTGAATGAAGCAGTAAGAGGGAGAATTCGAGACTGAGCTTCACAGAGAATCTTTCAAGTTCATGAAGATCTGCTTGCTAGTTGCCCTCTCTATTGGTGGATCTATATAGTGTTAAAAAGCTGGGGGAGCAAAAGAACTTCCAGAGCTTGCAGACAGAAGCATATATCTGTCGGTGTCTCTTATGTGCTCTCTCTCTCGCATGTGCGCTCTTTCTTTCTGTAGGTTCATCTGGTCAACCATTACATCAAAGAACGACCATCCACAACAGACAACAGCAATATATAAAGTTGACATGATGAATCTGGTATCTACTTGAGAAAATAATAGTTATATTGTTTACTTGAAAATGCAGATTTCTATATCATAATTCCATGAAACAGGTTGTTGCTGCCCTTTTATTCACTCGTCTAAAATACAAGTCAAACAAGATCATTCCCTGATGTCTTAATTGCTGAAGATCCACCAAGTCTGAAATGAGATGTTCACAGTGTGAAGGTCATGGTTTGCTTCTGAACTGATTTGCAATGGAATTGAAACATTTTCAGGCTAGAGATAGAAACAGAAGCTAGTTTTTGTATGTCATTGCTCATCCGTGCCCTCTACTGGAAAATGTGTTAATTTAGGTCCTTTCATTTAGTTGTATAGTCAAGTGTTTAATTACCATTCCAGAATTTATGTACACTTCCTGCATTGTTTGAGGTGCTAATTTTTAGACGGCATGGTTGCTTTAGAGCCAAACGTCAATATGAGCCACTTCTTTAGGCACAGAAGAGAAAGATTTAGAATCCACACTGGAGTCTCTCTCAAATTGAAGCTAGAACAAGAAGATAAAGATTGTCCTTCCCTAGATCTTCCAGAAAGGTAATATTAAGCCATCATTTTTTAATCTAACTACTAATAACTAAGTTTATGGGTCATCTGCATAAGTTTTTAAGTTTGAGGTCATTGACCACCATTGTGCCCCATTTCTGCTTCTGGTAGTAATGTGAAAATTATATTACAAAGAGATTATTTTGTGCAGCATCTTTATTAATGAGGGACATTCACGCGGATGTAGAGGCCATGGTAAACATGTGTCACTGAAAACAGTGTGAGAATTCCTGTAATGAGTGTTGCTGTACTGAAAATAAAATTTCCTGGTGCTAATGGGATTTTCACTGTGTGAGTCCTATTAAAAATGCAATACAGTGGCCAATGATTTTAGATAACAATGCTTCTAATGGTTTTTTTTCATTTTTTGAATGGAGACTCAGTCAGCATATGAATTTGAAAAGGTTTAGTGTAGCGGTATGTTGTCAGTGGAGTCAATCTTGATTCTTTGATCTCATAGTAATGGTTTCCATCTGGATAGTGATATCCAGTTTTGAAGAAGGCTGCAGTATTTTGAAGTACCAGTTTCCAACTTTGTAGGTGAAAGATACGAATTATGGGAATAAATCTTAAAACACAAATCTGTGTAGTTAAGCAAAACACACCAGATAAGACAGCAATAAAAGTTGTATGCTTCTACTTCAATTCCAGATCCAAGTTAACAATATGTAAGTAAAATTGTAACTGAACATTCTGAACTTCAATACATTGATGCAGTTACCAATTTAATTCCTGTACACAACTATTACAGTCTTTGGGATTTGCATATGTTGCACAGTGTTCTCTCACTGTTCTCTCACTGTTCAGTAATCTATTGAATTACCTATTAAATGGTTTTAAAATGGACTACTACTAAAATATTATTTCCATCGTATTGTAGCAGTCTTTTATTATATTAGTCATTAATGTCTTGTGCTGTGGTACAGTTTGATTATTATGATTTCAAGCTGTGTGGTTATGATTAAGTCAAACTAGTATTATTTGCTTAAGGAAATCAATTTGGTCTTTTAATTTCATTAGCAGCATTATTCCTTTTGGTGTTGAAGACTTGCATAGATGTTCAGTAAATATTACAGATATGCAAAGGGTCTATGCTTAAAATAGTTTTCACTGTATTTTATTGTCCATTTGCTTGCTGCTGTTATCTTGAATGAAATTTTTCAGGTTGGTCTGAAAATACTCACATTAAAACAAAAAAGTTTGAAAGCATAGGACTTGTCTCAGCACTTGGATAAATGAATATTTGATCACAAGAAGCTGAATTTGATGTTCATAAACAAAAACTGTCTGCTCTGAAGCCCTTGCCGACAGGGTTAATAACTAATTTCCTGTAGGTATATTTATCTGTGTTGTACTTCTAGACATTGCCCATTTTTATGCTTTATTTTACTATTTAATTATGTATTTGAGTAGTTATTTGTTTTAGCCTGTAAGTCATTGCCCTGTGTGACAATATTTGACACTTAACATGTAGTGAGAAGATACTGAATCCAATAAACAACTTGCTGAAAGTGGTGCCATCACTGACTAATTTCATAGGTAGACACATTATTGAGCATGAGGGAAATTTTTAGAAATGTCTAAAGGATGATCAAGAAATTGATGAAGAGAGAAAGTAGAATATAGGAGGAAACTTCTTTTTAAAAAAAGAAAATAAGAGCTGGGGTTGTAAATGTTTTAACAGGCAAGTAAAATTGAAGAAAAGTGACTTTACATGTCGGTCCACTTCAGGCGGAGACAGGAGAATAAGAAAATGGCAGAGTTATAATTCTTTTTAAAAAAAATTGCCATCATAGTGGAAGATGCAAATAAATATGCTGGAGATGGTGGAAACTAAGAATAAGGAAGTTAAAATAGTTAATTTCTCCAGTACATTTAAAAAAAACTATTATTAATGGGGCTAAAAAATGAGAATTCCTTTAAAACTAGTGGCCTAATCGTACGATTTTAAGAGATGGCTGCAATCACAGTGGGTCATTCTTCCAGAATTCTCTCAGTCTCTGTAGGTTGACAGATACAGCTATAGCTTCTGCAAGACAAAGAGTGTAACAAAACAGGGAATTGTTTGCTTGTTAATATGACGTCAGTGGTAGGAAAGATGCAAAGAATCTATTATTAGGAATTTTATAACAAGACATTTTGAAAATGATTAGTCAGTCAGCACTGCTTTTATGAAAGGGAAATTATGTTTGACAATTCCTTTTTCTTTCGAGGTCTAACCGGCAGGTGTTGGGAATACATTATATTTAAGTGGTACAAAGAACTGGAATATAGAACTATTTGGATATTCAGGATCAAAAAAAGGGTTTACGAAGATTTTGAAAGAACATTTGATTTGTTGGAATTGTTCAACAGTAATGTGGGCTGTAACTTAATTGCTAGTTACTAAAAACCAAGTAACTTTAGAAGGGAGATAAGCAAAGCTTTTAAGAGATAAGAGATGAGGTTTATTACTTCTATTTGCTGGACAAATGTGATTTGGAAGAAATGGGGCCTACAAACTGGAGGTTAATTAGCAACACTCTTCTAGAGTTGGTTTCTGTTTTTCCAGGATACCTGGACATGGGTTTAGAAGGGAAAGTCCTCAATAGCTTCCATCAAGATTTATTTTCACTTTTTTTTTTTAGGAAGTATCCGGAGAGTTCTAAAACATCAGTACCTTTTTGACTGCCTCATAAACCCTAAAAGTTGAACTGTTACTTCTGTCCATAGACTAGAGTCTAACTGAATTTCTATCTGAATTGAAGTCTAGTCTGAAGATTTTTGATCACTCTGATGTTCAGTATTTAAATCACTTTGACAGGAAGCTCTAGGAATTGAGAAGTCATCCCATTTTGTCCTTTTGAGTTCAGACACTTGGCCTACAGGAGTATCTCTACAGACTTTATTGTTGTCTTTGTCCTGTGAATGTGTTTGTTTGAGATTAAGGGGATATAGTTCAGGTTTATAAAATCATGAGGAGCATAGATAAGGTGAACAGCAAAGGTCTTTTCCCTAGGGTGGGGTTGTTCAAAACTAGTGGGCTAGTTTTTAAGGTGAGAGGAGAAAGATTTAAAAGTGACCTGAGGAGCAAATTTTTCACCCAGAGGTTGGTTAGCATGTGGAATGAACAACCAGAGAAAGTGGCAGATGAGGGTACAGTTACAACATTTAAAAGGCGTTTGGACAGGTAAATGAAAAGGAAGGGTTTTGAGGCATATGGGCCAAATGCAGGCAAGTGGGACCAGTTTAGTTTGGGCAACTTGGTCAGCATGGATGAGTTGGACTGAAGGGTGTGGTTCCATGCTATGTGACTCTGTTTTCTTTCCCCTTGTTTCAATGCCAAGTTCCAAATATAAGTCATAGCAATATCTACCTTATTTCATTTAATTTATTAGCTAATCTTGTCTCAATTCTATGCAGCTCACAATTTCCCCCCCCTCTCCTGAGAAACTAGAAACTGACAGTTCCTGTCTTGAAAGTCAGAGCATTTCCTGGTTGATGCTGAGACAACAAGGTGCAGGGCTGGATGAACACAGCAGGCCAAGCAGCATCATAGGAGCAGAAAGGCTGACGTTTCGGGCCTAAACCCTTCCTGTGGTTTGCATAGCTTTTTAGCTAGAGGGCAGGGATCGGTTGGTAGTTTGTAGAAGATGAAGTTGGTGAGAACTGTTGAGTGGAGATGTGTGCAGTAGTGAAGTTGGTAGCCCATGACCATTTGGTGAGGTTTGCGTGCAGTGGCAAAGTTAGAGAAAGTGAGGTAGCAGAGGGAGAATAATGATACTTGCCTTTTGGAGTATAGATGAATCATTGGCCTTTCTCCTTTTACGACTCTGCATTTGTCTGACTTTGGTGACAATACAGAACCAGGCTGCTGCGTGTGTCCATGCTCAGATGTGTTTGGTGCCATAGCCTCCTTAGGGAATCTGCATAATATAGGCAACGTAATGAACATATAGATAGGCGGAAAAGTGCTTATGGAAATTGACTAAAAGAGTTAGGAGGTTTTTCTAAATACTAAAATTTTAACAATTTAGTCACAATGTGATGGGATAAATTACTGTTGGATTAGATTGTTGAAAGGAAGTCAGTGGAATGGAATGAATTCTTATTATTCAGAGTATTGTGAATCTTGGAATTCTGTACCCAAGAATGCTGTAGAAGTTCAGTCGTGAATACGTTTAAGGTAGAGAATGGTGTTTAGAAGCAAGTCAAGGATGCAAAGAAGTGTGGAGAAAAAGTATTGGGATGGATAATCAGCCATGGTCACATTGAATGGCGGAGGGGGCTTGATGGACTGAATGTCATAGTTCTCCGTGGTATGCTGAGAATGAGCGATCTGCAGCCAATTTTGATACATGGTTTATGAAGATCCAAAATCTGCATCTGCCCATCCTTTTGGAATTTTGACCGGTTTTGTCCTGTCCGCAAAACATAGGGTGCAACCAATCCAACCAATTACTGCCCTGTCAGTCTACCTTTGATCATTTAGCCAAGTGGTAGATGGTATTGCTGACATCATTAATAAGCCACATTTATTCAGCAGCAACCTGGTCACCAGTCCTCTGTTTGGCCACTGGGGGGCCCTTAACTTGGAACCATGGCCCTTAACTTGCATGGGCAAAAACAAAACTAAGTTCCAGAAGTGAGATGTAAGTGACTACCTCAACATTGTTACGACCAAGTCTGGAGGGATGAATTAATTATTGTTTTCACTGCTGAGGTTGGAGTAGCAGTTTGGAAAGTTGCGTTTTTGCAATTCGACATGTACTAGAACTTGTTTAAAGCTATACAGGAACAAACCAGACAGATGTATTGAATTAGAAAGTGAAAGTGTTTGTTTTGATATACTTTTATTGAGTTCTTCTGAAGTCAGTTCTTAAACTCCAATCAGTCCTTATACCAGCTATTGCAGAAACTCGGCTGAAGTTCCTGTTTTTTTTTCCTTTTAAAACAATTTTCCGTAACTCTGTATTCCAACTTTAACAGATAGGTTTGAGCCTGAAAAGGCTGAGAACTGCTATCCCTTTCATGCAAAAGGATGTTTTGATGTTACTGCTTAAAGTCACCCACCCTCAAGGTCATAATCATAGCTTTTGACAACTAACAAGATGCCATTGAAATGGCCATGGGACCTCTGTACCCATTTTTTTGCATGATGGGTTTTGGTGTAGTTCCTTTCTTGTCTGACTACTCCTGTAGAAAGTTATCTAATTTCAGTTTTATTTTTCTTAATGTGAATCTCTCTCTCTCTCTTTGAGGTGTTGTTTAGGGTCCATTTTGTAATTTGCTTGTGTTTTGGCCAGCTTACTGGTCACTTGGCTTCTGCAGTCATTTTAAGACAGTGCTCTGGCTCATTCAGAGTTGTTTTCTTTCAAATGCAAGAGGTATTTAATCAGCAGATGATATTAAATAATAATAGTCCATATATTACAACCCACACCAGCATCAAGAAGGCAACATTAGACTGAGTGTGGAATCCGGGAGCCTGGCAAGTCTGGAGTCTGTAGGAATCTGGGGGTACAAGTCTTCACTGGTTGGAGACATTCCCAGCATAAAGGTTATGGTTGTTGGAGGCCTATCAGTCCCAGAATATTACTGCAGGAGTTCCTCAGCATAGTGCTCTAAGCCCTATCATCTTAGCTGCTTCATCAATAATCATTTCTTCAATACAATGGGTTTTGGTTTGGGATATTTGCTGCTGATTGCATGGGATCCTCAGTTGGAAGCCATCTTTGTCTGCAATCGGAAAGACTTGAACAACATTTGGCTTGGGCTTTTAATTTGCAAGTAACATTTGCAACACATGCCAGGCAATGACATCTCTAACAAGTGAGAATCTAATCATCTCCCCTTGACATTCAGCATACAGTTGAATCCCCCACCACCAAGGTCTTCGGGTTGACCATTGACTAGAAGCTTAATTTATGAAAAGTCATAAAATCTATAGCTATTGAGCTGGACAGAGGATACACCTCTTGTGGCTAGCTCCTGACTACGTATAGCCTGCCTATTACTACGTATATTTATAGGGAGACAGTGGTGTAGTAGTAATGTTACCTGAATTAGCAATCCAGAAACCCATACTAATGCTCTGGAAACATGTGTTCAAATCCCATGACAGCAGCTGGTGATTCAGTAAAACCTGAAGCTAGTCTCAATCATGATGATCATGAGATTTCATTGAGTTTTTGGGAAATCTGCCATTTTCACATGGTCTAGCTTACATGTGACACTGGACCGATAGCAATGTGATTGACTCTTCATTGCCCTCTGAAATAGCATAGTAAGAGTGACTGACCAAGACTGCAGCAACTCTTGAGACTTGTTTAATAACCCACTCCAAACCTGTGAACTGTATGGCTAGAAATTTCAGGGAAACAGATGCGAAGGAAAACCACCTCTTAAATCTCCATCCAAACTTCACACTATCCTGATCAGAACGCTGTTGGCATTCCTTATCTATTGCTTGGTCAATTTCCTGGATCTCCCTTTCAAACAGCACTCTGGACATACCTTCACAACATGGACTCTTGAAGTTTAAGAACGCGACATGCTATCACTTTCTCACTGGCAATTAGGGAGGGGCAATAAATGCTGACCTGGTCATTGACACTAAAATCTCAGGAGTGAATTTACAGAAAATCAAGAAGAATTAGAGTGAAAATTAGGAATTCATGTTTCCTCATCATTCTTAAAATGAAAAGCCAGCAAATATTGATATAACTGAACATGGAGGCAAATCCTAACCAGAAACTATATATGCATTAATAATTTCGTCGTTTAAGCTTCTATATTTTGCCTGCAGATAAAGGAATAATTAAAGACAGCTGTTGTCTGCACATGCATTTTTCATATGACACTTCAGATTTGAGTTTCCCTTTAGCTGATGCATCAAATTCAATGACCTATCTGTAATTACTATGCATTAGATGCATTTGATAGCCTTGACTGCATGAAGGCAGATAAAGACCCAATGAATCCCCCGATGTGTTGTAAAAATTTATTGACACAGTTGATTAATGAAGAAGATATTCCAATCAAGATGTTTATGGACAGTTATTCTCCTGTGGGTTTTCTTTCTAGATTCATCCATTGCTGCTGCAAGAACGGCGAGCAGAGTCATGTAGGGCAAGGCTACTACGTCGAACTGTTAGTGTTCCTTCTGAAAATCAGTTTCCAGAATGTCAACCAGTTGGATCAGAGGAGCATGGTGAGTTGTTGAAATTGTCAATTGTATCTTGCTGAGGATACCTATTCAGTGAAATAATTGTTCTTCCAGTTCCAATTTTAATAAAGTCTGTTTGAGGTAGCCAGTTTTGATTAAGTCCTTGTGGAAAAGTTATCAAATTTCAATTTCTCTTTTATTGGCATTATTTGATTTAATAATAGATATAATTGATATTCGTAAAACATTTATTGTTCATACTTGAATTTATTTGAAACCAAGAGGTCAAAACAATTTGCATTATGGACTTGTATTTGGGCACAGGCTGTATGTGTGGAGAGGCTATAGAATACAACTGTTTTAGCCCAAGCAAGATTTCCTTGTCAACGTTCAAAATAAAAATATCACCTCCACGGTATGCAACAGAAACAAATGGTCCGTTTTAAGTAGCAGTTTAAGCAGCTTTTGATGCAGTGAAATGATATTGATTTCTTCCTATGATGCAATATTTGCCCACATTGTGAACGTGTTTTTCTAAATGCAGGTAACAGTGGAAATTGACATCCAGTTATGCTTGTTTTGAAATGACAGCCAGTTTAAATTTCCCTTTCCAATGATTTAGTCTTGAAGAAGCTGACAATGGTGTTTGAAGGGAGCCATAGTTTTGAGTGCTTTCTGTGACCTTTTCATGTATTGTGAGCACCAAAAAGTCTCTTTCAATTTAAACAGATAATTCTAAGCCACTGTGGCTTAATTTATTTGTACAGATCATTGATTATTGTCTTGAACATCATTTTGTTTGTGTATACTTCTATTTCTTGTGACTGTTTGGTGACAGTTCTTCAGATTAAATGTTTTCATCTTGTGCCAACTGTAAAAGTTCACAAAATGCTTGGTTCATGCTGTTTAACATTTGATATTTAAGACATATGTATGGCATTTCTTTGCCTTTTTTAGTAATGTTAACCAATTCATTTAAAATGAACTGATTATTACCTACATTAGAATAACAGACAAAATTGTCAAATGAACAGCATGACAATGCTAATAATCTTTAATTCTAATAAGTGCTACAGGTCTTCAAAAATATAAAAGTAGATAAATCTCCAGGACCTAATCAAGTGTATCCCAGGACATTATAGAAGTTAGGGAGAAAATTGTTTGGTGCCAAGCATAAATATTTGAATAATCTATAAAGAGCGTATGAAGTACTGGAGCCTGGAGGGTGGCTAATTTTGTGCTAGTGTTTATGAAAGTCTATAGGGAGAAGCCTGGAAACTGTACATCTGCAAGTGTGAAATTGATCGTGGATATGTTGTTGTTGGTGATTCATGTACATACATTTTGAGAAGTAAGGATTGATTAGGGATAGTGAGCATAGCTTTGTGCATGGGAAATCGTGTGTCTCAAACTCGACTGAGTTTTTTAATGAAGCGGTAGATGCTGATTACTTGGCCTTTGACAATGTTTCGCATGGCAGACTAACTAGTAACGTTAGACCACATGGGATTCAGGGTGAGCTTGCCAGTTGGATACAATATTACTTTTGTGGTAGGAGACAGAGGGTGGTGGTAGTGGAGTTTTTTTTTGGACTGAAGGCCTGTGACCAGCGATATTCCACAGGGATTAGTACTGGATCCATTTTTGTTTGTCATTTATAGAAATGACTTGGCTGAGAATGTAGGAGGCATGATTAATAAGTTTGCAGATGACACCAAAATTGGTGGTATTGTGCACAGTGAAGAGGGTTATTTAAGGTTTCAAAGAGATCTTGATCAATTGGGTCAGTGTGCTGAGGAGTGGCAGTTGGAGTTTAATTCGGATAAACGTGAGGTATAGCATTTTAGTAATACAAACAAGAACAGGACTTCTGTAATTTTAATGGTAGGGTCCTGGGTAGTGTTGTAGATTAGAGAGACCTAGGGATACATAGTCCTTTGAAATTTGTGTCATAGGTAGACAGGGTGGTGAAGAAGGTGTTCAATATTCAAACCTGCCTTCAATATTCAAACCTTTCAATATTCGAGTTGGGACGCATGTTGAGGTTGAACAGGACTATGGTGAGACTTCTTCTGGTTTACTATGTGCAGTTCTGGTTGCCCTGTTATAGGAAGGATGTTATTAAGCTAGAGAAGGTTCAGAAAAGATTTACTAGGACGTTGCCAGGAATGGAGGGTTTGAGATATAAAAGTAGATTGGAAAGGGTGGAACTTTTTTCACTGGAGCGAAGGAGATTGACGGGGGACCTTACAGGGGTTTATAAAGTCATGAGGAGCATTGATAAGGTGAGTAGCAAAGGTCTTTTCCCTAGAGTGGGGAGCTTCAAAAGTAGGGGGCATATTTTTAAGGTGAGAGGAGAAAGGTTTTAAAAGGACATGAGGGGCAACTTCTTTTACATAGTGGTTCGTATGTCCAATGAACTGCCAGAGAAAGTGGTGGAGGCAGGTATAGTTACCAAGTTTAAAGAGGCAATTGGATAAATGCATGAATATGGGCAGTGTGGTGGGTCCTGTCTGAGGCCCTTGCGGTGTCATTAGGGCGCTGTTTCAGCAATGGAGGTGCTGTGGATCTAGTCTTGCTCCATGTAGCTTCAGAGGCATTGTTCCGTTGCCACTTCAGAAACCCAGGAGTTGTGGAGGGAACAAAAAATGAACTTTGGCTTAACTTTATCTCAAATATTTCTAAGTTCTGTATTTAAAATGGTGCTAGATTATGGCGACTTATACACTTTTCACTGTGTTTTCATAACTACAAGTGACAATAATTGAATATACTATACTGTGTCGAGGAGGCACATGTTTCAGATCTTTCGCCTCAAGACGGTAGCAGTTATATCATAATGAAGCAATTAGGTTGTGATGAAGTTTCTTGGACATCCTAATCTTTGTAGCACAATACTCAAAGCCTCATGATGTATTGAGCCACATGCTTCAATCAAGTTGACTTACTGCAATGAAGAATTCTGCGTTCTCAAAATTTTTTCCTGGATTTGGGTGGCAACAGTGAGTATATTTCCCTGGGAAATCTAAAGACACACCATCTGAGAGGATTTCAGGTAGGCAATTCAGGGAATGCGTGGCAGGATTTTCTGTGTGTAAGCTGGAGCGCCTGAGTTTCCACAGCATGATTTATCTCCCATTCTGAAGAACAAGTTGTCATGAAGTTGGGGTCATGGTTTGTCCATTTGAACCTGTTATGTACGTGGCCCTGGTGGTTTCAAAATATTTTTGCATGTTATGATGGTCAGCATATTGTTTGATCTCTCTCTTGCTGGCTTTCTCTTCCCACAATATGTACCTTATCTTTCAGATTTGTCTTTGAGTGTCAGCTTTGAGCTGCTGGAAGGCTGCTGCCTCAACTTGTTACCTTGAATTGTTCTGCCAAGCAATGGGCGCTGTTTGTTTCTGTTTTACATTTAATTTTCATCCTCTTGGACTTTGATAATTATGCTGAGATGGTGCTATGTGGAGATTGAAACAAAAACAATCAGTTGAGTTGGGGTAGAATGGCTCCACTCTCTTCCCACTTATTTGACCGCAGTGGTTTAATTTTAAAAGAATACATTTGCCAATTAACTGAATGTGTAATTGATGATGGGCCAGTGTCAATTGATGGGCTCATCTGCCAATCTTACCGGTTTTTCGTTCTGGGCTTATAGATGGCATGCACTGCTATGACTGTGTTGATAGTGGAGAGAATGATTGTTGAAGTTGGTGGATGACAGTTGTGTGGGTTACTTTGTCCTGGATTGCGTTGAGCTTCTTCTGTATTGTCGGAGCTTCACTCATCCAAACAAGTGAAGAGTACTCCACCATATTTCTGACTTGTGCCTTGTAGATATTGGACAGGCTTTTGTGGAGTCAGTAGATGAGTTACTCACCTCCGTATTCCTAACCACAGATCTGTTGTAGACAGTCTGTCTTTGTATTGTTATGGTCCCAGTTATTCTAATACTGGACAAATCAGATCTCGGACTGAAATCTGGCCTGATAGATCATGTTTTGTTTTAATTGCAAATTAGGTCATCTTACTGACCAAAACACACACAATGTTGCAGTTTGTTTTAACATTAAAACAGAAATTTATTAACCAAAAACTAGTATAATCCAAATTATTTATTTATAACAATAATACAAAGATTTTTAAACACATGATAAAAGTATAATCCCGTTCATCCCAAAACATTCCTTTACAAATTTTAAACAAAAGCAATATCCTTTGTACAGTACCCAAAAGCTCAGCATGTCCACAAGAACTCTTACCAATTTTTATAGATGCACCATAGGAAGGATTCTGTCTGGATGCATCACAGTATGGTTTGGCAACTGCTGTCCCAAGACGGCAAGAAACTAGAGTTGTGAACACAGCCCAGTCCCATCACGCAAACCAGCCTTCAATCCATTGACTTCAGCTATACTTCCCCCTACCTCGGGAAAGCAACCAACACAATCAAAGACCTCTCCCACCCCGGTTGTACTCTGTTCCACCATCTGTCAGAAGATACAAAAGATGTACGCATAGGAATAGATTCTTTCCTGCTGTTATTAGACTTCTGAATGGACTTCTCAAATTGCAAATTTAATGTTGATCTCACTGTCTGTCACCTTCTCTGCAGCCGTAACATCATATTCTTCACCATGTTCTATAACCTTAATGCACTTTTAATGGTACAACCTGTCTTTATTGCATGCAAAACAGAATTTTTCACCGTACTTACCTACATGGACAATTAATCAAATCAAATCGAAAGCACCCAATGTTAGGTGTTCACACCAGGAATTTTTTTCTCTAACACCTCTAAGCTTAAGATAATTGTGACTTCAACTTGTCAATTGAAAACGTTGATAGCTTCTTCCTGGAGCTATCGTACACCTGAGCTTAAATGTACTCGGCTTCAAGTAACACTTTCAGTGTTATAACCCAAAACTTCTAGTTTGGGAATGCCACTGACTCCTTACTCCAGGGTAATATAATTTTGCTATATTCTCCCCTTCTCAATAACACTACTCCGTATAACCATCTCCATCCAAAGGCTTTGTAGAACTGCTCAAAATAAGACTGAAAACAAAGTCTCTTTCTCTAAATATATGGGTGTTTCCCCTAAGCTTAAAGGTTTGGAAATTTCTAACAGCCCTTAAAATACATTGGTTTATCTTACTATGTATAATGACATGATAATAGACAGTTGAACCAAATCGGGTTTTCTACATCTGGATTTGCAACACAGTAAAATTAAAACCTTCAATGACCCTCCAAATTGAGCCCTTGACTTCTTAACCAGACTTTTTGGATAACTAGTGCCATTCTCGATTCCGGGTCTGTAGCTTTAAACAAAAGATTGAGCAATTTATTAACAATGTAATAATTTTATTAGAGCAAATTAAATAAGAAGTAATTTAGTTGGTCTGTGTGTTAAATCCCAACCCCTTGTTTTCAGCCCAGTTCAGATAAGAGATAGACAAACAAACAAACAATTAAGGGATAAATAAAAGAAAATAGCAAAACTGGCCAGACTACTTAAGTGTTCCACAATGTTGTTCCATAAGCAAAGATTATCATTTCTTGGTTGAAATCTTCAGAAAATCAATCAGGGTTGTGTTTACAGTTCACTCTGGGGAAAAAGGCAATAGAGCTTAGTTTGCTATTCTTTGGACTTCCAAGATAAGGGATGTCAAATAGGGAGCTCTCAAACCTTCATGCTGGAGCATCATCAACCACTATTCTTTTTTCACTGAAAACACAGTCCGAAACGCAATTCCAACTCCTACACTCCCTGTCAGACTGATTGTCTCCTCCATGAGGTCCCAGTCTCCATTCAACATCTGCTATCTGCTTGAGTGTAAGGTTTTTCTGGACTTGCTGGTAGCAGTTCACAGGTACTGATCTTGTTAATAGCGAATTCTGCTATCTGTTTAAACATAGGCTCTTCCCTGGCGATGAAGCATTTGTAGAGCCTTTTAGTCAGGTACCAAACTTCAATGAACCTCCATGCCTGGCCTCATGAATTAGAAAAAACTTATTTGGTCTGTTTTCCTTTTAATGCAAGCTATTACCGACAGTCCAAAAGTCATCTTTTGCTCACAGTTCCTAGTTCACAACTCCAAATCAATATTGATTCAAAGAATTAAAACAAAAATAATGAAAAATCAGTGAGGGTTCTACTAAGTAATAAAACAACTTAAGGAAAACAAAAAAACTATTGATGTTGCCACAGTAGTGTTCTCAAACTGTTTTTTTTAAAAAAATCACTTTGGCTGCAGAACTACTTGCAAGTTAATTACTAGTTTCAGATGCACAGAAAACCAATAAGTCATAAGCCCAAAATCCAAACCCCAACTTAAAATAAATGATATTAAGTATATGTGTGTGTGTGTGTGTGTGTGTGTGTGTGTGTGTGTGTGTATATATATAATATATATATTATATGTACATATATATTTATATCTTGTTGGAGATGGTCATTGTCTGACACTTGTGTGGTGCAATTCAAGGTCAATGGTTTGTATGATTTTTTTCCACCCTGTTTTTGCCATTGCTTTCAGCCCACTCTAGCATGGCAATGAGGACTCAATCAAGCAGTTTTGGAACTACTTGTAGAGAACATGTTATTTATGGCTGTCCATGCGTGTCCATGTCCATCTAGCATTCAGTTCATAAACTGTACCTGGCAGAGATCTGGGAGCTGAATCCTCATCTGTACCTCTCCCCATTACTTTCCTGTTTCTATTGTGCTAATGCCAACTGACTTCAGTTGGCATGTTCAAGTGACTCACTGTTCCTCCTATACACTTTTAGACTGTGAATTTATATCATAGATCTATTTTATTAATTGAGTCTGATCCTGCTCCATTTTCCTCCTGTTGAATGAATTGGCTAAGATGTTCATTATTGTGTTTGGGATATGTCAGAAGTATTTTTCCATTTTCTTGAGCTAGATTTGAATTAAATTTTCACTAGTGGAGCCTCCTCTGTAGGCTATTTTCTACAAATCCATATTAACATTTGAATCACTTAAAACATATTGTGCATAGCATAAAATCCTGCATCCATTCTTTAAAAAACTCCTTCTTTTCTACTCCATGTTATGTAAGTTTAAATTATGGAATATCACTTGGCCACAACATATTGCTACTTATAATGAGAATACTGTGTCCTTTTTTTACCATCTCACTAACCAGCAGAAATGGTGTTGTTCTAATTATTTTCTCAATGCTTTCTGTGTATCTGCACCACTCTCAGTCCCACTCACCAATTCCTGCTACTGGATTCCTTCTTTGCCTTCTCTGTGAACTTGAATTAAATAATTGAAAATTAGCTTAGAAATGGAGATGCAATTTGTCTTGTTTAATGTAACTCGATCGCAATAATCTAAAATGTTTATTTATGACTGGAACAATGTACCTTACATTAATACAGTTTAAGATCTACTCACTTCATGCAATTTACTTATAGCCTAAAATGGATGATTGAATTTTTAGGAATGCTGGGCAGGAACTTGTTAACCATCAGACCTTGAGGTAGTTATTTGTAAATATTCTGCTTGATTTTTGGACACAGAATATACTCAAAGCACATTGATTTAGCAGTGTCCTCGTCAGCACGCAATGTGTGTTGTAGTCCCACTGTTAAATTAGTAGGGCCCATAACTTAAGAGTCCTAGGAAAACAACTGAAACTAGTGCGAGGCTTATTTGCAAATTATGAGGCATGCTTATTGAAGGTCCTTTCTTCAGAAAAATTCAGCAGTCCCCATAACCTCTGCTGAGAGATGAAATTGTCAATGTTTTTTAAAATTTTCCATGAACTAGGCGGAACTTGAGGACATCCTGCAACTTCACAGACCTCAATTGGTATCACAATTACAGTCCCATTTCCCCCACCCTCTTCTCAGTGACTTGCTCCAACATCTGCTGAAGCCTACTTGAATGTAGCTGTTGATGTGATGGCAGCTTATCACTGGTGTATGCATCAACACTGATTTGACTTGTGATGCATAATGAGAGAGTTTGCCAGTCTAATTTATTTGATCCACATAGTCAAATTTCGAGCCTAGTCTATGCACCCAAATCTTGAATTATGCATTGAGCTCATATTCTGTTAACGAAGAGTCTCACAAAGCTGAAACTTCTTCAATTAACTTAAAAAGTGCTTTATTTAAATAGGCCCTGATTTTGCAGTTGGTGATGAAGCAATAATGCTCGCCTCTGACCTCAAAGAAAGCTTTTCAAAAGATTTTTGTCATGGGTTTCACATTTCTGGACAACCGTTCGAACTCAAGGGGATTTTAAGGAGTCCAACAGTGATGTCATCAAGTGAGGTAAGTAGCCATTCTGCGACATTGTCTTAAAGACAGCAAATCAGAATGTGACATGCACTGATAATCACTATCCTACTGTATCCTCATTGAAGGATATGTTCCTGGACAGTTAATCCAGTGCCTGGATGAATGATTTGGAGTCTTGCATTTGGTAATTAGAGGAATTATACGTAGTTAATTAAATAAAATGTGAAAGTAAATTATAAAGCCCATCTAGTCCACTGAATGTCCGTACTGAAAAAAAATTTCCTTCCTTGCCTGGTCTGGCCACGTATGACTGCAGAGTCAACAAGACGGTTCAAGTTTATTCTCCCCTGCAATGCCCTAACAAGCCACTTATTGTTTAGGGATGGGAAGTAAATATTGGCACGCTAGCAATCCATGTTGCTGTTATTGCAACAATTGTGCCATCAAAAATGTTGCTGACTGCATGATCTTTTCTTGGAATTGATTCATCAATCAATGATTTCAGCTAGTAATTTTGTGATATCTGTTTGAATGATTGAGCCAAAATTCATATTGGTATAACTTAAATTAGAAAGATTTACACATCAGTTTCAAGTATGCTGTCAGCTTTGCAACTGCCAGAACAAAGAGCTATTTTCTGTCTGTTCCCAGTTTTGAGAGAGCAGAAAATGTGTTTTTGCCATCTTGTTGCACCAGAACTTTAGATAATGTGAATATATAGTTTAGTTGGAACAAGATTTTAATAGCCGTGCTGCTTTCTTCTTCTGTGCAAGTGATAGTCTTTTCATCACTAAACCGTGCAATCAATGCTAAGACGTTCATAATTATGTAAATTTACTGAATTCAAATTTGACCTTTTTAAGTAAAATCAAAAAGTATGAGCATTTTTAAGACTCTCTCACTTGACCCTCCCATAAACTTGCTAATAACTGGTTCCAAACAGTGTAGGAACTTGGAATATGGTGAAAAGCCTCACAGTTGAATTGGCACTCTTTCTATTCCATTTCTATATCATTATTCTTCATGTCCACATTTTATTCCCCAGTACCAGCACATTGCCCAGCAGAATGCTGCTGCTGTCTTACCAACTTCCTGTAGGAAGCTGGAGCTGCATGGATGGCTTTTTGTAAGAGTCCAACCTTTTAAATTCATGTAAATTCAAATCACAGTTTCTGACATGCATAATTTAAATGAAAACATATCTCTGTTCATTAGAAAATTGTACAATAAAAATCTTTCCCATTATCTTTGTAAAAAGCACAAATCAGCTGGGTTCCTTATTCTAATTTTTTTATAGCTGGTCCTTAATGGCTGCTTCCAGTTTTTGTATTCCCATTGGTCCCGTTCATGATGAAAATGTGAAAAATTTATGTGGAAGTTGTGTTTCATAGGAGGCTGACATTGACATAAAAAACTAGCATTGCCTGAATATAATAGTGCAGCCTTTGTTTACCTGAGGAAGCAAGAGTTTTAGATTGCAACATCAAAAGTGAAGCCAAGCTTATTGTCTACCATATGGTGTGATATTTATTTTGCAGTACAGGACTGAAACATGAACAACATAGAGAAGCAATCTCAAGGCATTTGAGTTATACTATCAAAGCTGCCAGTGGTATAACCTACTAAAGTAAACTGTAGATATAAAAGCTACTAGATAGCACAGGTAGTGGAGGTGAAACATGACCTGAGGCACTGAGAGGTGTTGAGATGCAATAACCTGGAATTGGGACCTGAACAGATAAAGGAATGAAGTTATTAATGTGTGTAAATAAGACCGTAGGACCCTTAAAACAGGAGTAGGCTGTTTGGCGCCTCAAGCCTGCTCCACCATTCATTAGGATTGTGGTCAGTCTGACATTCCATAGCACTCATGTCTTTTGTCAGACTAATCAAGTTTCCAAAAGTGCACAGCATTGGTGACTTTTTTGTTTGTTTAAATACAGCGTCTTAACCTTATCTGGCTGTAGAAATTTTTCATCTCCACATCAAACTTTTTTTTCCAATTTAGAACATCATGGTCTCCTTCCCTTTGCAACATGAAATAGTCTTGCCTTAATCTATCTACTACTATTAGCCCTTAACGAGATTTAAGGCAGTTCCTAGCATTTAGGTCCTAGCATAAAGGGATGCCAATTTAAGATTGAGATGAGGAGCAATTTCTTATTTGACGGTTCAGAGCCTTTGGAACTCCTTGCTAAAGAGAGCAGTGGGGCAGAGTCCTTGTGTATATTTAAAGCTGAGATAGATCCTTGATCAGTAGGGGAAGTTGAGGGTTACAGGGAAAATGCATGAAAGTGGACATGATCAACTGTCAATTGTTTCACAAAGATTTGTGAAGTACCGTAATCCTGTTGTATTTCCTGTAATCCTATGATAATTGGAATATTTAAGTATTCAATATGATTGTAAGGTGTATAAATATGTAACCCAAATTATGATCGAGGAGACAGACTGAGTGCTGTGTCTCTTGTGTGCATATTTGTAATAAACCCATTGTGCTGTTTGAATCAGCAACTGCCTTCATCTCTAAAAGCACTTCAGAATACAGCAATATCTGTCAATTAGAAGAACAAGTGTACTAACATCCGGGTCTTCTCACAAGCAGACACAAGCATTGAAGATATTATCAGGATCAGCTTCTTTGGGTTAATCTATAAATTCAAATGTCCGAATCCAGGTTCTCAAAGCAGATTATCTTTTCCCAGCTTAGTCAGGACTGATGCACTAGAGGAGAACAAAAGAAGTGTTTCAATGATCTGCTGAACACAGGCAACGGCCTAGTGGTATTAGCGCTGCACTGTTAATTCTGAGACCCAGACAATGTTCTGGGGACCTGGGTTCAAATCCTGCCATGGCAGATGGTGGAATTCGAATTCAATAAAAATCTGGAATTAAGAGTCTAATGATCGCCATGTATCTGTTGTCGATTGTCGGGGAAAAAACAATCTCGTTCACTAATGTCCTTTAGGGAAGGAAACTGCCATTCTTGCCTACACGTGACTCCAGAACCACAGCTTTGTGGTTGACTCTTAATGCCCTCTGAGCAATTAGGGATCGGGAATAAATGCTGCCTAGCCCGTGACACCCTCATCCTGTGAATGAATTTTTAAAAAAGCATGAAGAAAGTCAACATTGACATGAGCTTCTGGGAAGCCATCACCCTGGGCTGAAACTGATGGAAATAGAATCAGTGGAAATGATCCCAACTTTTGAGACCCAGTAACGACAACACGAAGAGGAAAAGCAAGACCAGCAAAAAGAAAAATCCATGATTGGACCAAAAATATGATCAGAGATGCTCTGTGCCAACAAATGCCCTTTGTACTATGATGTTTGTAAGGTCCTGAACTAGCCATTTTCAGAGTATTGGAACATCATAATCATGTCTACAAGGTGTAGTTGATGATGATAACTATACCGTGTGTTTAGGAATGCCACAAAATCCATTATTTTCAGAGTACTGAGATCCAACCAAAAAAATCCCATTCTCTTTTACTTCCTTGAATGATATTAATTACCTTGAGCACTATCATCCAGGAAAAGCAGCCCTATTCTCATTGAAATACTTTTGGAAATATGTTACAGAGTAATTGATGCAGAAGATGAATTCTGTTGCACCTGTTTTACTGGTGCACTAATTGGCAAATGTATCAATGTCACGTTGCTCTGTCTCATGGCTCAAGGTACATGAAATAGACCTGATCCCATATTAAGTTGGAAGATATTCAAATGCCCTGCCTGTTGTTTCCTTTTATAGTGTGAGGCCATGTAGCGATCGGAAAGTTCCCATACAGGACACAAACAATTTGGTTGTTTAAAGTTACCATGTGGGCGTGGACATGAAAAAATATTTAAAGTTCCCATATAGCTAAACAAATTGACTGCTCACTTCAAACAGCTTAGCAGGGGATATTTGCCCTGGCTGCTGCTTGATTCTGGCATTCAATCCTTTCTACGGATTAATGCAGAGTCTTAATGTCTGTTTTGGAACATTTATTTTTGCTTAGAACTGAACAAAGCATATGCTAGACAAACATTGCACAGTTTTGTTGGTATTTCAGTGGTCATTAAAGGGGCATGATGGCCAAAAACAACAACACTGCATTTAACGTTACCGTCATGTGGAGCTGAGAGGAGCATTCTTGCTGTTGATTTTTTTCAAAAAGCATGAAGGTATAAAATAATGTAAATTGAACCCTTGACCCTAATCCTGCTAGACTGCTGACCATTCAATTTCCCTTCTTAGATCCCATCCTACCTTTTTTTAACAGCATGGATAGGAACAAATGGATTTGATATAATAACCACGATGGAGACAAGATTGTAGACTGACCAAGTTTAGGAATGAGCTGTTTCAGGATACTTGACTTTTTTTTTATTTTGCTGATCTTCTCTTGTAAGGGGCTAGCCCAAATAATAGAACATGGAATAAAGACAGGAGAGAAAACATATCTTGGTTGTAAGACCAGTTTGGGCAGAGCTAAGAAGTGACGGGCAGAAAACCAAGGTCTCTGGAGGTGGTTGTAATGTATTATAAATCAGGAAATTAGATGTACATATAATAAAGGTAATGTAGACGTTATGGTAAACTTTTAACCTTAAGATAGACTGGGCAACCAAATTTTCAATGAAGGTGAGCAGGACTTATCGGAATTCATGGAATGCATTCAAGATGGTTTAATGATGTACTGATTTAGAAAACCAAAAGCAGAATTGGCTATCTTAGATTTAATTTAGTGCAGTGACCAGGGTATATAGTAAAGGATCTTTTAGGTCGATGGTAAAGGAGCCAAGAGTGATTATAATATAGTAGAAATCTGCAGGGAATTTGACTGATTTAGTTAAGTCTGAATCTAAAAGTTTTTTGATCTGAACAAAGCAAACTGGAGATATGATGGGTGTGTTGCTTGAGACAGATTGGGAAAACACATTAAAAGAAATGACAGTGAAAGAGTAATTTAAACTAATTCATAATATACAATAAACATTTTTTTTTTGTGGCTAAGAACCATACAGAAAAATAATAAAAGTTAGAGTATGTTAGGCTGTTGTTTAAAAAGTGTGGTCAGCCTAAGGATTGTGAATAATTTAGAATTCAGAAAAGGAGGACTATGAAAAGAAGAAAACAGGAAAGCAAACTGATATGATTTAATTTATTATTGTCTGAGATACAGTGAAAGATATTGTTTTCCATGCTATCCAGGCAAATCATACCTTGCATAAGTGCTTCAGAGTAATAGAACAGAATGCAGAATATAGTGTTCCAGCTGCAAAGAAGGTGCAGAGAAAGATCAACTTTAATATTAGAGGTCCATTCAGAAGTCTGATAACAGCAGGGGAGAAGCTGTTCTTGAATCTCCTGGTATGTGTTTTCAAACTTATGTACCTTCTGCCTGATGGAAGAGAGTGGAAGAGATTATAACCGGGGTGGGAGAGGTCTTTGATTATGTTGGCTGCTTTCCCGAGGCAGCGGGAAGTATAGACGGAGTCAGTGGAAGGAAGGCTGGATGGTGTGATGGACTGGACTGCATACACAACTCTCTGTAATTTCCGTGGTCTAGGGTGGAGCAGTTGCCATACCAAGCAGTGATGTATCTGGATAGGATGCTTCCTGTGATGCAAGTATAAAATTTGATAAGAAACCGGAGACTTAAAAAACAGTTTGTAAGAATATCTACAAGTATCTAAAAAGAAAGTGATTTATGAGAGTCAACAAAGTATGGAGCTGGAGGAACACAGCAGACCAGGCAGCATCTGAGTGATTTATGAGAGGAACTGTGAGTACTTTAAAGGACAAGGCAGGACAAATTATCATAGAAAATCAGGGAATGGCAGATACTTTAATCACATACTTTGTATCTGTCTTAAGGGAGAAGCTATCAAAAGGGAAAAGAATGAGATGGGTGGAAAAACAATGGTTTACTGAGAATGAGGAAGTGAAAGAAGTTAAATTAAAGTAAAAGTCACTTCATCATGTGGCTGACTGGAATCTCTCCCACTCTACCACCTGCCATTGATGTGTAATGGAAGGATTTTTAAGTTGGTACTCAACCTGTTTGGCCAGTTTACGAATGCTCATGCATTCCTTTGCCAACATGTTCAGGATTGAGACTTGAACGCAGAGCTCCTGGCTTAGAAGCAGGGATGCTATCCGCTGTGTCATAAGAACTCCTCACAAGGTAGTCACTGGAAGATTATTTCCATTGGCTGGGAGTGTGGAACCAGGAATCAGTGTCAATAAGATGTATATGTCAGGATTGAAATAAGGAGAAATTTATTTGCATATTTGGATTGCTCTATCACCGAGGGTAGTGGATTCTGATTTGTTGAACATATTCAAAACAGTGCCACAAGTCATGGGAGTATTGCACTGAAAATGGAGCTCCACTATTTCTGAGGTCACCACAAATGTGAAAATTGAATTAAACTCTGACTAACTGCTACCCTGTGAAAAGCCTTGCACTTTTTTTAGTGCCTTAAAGTTAGAGCATAAATGCAATTTGTTGTGCATGTTGCTGGTAAGATTATAGGTTCAACTTCCATCTACTATTTAGTGGGAAGTAAATTGCAGCTAATTTAGACGTCTCTATCTGTAGTATGTAAAAAATCTCCTGCCTCCAACACAACCCCTCCTCCTGGACACCACCCCAAGGCCTCCTACCCTCCCTCAACCTCTTCATCTCCAACTGCTGTCGAGACATCAATCGCCTCAACTTCTCCACCCCTCTCACCAACTCCAACCTTTCCCCCGCAGAACGTGCAGCCCTCCGCTCCAATCCCAACCTCCCCATAAAACCCGTGGACAAGGGAGGCGCAGTTGTAGTATGGCGCACTGACCTCTACATCACCGAGGCCAGATGCCAACTCTCTGACACCACCTCCTACCGCCCCCTCGATCATGACCCCACCCCTGACCACCAAACCATCATTTCCCAAACCATCCACAACCTCATCACCTCAGGTGACCTCCCACCCACGACCTCCAACCTCATCGTTCCCCAACCCCGCACCGCCCGCTTCCCAAAATCCACAAACCTGACTGCCCTGGTCGACCCATTGTCTCCGCCTGCTCCTGCCCCACCGAACTTATCTCCACCTATCTGGACTCCGTTTTCTCCCCCTTGGTCCAGGAACTCCCTACCTACGTCCGTGACACCACCACGCCCTCCACCTCCTCCAGAACTTCCAATTCCCCGGTCCCCAACACCTCATCTTTACCATGGACGTCCAGTCCCTATACACCTGCATTCCCCATACAGATGGCCGAAAGGCCCTCCGCTTCTTCCTGTCCCGCAGGCCCGACCAGTCCCCCTCCACTGACACCCTCATCCGCTTAGCCGAATCGTCCTCACCCTCAACAACTTCTCTTTCAATTCCTCCCACTTCCTACAGACAAAGGGGTGGCCCTGGGTACCCGCATGAGACCAAGCTATGCCTGCCTCTTTGTAGGTTACGTGGAACAATCCCTCTTCCGTACCTACACTGGCCCTAAACCCCACCTCTTCCTCTGTTACATTGATGACTGGATTGGCGCTGCCTCGTGCTCCCATGAGGAGCTCGAACAGTTCATCCACTTCACCAACACCTTCCACCCCAACCTTAAGTTCATCTGGACCATCTCTAATACCTCTCTCGCCTTCCTGGACCTCTCTGTCTCCATCTCGGGCAACCACCTAGAAATCGATATCCATTTCAAGCCCACCGACTCCCACAGCTACCTAGAATACACCTCCTCCCACCCACCCTCCTGCAAAAATGCCATCCCCTATTCCCAATTCCTTTGCCTCCGCCGCATCTGCTCCCAGGATGAGGCATTCCACTCCTGTACATCTCAGATGTCCTCGTTTTTCAAGGACTGCAACTCCCCACCCCAGTGGTCGAGAACGCCCTCGACCGTGTCTCCTGCATTTCCCGCAACTCATCCTTCAAACCCCATCCCCGCAATAACAACCAAAGAAGAATCCCCCTCGTCCTCACGTACCACCCCACCGACCTCCGGATCCAATGCATCATCCTTCACTTCCGACATCTGCAATCCGACCCCACCACCAAAGACATTTTTCCCTCCCCACCCTTATCTGCTTTCCAGAGGGACCACTCTCTCCGTGACTCCCTTGTCCATTCCACACTCCCCTCCAGCCCCACCACACCTGGCACTTTTCCCTGCAACCGCAGGAAGTGCTACACCTGCCCCCACACCACCTCCCTCACCCCCATCCCAGGCCCCAAGAATACTTTCCACATCAAGCAGATGTTCACCTGCACATCTGCTAATGTGGTATACTGCATCCGCTGTACCCGTTGTGGCCTCCTCTACATCGGGGAAACCAAGCGCAGGCTTGGGGATCGCTTTGCAGCCCACCTACGCTCAGCTCGCAATAAACAACTGCACCTCCCAGTTGCGAACCATTTCAACTCTCCCTCCCATTCCTCAGACGACATGTCTATCCTGGGTCTCCTGCAGTGCCACAACGATGCCACCCAAAGGTTGCAGGAACAGCAACTCATATTCCGCTTGGGAACCCTGCAGCCCAATGGTATCAATGTGGATTTCACAAGCTTCAAAATCTCCCCTCCCACTACCGCATCCCAAAACCAGCCCAGCTCATCCCCGCCTCCCTAACCTGTTCTTCCTCCCACCTATCCCCTCCTCCCATCTCAAGCCGCACCCCCATTTCCTACCTACTCACCTCATCCCGCCCCCTTGACCTATCTGTCCTCCCTGGACTGACCGATCTCCTCCCTACCTCCCCACCTACACTCACCTTTACTGGCTCCATCCCCGCCTCTTTGACCTGTCTGTTTTCTCTCCACCTATCTTCTCCTCTATCCATCTTCTATCCGCCTCCCCCTCTCTCCCTATTTATTTCAGAACCCTCTTCCCCTCCCCCATTTCTGATGAAGGGTCTAGGCCCGAAACGTCAGCCTTTCTGCTCCTATGATGCTGCTTGGCCTGCTGTGTTCATCCAGCTCTGCACCTTGTTGTCTCAGATTTAATAAAAATGTAGGATCGGGATGGGGAAAGAAATAGAGTTCTTAGTTGCTGCTAGGACTGAAAGGTTTGCAAAGAAATCCCATTCTGTTCTTTGAAATAGTTTTCGTATTTTCAAAGTTAATAACACATGCAACATTACATGATTGTAGATGAGCCGTTCCTTTGGCAGAGTATAAGAAAAAAGCCATATAGCAGGGTACAAATGAGAAAAGAATTTGTATATGTTGGATAAAAAGGAAGTTAATAAAGAAAATAAATTCTGCCGTATGAAAAGCAAATAAAACTTCTTAGAATATTTTACTGGTGGTTATTAATCATATGTTTTGCATGATTTCATCTTCAATCTATTATTTTATATGTTCTTTGTTAATAGGTGTTGTGATTTGCTTTGACCTTTCTCATTTGGCATTTGTGCAAGTAACAACAGAAATTACCTGAAATAAAATGTAAGGGCTGTGTATACAATAGTGAAATCAATATATATTATGCTTAGTAATACACATTTAAAAAAGAAATTGAGTTAATTTATGCCATGTTCAGATGTTTGCCATGCAGATATGGATATTACTGAGGAAAGGTTTGTACTTGAAACACCAATTGTCATGTGCTTTTTTTTTTGATGGAAACTGCCCTGACCTGCTGAGTGTCTACACATATTGAATAATCCAGTTATTTTGTTTTAAGTGGATGCCAGAAGAAATTTCTTTTGCATCCTTATGAAATCATTCATGTTGCATTTGTTTCCATGCAGATCAACCATCTGCTTGGTTTGTCTGTTATGTTAATACAGTTTGTCATTCTGTCAGATTCTTTGTGTGTATTTCATGAATTAGAGGCCCTGAATAACATGGTTGATGTATATTTTGAAGGTTGACATAGTTTGAAACAAATTTTCTTAAGAAAATATGCAGAAGGCATTTGCAGTAATTAGGGGAAAAAAGTGATTCCTTTTCGCTTGTGGAAGTCTGTTATGTTTTTCCATGTTTTCTGTGGTAATTACTGTCAGTACAGTTTGAACTCAGTGGTGAGTGCAATGAAAGTGTTTTTGGAATAAGTTCTGATTAATGTTTTGTTGAAACACTGGAACCAGATTTTTATTTTAGACAAAACTCAGTGTTACAGGCACTAATAATAAATCCATTATTGAATGTATAGGCTTCATAAAACATACAGGAATCATCACATTAATGCATGAATCACTCATGAATTTATTAACATAACTTTTTAATGTTTTAACCTTTATACTTGAGGCTCTTTCACCTGAACCATTTATTCATCTCAGTTCAACACCTCAATTGGAGAGATCCAAAATATTCTTACTGTTTCAATTCTGGTATCACTCCTCCCCTTCAGAACCAGCTAAGCAGTTAACTCTGTTTCTCTCTCCCCAGATGCTACCAGACCTGCTGAGTTTCTCCAGCATTCTGTATGTATGTTTCAGATTTCTAGCATGTGTAGCATTTTGCCTTTATTTGAGAACTGAAGTGTAGTGGTTTCTTTTAATGTCTTATCCCCTTGACACAGCATACAAATATTGTTCAGGAGCTTTTTCTTAAAATTGAAAGAACTTACCTGCTTATTGAGAAGTTCCCTCATGTAGTTAGAGTGGAAATGCAGCTAGATCAGCTTCTTGCAAGAGAGCATAATTGCATGTTCGCATGATATAATAAATGTAGCTCTGTGCAGGTACAAGTAGTCCCTGGGTTGCGAACAAGTTGAGTGCTTGCATCTGTTTGCAAATTGATTTGTGCGCAAGTCGGAACACATTGCAGGACAAAATAAAATAGCTGTCTGTAAGTACAGGGAAACGTTCATATGTTGAATATTTAAAAATCAATATTAATACACCCTGTAGGATCACAACTGTAAGTACGAGGGCTGATAAGTTGAATGTTCGTAAATTGGGGATCCATGCACATTGAAATTACCACCTGTGGGGAGAATGCTTACATAAATGCCAATGCAAATGTATGTGGTGTATATCATGCCATAACTTGAAGTGGACCTTGTTTTCTTCTTCCCCTTAATTATTCAAGGGTTGCAAAACCATGGATTATGCCATGACCTTTACTGTGATCTTGACAAGAAGGCTGGCTCCAAGTCTGAACAAAATAAAAACCAAAAGGACTGCAGATGCTGTAAATCAGGAACAAAAACAGAAGTTACTGGAAAGGCTCAGCAGGTCTGGCAGCATCTGTGAAGAAAAAAATCAGAGTTAACGTTTCGGGTTCAGTGACCCTTCCTCAGAACTGATGGTAGCTGGGAAAATGATTTATATGCAGAAAATAGGGAGGGAGATGGGGTAGGGAGTAAACATTAGGATAGGGTCCAAAGAGCGAGAAGAGCAGTTGGATAGACAAAGGAATTGATAGCAATCTTGCGAGGAGGGTGAATAGTTGTTAATGGGGACTGTTAGTGACTAACAACAGGGAGTGTGTAATGGCAGGCTATGTGATAACAAGGCCTGGTGTGTGGGGTATGGGGCTAGGACGTGGGAGAATTAGGCCCTAAAATTATTGAACTTGATATTGAATCCGGAGGGTTGCAAGGTACCCCAAGCGGAAAATGAGGTGTTGTTCTTCCAGCTTGCGTTGAGCTTTGCTGGAACACTGCAACAAGCTAGAGACAGATGTTGGCCAGGGAACAGGGTGGTGTGTTAAAGTGGCAGGCAACAGGTAGCTCAGGGTCTTTTTTGCGAGCGGAACGTAGATGTTCCGCGAAGTGGTCACCTAGTCTACGCTTCATTTCCCCAATGTAGAGGAGACCACATTGTGAGTAGCGAATGCAGTAGACTAGATTCTGGGAAGTGCAGGTGAAGTGTTGCTTCACCTGGAAGGTATGTTTGGGCCCTTAAATAGTGGGGAGGGAGGAGATAAATGGGCAGGTGTCGCACCTTTGCTGGTTGCACGGGAAGGTGCCGTGGGGCTCTGGAGGCGAAGGAAGAGTGGACCTGGGTATCCCGGAGGGAACGGTTCTTGTGGAAGGCGGATAAGGGAGGGGAGGGGAGGGGAATTTGTGTTTGGTGGTGGCATCTCGCTGGAGGTGGAGGTAATGGTGTCTGATGATTTCTGGATGTGGATGCTGGTGGGACGTTAGGTAAGGACAAGGGGAATCCTATCGTTGCGGGAGGGAAGGGAAGGGGTGAGGGCGGAAGTGTGTGAGATGGGTCGGACCTGGTTGAGGGCTTCGTCAACAACGGTGCTGGGGAATCCTCAGTTAAGGAAGAAGGTGGACATTTCAGAGGCTCCCTTATCAATGTAGGCCTCATCTGAACATATATGACAGAGACTGAGGAACTGAGAGAATGGGATGGTGTCCTTACAGGAAGCAGGGTGTGAGGATGTGTGCAGCCAGTTAGCTGTGGGAGTCAGTGGATCAAATTCTCCCTCAGCCGGAACAGGGATTAGGCCCCACATTCTTTGTGTCATTCTGAACCTACTAGTACCCGACACCATGTTTCTATGAATGAAAAATCTGAAATTTTCATATAAAGAGCTTTTCTAAAAATATGTTACTGAAATGCTAACTCCATGGTGGTGTTACACATAGAGTGCAACACTGTCTATTCCTCTAAATTCAAATTAAACAATTCTGAATTACCTATTAATTGGAACTGAAACGATACACACTAAAATGCCTCTTGTTTCGATTTATTAAAAGTGCTTAATTTGAGCTATTGCATAATTCAAACCTTTATCAGCAAGAATAATTTTGAATTCATTAGATTAGACTCATTAAAATGTTTTTAAATTGTTTGAGTATTATAGGGTTTCAATATTGGGCAATTTGAACAATTTCAAATTAACGTTTTACTGCATAGAGTTATGATATATAAAGGCCATCTCTTTGTGTTTCTTTAAATTGTGGACTGAAATGAGAGAACTATTTTAAACCATGTTTAATGGACTGCTGCATGTTTTGAAAAGCTGGTAACTTGATACTTAATAGCAAGCAAATGTAAACAGTTCTTTGAACAAATGGTAATTGAAGTGATTGCAGATGAATTGAATCTGATGGGTTCTGTGTTAGATGCAACTGGAAGGCAACAAGAAGTTGATTGATCGATGGAGTAGTGACCAATTATCAATGACAAAAACTTTTGCTTGCCAGTAACTCTGTGATTTAGTTCTTGAGTGACTGATCAGCTTGAAGCTAGGAACAAGATAGAGAGAAATCTCCAAGAGCACAGGAATGCACTGGGTTCTATGCAGTCAATGCTCATTTAAAACCTGAAGACAACCAGTTCTAACAAAACTGGATTCAATGGGAATCAGGGGAGCAAACTCTTCACTGTTTGGGGTCAAACCTGGCACATAGGAAGCTTGTTGTGATTGTTGGAGATCAGTCATCTCAGTTCCAGGAGAACTCTGCAGGAATTCCTCAGTGTGCTGTCCTAGGTCCAACCATCTTCAGCTGCTTCATCAATGACGTACTGTCCATCATAAGATCAGAAGTGGGGCTGTTCACCTATGATTGCACAATGTTCAGCACCATTTGCGATTCCCCAGATACTGAAGTAGTCCATGTTCAAATGCAACAAAATCTAGACAATATCTTGGCTTGGGCTTACAAGTGGCAAGTGACATGCTTGCCACACAAGCCAGGCAATAACCATCTCCAGTAAGAAACAATCTAATCACCGCTCCATGACATACAAAGGTGATTGCCATCACTGAATCTCCCACTTTGAATATCTTGGGGTTCACCATTGACCAGAAACTCAGACTCTCCACATAAACACAGTGGCTACAAGAGTAGGTCAGAGGCTAGGAATACTGCCGTGAGTAATTCAAAACAGGAGTGTGATGGAATCCTCCCCAGTTACCTGGATGTGTGCAGCTACAATAACAATTCAAGAAGCTTGATGCTATCCAGGACAAAGCAGCCTGCTTGATTGCCACCACATCCACAAAGATCCACTCCCTCCACCACTGATGCTCAGTGGCAGCAGTATGTACTATCTACAAGATGCACTGCAGAAATTCACCAAAGACCCTTAGACACCACCTTCTGAATCCACGACCACTTCCATCTGGAAGGACAAGGGCAACAGATACATGTGAACACCACCATCTGCTAGTTCCTCTCCAAGTCACTCACTTGGCTTGGAATTATGGTGCCATTCCTTTTATTGTTGCTGGGCCAGAATCCTGGAATTCCCTTCCTTAGGGCATTGTGGGTCTACCAATGGCACATGGACTGTAGTGTTCAAGGAAAGTGGCAAATAACGTTCACACCACATAAATGCCAGGTAATGACCATCTCCAATAAAAGACAATCTAACCACCTTCCATTGTCATGGCATTGCATTCACCGAATCCCCCAATATCAACTTGCATTGAGCAGAAATTCAATTGGACTCGCGATATAAATGCAGGAATACTGCAGCGAGTAACTCTCCTCCTGGTTCCCCAAAGCCTGCCCACCATCTCCAAGGCACAAGTCGGGAATGATGGAATACTCCCCTTTTGCCTGGATGACAGCAGCTCAAACAACACTTAAGAAGACTGACACCATCCAGGACAAAGTAGCCTGCTTAGTTGACACCACATCTACAAACATCCACTTCCTCCCTCCACTGACATTCAGTAGTGTTATGTACTATCTGTAAGATGCACTGCAGAAATTCACCAAAGATCTTTCGGCAGCACCTTCCAAATCCATGACCTCTTCCGCCTAGAAGGACAAGGGCAGCAGCTATATGGCAACACAGGCACCTGCAAGTTCTCCTCTGAGCCACTCGCCATCCTGACTTGGAAATATAAGTAAGTTCTTTCACTGTTGCTGGGTCAAAAATCCTGGTATTCCCTAAGGGCATTGTGGGTCTTAACAGCTCATGGACTGCATAGGTTTAAGAAGGTAGCTCACCACCACCTTCTCGAGGGCAACTAGAAACTACCAATGACCCCCACGACGTGAATAAACAAAACTTCACCTTTGATTTAACAGCTGTTGTAATCTTTAACTGATGTCAGAGATCTTTTTTTTTGTAAGTAAACCAACTGCTTTGTGTCTCTTGCAAACCAGTAGGAGAATCCAGGAAAAGCATCTGAGAAGCATTATTCTGACCAGCAGTAGAATCCTTAGGATCATCTTAGCAACCCATGAATAGGAACTGCAGAATTGTCTTCCTACTTTTTCTCTACCTTTTTTTAACTTACTTTTCTCTGACTATCTGTGTGCTCAAGGGGGAGTTTGTAAGTGGAGTAGAGTTTTAATTTGCACTTTAAAATACTGATGATTTATAACTGTTTACCTGTAGCTAGAGTCAAATTACTTGCAATAAATAGCTATTCTTGTTTGATGCAGAAACCTGGTCAGTGCTTTCTAACAATCTAGGTCTGACAATTGGGTATGTTAGGGAATTTTGTGGACTTACTTCAAAGTCTTTGTTGGAGAAGAATTTTAGAGGTGTATTGAGTCCTCTGTATCTTACCAGTGCAGTGTGAGAGGCGTCTCTAGGACATTGATTCTCCAAGTCAGGTACAGCATATTTATGTTCCTTGTTGCAATGATTACATGCAACATTGACATCAGTGCTTGCCACATCCCCTCTGACCTATGCATCCAATCCAGGAATACACTATCAATGACGGATAACTTCATGGTTAGTCGTAGGTCTTCCCATCATTTTGTGATGTTTGCCAGATTCCCTTCCATTCCAATACTAACTATTATGTCCTTTCCCAGACTTTTGCAGCTGCAACATATACTTGCTTATAACCAATGACTTTTCAAATTCTGTCATGCAATTTCTTAATCCTTGCTAACCTTAGTACAGAAGATTAGAAAAGATGTTAATTTCTACCAATTGTTATATAGTGTGTAATATCAGCTCTAATATAAAGTTACTTAAAGTTACGCATAGTTACACCTAACACTACAATTCTGCGACAGAGCTGACAATTTCGGGAGCAGCTTCCCTCTTACTCAATTTTGAAAGGTCAAACAAACCCCGTCTCTGTGTAGCAGCTGCCATTTACAACTTCTATTTGCATGCTGTAAGATTGTTTTAAACAGAGGTTTGATACTAGGTTGCACTTTATTGTCATTACTTTAAATACTTTTCATACTAGTTCTCTTGACTAAACAAGATTGCACTTATTCAAATCTCATTGATAGGAATGAAATTCAATCACTTTTTTCACAGCTTTATCAAGTCATTAAAAAGAAGCTTATTTGAATTCTTTAAGATTCCGCAGGAATGACCTCTTTCTCTCCCTTATTTTTCTCTGTCATTCTTCCTTCCTTGCTATGTTATAAGTCTCTTGGTGCTCTGATGAGGTTATCTTGTTTATACTATTGTTCTAATCGCCCTGCTGACGGAGTGAAAGCTTCTCTCTACTGTCTTTAGCTATTTATGTGGTGACAATTGCCTAAAAAGTCTTGACTATTGTGGGATCAGAATTTTTTTAATCTGTAGTAAATAACCACCTTTGAACTAGCTGGTATCAGGCCCTTATCAAGGTTCACTGAGGGTGTTTATCGAAACCAGTCTCTATGTCCAAGGCTGAATGCCTTCACAAATCTAATAAAATTCCCCAATGTCTAATACAGTAAAACCACTATTGTTGTATGAATATATGTGTCTACTCTAATATGTAATTATAGTTGTTCAAAAGGCCTCACCTAAGGTGGGTCAAGCTTTCCCTATCCATTTCATGTCAAAATAGGAAGTTTCAAATCGGACATTTTCCATCTGAGCTACCCTTATCCGAAAAGAGGAGTCTTACCGTCTGCATCCTAGCCCCATTGTGACTCTGTTGTGATTCTCAAATACGTTTTGTTATCTGTCTGTGAAGGCCATCTTTTGAGCTATACAAAATGCTGTATCAGCTACGATTTTTTTCAACCATCTTATGTCAGCTTAATAAAACACAAGCAGTCTTTTTGTAACATTCAGCCATGGGCAGCTAGAACAATCTTTAACTTAGATGGTGACTCTGGGAATAGCAGGGCTTGATTTCCAACATAATTCCCTAGTGAACTGTGACAGTTGTTATGTAAGCACCTGAACACAACTGTGCACTTACTAATTATTACATGAGCAAATTTTGTGAGCTCTCTAATGGAGTATATTTGGGCAACAGAAAGCTTACAGTCATTATTGTAATGCTGTTCAAGCATATGGAACTATTAAAAATTTAAAAACTATTGCTGTTTGGAAACAAGTCCATCAAAGTGACACTCCTTTTAGTATGCTCAAGGTTTCGAAAGGGGCTTAAACCCACCACCTGATTCTGAGGCTGCTAGCTGAACCAAACTATGATTTTAAAGAAAGCTCTGGTATAGAAAGATTATCCATGATTTTTAATTGGGATTTAGCTAATGTGTTTAGATTTGTCTTGAAGTATTGTTGAGCTTCAATTAACATATTCATTGTATAGAAGGAAAGGGGTGGGGTGTGAGAATGTGGACCTTCTGCTGAATTTTGCAGACTGTGTGGTAGTATCTGGATAGCCACAGTGCATAATTTTTCAGCCTAATTGCCTTTGCCAGCTGAATTGTCTAATTATCTAGCTTATGTTTATAAGTTTCCTGCACTGCCTTTTTAAGGTTTAAAATTATTCAGCAAAGCTATCTTGTAGAATCGCTGCGGTTTCCTGCCGTTAACGATTTGTGCCTGTGGTACTAATACTATTAGCTAACTAATAAAGTAACTTCGATTCAGAGATAGTAGGAACTGCCGATGTTGGAGAATCTGAGATAACAAGGTGTAGAGCTGGATGAACACAGCAGGCCAAGTTGCATCAGAGGAGCAGGAAAGCTGACGTTTCAGGTCTGGACCCTTTTTCACCCTTGCTGAAGAAGGGTCCAGACCTGAAACATCAGCTTTCCTGCTCCTCTGATGCTGCTGGCCTGCTGTGTTCATCCAGCTCTCCACCTTGTTATCACAAATTTACTTTATTAGAATGTTTATGACACTTGAATGCCTAATACCGAATGAGTACAAATTGATTGCCACTTGAATCAAGTTCATTTTCATTCCAGAATGATTGCATTAAGATATATCATTCATGATGTTTCCAATTGCTTATATCATCTCATCATTAGTCCTCTGATTTTCAATAGGAGCCAAAGGGTTAGTCCATCGTTTTTAATAAGTTGTGTAGGTAATAAAACTGTCACGAAAGAATCTGTAGTCTAAGCAAAATAAAAAGATAAATGCCTCAGTTTTAATGATTTTTATAATCAAAAAGTTAATGTTTACATATTATTAGTTTCATGTTGAAATTGTGTTCATTTAAAGTGGGCTTAAATTTTTTTTGATTATAAACCTGTATGTTCATAGTTTAGCAAATAATGTTAGAAAATAAGTTGGATAAATTTGGATGGATAATTTAAATAACATTTTTGGATGATCTGTTAAACATTCCAGTTTAATTTCAAATATTTTCTATTAGCAAACAACAAATGAGTGGTATATTAATGCATATAATATTTTATTGCTGCTTACAATATGCTAACAGTAATATTGGTGCTGAAAAGCAATTAACAATATATGAGAAATGCTATTGTCACTTTCATAACAACGTGTTTATCCTCTATGTTCTCAAAACAGAAATCAGTAAAATATGAAAATGTCTCAAAGAACAAGTGATAAGATGACATTTGACCAGTCATGCGAGAATTGAGGACAATGAAAGGTATATTCTCCTTTTCAATTGAAAGGAAATGAGATGAAGCATGAAGTGCAAGAGACTATAAACTGGACAGAGAAGAGCATAAGACATTAACAAAGGCAAATTATAAGTGGGGGAAAAAATGGATAAGTGAAATTCTGTTCAAGTGCGTTTCTGAAACAAGTTGGGGCAAAACAATTGTTGAGCAAAACTTGAATTAGACGGACTGTTTAATTTGGCAAAAATAATTTTTATTTCTTGAGGTCAATCTTAATTGGTGTTCATCTATTGAAATTTGTGTTATAGACATGGTAAAGTTAAGATAACTGGTGAATGAAACCAGTAATGTGCTTGTAGGTAATGTGTCCCACCCCTTTCCCCTACTAAGTGGAAGATTTTCTTACCCTTTTGGCAACACAAGCTTGTAATGTAATTTAGTTGACTCTCAAAGCTGCTTTTTCTTTGTAAGGGGTAAAATTTCCTAGGGCAATCTTAGTCAGTGGCCAGTGACTAAGCTTGGAATCATAGAATCTGTACAGTCTGGAAGCAGGTCATTTGGCCCATCGAGTCCACACCAATCCTCTGAAGAGCAGCCCACCCACTGCCAAGTTGAGTCTATGCTATTCCTAAGATTCAACATAGCCTATACCTGGTACCAAGATTAATAAAGCATGTAAAAACATTGGTAAATATACAATTAAATAAAAGAATTATGCAGTTCCATAGAACACATCAAGAATGGCAGAACAGCTGATCTGTCATAGTTCTAGCATGAGGGAACTGCTGGATGCCAGTTTGGTCCAGAACAAACATGCCTACAGCAAGTATTTGAGGTTCAAGTTCAAGCAGCTTCAACTCTTGAGCTTATGAGTGCTCGCTGAGTCACAAATATAGTGATGCATCTGGACAGAGGTTTCCTTGATTATTTGTAGCAGGAGGCATCGTAGTTGTTAGGTTTGGAGTATGTGATTTTGGTCAATGATCATGGACAGGAGAATGTTACCACGAGTGAGGCAGTTAAGGGGACCCAGAAAAGAGTAGTGCAGGAGACTCGGCCTTTGCAACTGTGCAAAAAGCTGGAAGATCTTTTAGATGCTCTGTATAAGAGTGAGGACTACTGAGTGGATGAGTTAAATAACCATGGAATAGGAAGCCATTCAGAGGGGGGAGTAAGAAGGAATATAATGATAGCAGGGGACAGTATTATGGAGGCAATAAATGCCGTTCTGTGTAACAACAGGTGAGACCAGATAGCTGTGATGTCTGCCAGTGCCAGGGTTCAGAACATCTGCTTAATGCTGTAATGAGAAGGGAGAATCCAGTCTTCAGGGCCTATTGTTACAACACAGGGATAGCAAGCCACACCAAATCAGATTCGCTAACACTGGATATCACAATGCAGTGACAGTAAAATATTCAATGACACTCAAAATTCCTAATTGTTCCTAACCAGACTTTATGAATAATAGATATCAGGTGCCAAATTTATAGCTTAATTAGAAATTAACTATTTATTATTATTACTGTAACTTTAGCAGAGCAAAATTAATCAGCACGGTAATCTAATTACTGTAATTAATGATTTAAACCTAATCTTCTTTTAATTTAAAAAATTAACTTATTTTTCTAATCAACCTGTTCAAAGATGTTATTACACACCTCTGGAGCAGATAGGACTGTAACCCAGGCGTGTCAGTTCAGGGCTAGTGACACTACCACTACTCCACAAGAGAGCCATCAGTCTCTTTTTATCGCAACCCCTGCTCTGTCAAACAGACAGGCAGAGATAAGAGATAAATTATAAAGAAAATAAGAGTTGTAACTGAGCAATTCACTTAAGCAGTTTTGAATGGCGCATACTAAACCTTCATGCAATCTTTGGATAATACATTGCTCATCGACAGGTGGGATTCTTTATCTTGCTTGAATTCTCTCTTTGACCATTGCAATAACCAAGCAGTTGCTGGTCTTTAAGTGTAATACACCTCAGCTGTCAGAACGTCTGCAGAAGTCTTAGAATAATAATCAACCTGAAATTAACTTCTGAGGCTAGTTCCCATTAACAAATAAAAAGTGAGAAAATTACAGATGCTGGAAATCGGAAACAAAAACAAATTGCTGGAAAAGCTCAGCAGACCTGGCAGCATTTGTGGAGAGAAATCAGAGTTAAAATTTTGAGTTCAATGACCCTTCCTCAGAACAGATGGTAACTAGGAAAAGGTTGGTTTTTATGCAGAAGATAGGGTGGAGGGGGAGGGAGTAAAGAGTTAACGATAAGTAGAGATAGAGCCCAAAGAGAGTGAAGAACAGACAGTCAAAGGAGTGGATAGCGACCAGGCCAGGAAAATGAATATCTATTAATGGGAACTGTTAGTGGCTAACAATAGGTTGTGTTTAATTGCAGACCATGTGATAACAAGGCTTGGGGTGTGGGGGTTGAGGTAAGGACATGGGAAAAGTTCAACAACTTTAGCGCTTCAGCTTGATATTGAGTCTTGAAGGCTGTACAGTTCCCAAGCGGAAGATGAAGTGCTGTTCTTCCAGCTTTGCTGGAGCACTGTAGATGTGAAACAAAATAGTTGGGGCTGACCTTTGTTAGGACCATCACTTTTTCCTTCCACTATGGTTTGCATTGTGAGCTGAAGTTGAGAGTTTGACTTTGAACTTTGAGCAACAGCTTGTTTTCTTTAAAAAATCAGTTTGTTTGCTCTTTTTTTTCAATATAATGGTAACTGACCTGAAAAGTTAATTGCAGATTGATTGTTGTTCTAAGAAGTTTACAGTTGTTTTGGCACATGAGATGTATTATGCTGAAGGACTGACAGCTGCTTGGATAGTAAGAGTCAATCAAAGGGATGCTGGGATTGACCAGTTATAAACTCAGAGCTGTACAGCATGGAAACAGACCCTTTGGCCCAACTAGTCTATCTCTGATGCTGCTTAGTCTATGCTGACCAGCTATCCTAAATTAATCCAGCTCCAATGGCCAACATTTGGTCCATATTCCTGTAAACCCTTCCTATTCATATACCCATCCACCACTTCCTCTGGCAGCTCATTCTCTACATGCACCACCCTCTGCGTGAAAACACTGTCCTTTAGGTCCCTTTTAAATCTTTCCCCTTACCCCTTTTCATCTTAAACCCATGCCCTCTAGTTTTGGACTCTGCTACCCTGGGGAAAAGACCTTGGCTATTCATCATCATAAGTTTATAAACTTGTATAATGTCACCCCTTAGCCTCCAATGCTCCAGGAAAAATAGCCCCAGCCTATTCAGCCTCTCCCTCTTGCTCAAACCCTCCAACACTAGCAACATCCTTGTCAATCTTTTCTGAACCCTTTCATGTTTCACAACATCCTTCCTGTTGCAGGGAGACCAGAATTGAATGCAGTATTCCAAAAGTGGCCTAACCAATGTCCTGTACAGGCGTAGCATGATCTCCCAACTCCTATACTGAATGAAAACCAAAAGAACTGCAAATGCTGTAAATCAGGAACAAAACCGAAACCGTTAACTCTGATTTTCTGATCACAGATGCTGCCAGAGCTGCTGAGCTTTTCCAGAAACTCCTATACTCAATGCACTGACTAATAAAGGCAAGCATACCAAATGCCTTCTTCACAATCCTGTCTACCTATGACTCTACTTTCAAGGAACTATGAACCTGCACTCCAACATCTCTTTATTCAGCAACACTCCCCAGGACCTTACTGTTAAGTGTACAAGTCCTGCCCTGATTTGCCTTTCCAAAATGCAGCACTTCACATTTATCTAAACTAAACTCTGTGTACCCTCAAGCAAAGAATGTTGAAGACAAAAAAGCAAAACCTTAGATTGACCTGATATTGACTCTTTGTTTTTGTTTTTGTTTTTGTTTTTGTTCCTGATTTTACAGCATTTGCAGTTCTTTTGGTTTTCATTAAGTATAGGAGTTGGGAGATCATGCTGTGGCTGTACAGCAACGTGGCTGTGAAAGCTGCTGGACGGAGTTGCTGGTAGCTGTCTAGTTTGTATCTAATTATCAAATTATTAAAAGCTCTAAGAAAAGCGCCCGAGTCTGTAAGACATAAGTAAAAATCATCAGTGGTCTTCAGGAGCTGTTTGCATTGTCTGGAAACTGTAGAATTCAAGTATGAGAAACAGTTCTACATGCCTGTGAATAACTCATTATCTGAGGATTGCATGAAGGTTTAGCAACCATCATTTGAAACTGCTTAAGCGAATGAGCCAGTTACAGCAAAGTTGTACAGAACTGAGGAAGGGTCACCGGACTCGAAACATTAACTCTTTTTTTCTTCACAGATGCTGCCAGACCTGCTGAGCTATTCCAGCAACTTTGTTTTTGTTCCTTATTTACAACATCCACAGTTCTTTTGGTTTTTATTTAGCCAGTTACAGCTCTTTTCTTTCTAATTTTATCTCTTAACTGTGTCTCTCTGTTTGTGTTAGTGGGGGGTTACAATCAAAGAAGATTGGATTTAAATCATAGTCATTTAATTAGGTTACTTTGTTTAAACTTTGCTCTGCTACAGTTACAGTATTAATTACAAATTGTTAATTTCCGTTTAATCTAAAAACTTGATGTCTGATATCTGTTATTCACAAAATCTGATTAGGAATAGTTGGACAATTTTGAGTGTTATTGAATATTTTAATTTCACTGTGATATCCAGTCTGATTTGGTTTGGCTTGCTGTCCCTACGTCATAACATCCTGGATCAATAAACTTATTTTACATAAACATTATCAATTGCATTCTCTAGGTAAAGGTCAGGTCTTCACAGAAAGAAGATCTGCAGTCAAGGTAGAAACAGACTAGTTCAGAAATTTGGTTGGTCAGTGTAACTTGTTGTATACTCAGAAGATGCCAATTATGATGGAAACCGAATATCATGTTAAAAGGTGTGATATTAGGAGAAGATCGGAGAGCAAATAACACCCAGAATTTAAATTCAGAAAAATTTGCAGTTAGATTTTCAGCCATGGATGATGCAGAAGATAAGAAATTCATAATTTTTAGCAATGCTTCACATCCCAATCTTCAAGATGCGTATTCTGATACATCATAGTTTATTATATTCTTTGTGGGAAAAAATAATATTGTCTTTTGATCTAGGAAGTCAAGGAATTATTTTTTATTTTAAAGGTGACAGTTATAAGCACCTTAGCTGCTGAAACTTTGGCACTATTAGAAGCAACAGATGCAGCAGTGTATTTGTCTAATATTCCAGAAGAAACCTTAGATGAGGAGCAATTTGAGAAAAACATTGCCCAATGAATATTAGGTGGATCATAATTTGTTTTGGGACAATATTCATTCAACAGTGTTGCTGGGAAAGGTTTGACAATTGACTTTGCTACTGTGAAGAAAATGTTGGAAAGAAAACATCTCTAAAATAGGTGATGCAAGTCACCAATTGTCAGACTGTTTTACAAAGAGCAGTGTTTGCTGGGTGAAATTATTAGATGTCTTCCAAGAGTGATCTGAGTCCACGAAAGGATCAGCCATGATCTTATTGAATGGCGGAGTAGGCTTGAAGGGCCAGACGGCCTCCTCCTGCTCCTAGTTCTTATGTTCTTATGTTATGATGAGAATATGAAAGAATGAGATGAGAACCTGGAATATTGTGTTATGAAAATATGGATGGCAATTTTTCTTTAACTGCTTTGTAATTATTTTCTACTTGTAGGAATTTTAAAGATTGGGGATATAGGAGCTGTTAATGTTTTGTTGTATTATTATGTGCAACATAAGAAAAAAGCATATTTAATTTCTTTGACTGTTCCGGAAAGATTTTTATTAAAAGTTTGAATCTACTAATGTCTGGTTAATGACAAAGTTTATTAATACCTTTTATTTAAGAGAAACATGTCATGGCTATTAATTGTGTTAGCACATATTAATACAGAACACCTGTGACACAGGACATGAGATTAGGAGGGGTAAGACCAAGGAAGTCAATAAACTCTGTCTATCACACAAAAAGTCTTCTTTTCAATCTCATCAACTGGCTAAGAATAGATTTAACATACTTATTCCTGTTTTCTCCACCTGAAATTACTCTGTTAAATTTTCATCTAGCATCCAGCCAATTTATTAATGTGTTTCTGTTCCTCACCTTGCTTACAGATGTTTTGTTACTTTTCTAAGTTGGTACTATCTACAAATTACAGCATTGAGTCTCCACATGCAAATTCATTTGTGTTTATTGTATTAAGAATAATGGTGGCTTATTAATAAACCCAGAGGAATCACCAGAGTTGTCCTTAAGTTTAGAAAATATCCAATAACCATAGCATTGTTTCGTGGTATTTAACCAATGTTCCATCGTGCCACAATTCTTCCTTTTAATACTGTGCCCACTAATTCTACCAGAATTCCTAATCCAGTGTTTTCAGTTAAATTGATGATTTAAGTAACGTGTTCCTCTTTTGGGAAATTTATACTTGGGGCTGTCTGTTTAGAATAATGAATTGTAAAGCACACAAACCATTCTGTCTGATACACCTGGGCAATTTTTCAGTTTAACATCTCTGAATTGTGACCCATTTCCTCAGTTTATATTTCTTTCAAATATTTATTCATTTCCCCTTTGAAAGCTTTTATGGTACAAATTGTAGAGATTCTCACCACAATCTTCCAGTCCTCAGATTCACTGGTGATATCTGAGGACTGGAGGATTGCAAATGTGATACCCTTGGACAATAAAAAGAGGAAAGTATAAATATGGAAGTCACAAACCAATTAGTGGAAGGGAAAGTTTTTAGAACCAATAATTTTGGAGAAAATAAATATCCACTTGCACCAATGTGTTGCTAATAAAGGGGAGTTTGTATGGATTTGTTCAGGGCAAATTTGTTTGTTACCTTATCCAACTCAAATCAAGTTAGTCAGAGGATAGTTGACAAAAGTATAGTTGAATTTGAAAACCTGTATACACAAAAGGCATTTAAGGGTGTTCTAAATATTAGGCTTGTTAGCAAAGTTTGCATTAATGGAAGCAGTCTTGATTTCTCAGGTCCCTCCTCATAACCATGGTGTTTCATCTTTTGAATAAACCAGTAATCAGTTTGCTGGGTCTGGCACAGGAATGACACAATGAATGGCCAATTTTGTGTGGGTGAATTTTGATGAATGGAGGAAAGAAGCCCTGAGCATTTATCACAGATTAAAACTGTACATACTTGCATGGAAAACCTTAATGACTTAGCACAATCGGCACACCCTCCATCGACCAGTGTGAGGATAGTTGCTGTAACTGCTTATGTCACTGTTGTGCATCAGTTGCCTATCATCTGCTTCCTGTAATCTTGTTCCCTCCTGCTATTTGCTTCTCTTTTCCTCCTGTTGTCCCCCTTGCCTGCCACAGCTATCTTCGACACATCTGGGAGTAGGGAAAGGAGAAAGAGTTGTGGGTGGGGGCCGGAATAGGGCTGGAACAAGGAATGTTCCACATACCCCACGAAGAGACAGGCATAACTAGGACTCAAGTGAGTACCCATGGCTACCCCCTTACCTGAAGAAAATGAGAGGAGTTAAAAGAGAAGTTGTTGAGGATGAGGATGAGCTCAGCCAAGCAGAGGAGGATGGTGGTGGGTGGGGATGGTTCAGGTCTTTGCTCCAGGAAGAAGCGGAGAGCCCTAAGACCCTCCTGGTGGGGAATGGACGTGGAAAGGGATTGTCGACGTGATATTAGTCACCTCAATTTCTCTGCCCCTCTCACCAAATCCAACCTATCTCCCTCCGAATTGTCTGCACTCCATGTACTCCGATCTAACCCTGACTTTGTTATTAAGCCTGCCCATAAGGGTGGTGCTGATGTAGTCTGGAGTACTGACCTCTGCCTTGCAGAGGCTGAGTGCCAACTCTCGGATACCTCCTCCTACCTTCCCCTGGACCATGACCCCACCATAACACATCAGGCCATTGTATCTACTACGGTAACTGATTGCATTTCATCTGGTGATCTTCCCCCTCCCTCTGCTTCCAAGCTGATAGTTCCCCCCAGCTCATTTCTACCTCCTCCCAAAAATCCACAAAACAAGACTGTCTGGGCAGACCCATTGTTTCAGCCTGCTCCTGCCGCACAGAACTCATCTCTTCCTACCTTGACTCAGTCTTCTCTCCCCTGATCCAATCCCTGCCCACATACATCCATGATTCCTCTGATGCCTAAGGCCAGTTTCAAAACTTCCAGTTTGCCCGTTCCAGCCACCTCCTCTTGACCATGGACGTACAATCCCTTTACATGTCCATTCCCCACCAGGAGGGTCATAGGGCTTTCCGCTTCTTCCTGGAGCAAAGACCTGAACCATCCCCACCCACCACCACCCTCCTCCGCTTGGCCGAGCTTGTCCTCACGCTCAACAACTTCTCGTTTAACTCCTCCCATTTTCTTCAAGTAAGAGGCGTAGCCATGGTTACTTGCATTGGTCCTAGTTATGCCTGTCTCTTCGTGGGATATGTGGAACATTATTGTTCCAGTCCTATTCTGGCCCCCAGCCACAACTCTTTCTCCAATATATCGATGATATCATCAGTGCTGCTTCCCTCTGTCGTCCAGAATTGGAAAAGTTCATCAATTTCGCCTCCAGTTTCCACCCTGCCCTCACTTTCACTGGTCTATCTCTGACTCCTCCCTTTCCTTCCTTGACATTTCTGTTTCCATTACTGGCGATAGACTGGCCACTAATATCTCTATTACAAACCTACTGACTCTCACAGCTGCCTGGACTATACATCCTTACATCCTACTTCCTGTAAAGCCTCCATCCCATTCTCTCAGTTCCTCCATCTCCGTCGTATATGTTCAGATGAGGCCAACTTCGACAAGGGAGCCTCTGAAATGTCCACCTTCTTCTTCAACCGAGGATTCCCCAGCTCCGTGTTGACAGGGCCCTCCAACCGGGTCCGACCCATGTCCCGCACTTCCACCCTCACCCCTTGTCTTCCCTCCCAAAATAACAATAGGGTTCCCCTTGTCCTTACCTACCATCCCACCAGCATCCACATCCAGAAGATCATTAGGCGCCATTTCCGCCACCTCCAGCAAGATGCCACCACCAGACACCCATTCCCTCCCCTCCCTTGTCCGCCTTCCACAGGGACCGTTCCCTCCGGGACACCCTGATCCACACTTACTTCCCTTCCCCCCCACCCCTCCACAGCCCTCCGGCGCCTTCCCCTGTAACCAGCAAAGGTGCAACACCTGCCCATTTACCTCCTCCCTCCCCAGTATCCAAGGACCCAAACATACCTTCCAGGTGAAGCAACACTTCACCTGCACTTTCCAGAATCCAGTCTACTGCATTCGCTGTTCACAATGTGGTCTCCTCTACATTGGGGAAACGAAGCGTAGACTAGCTGACGGCTTCGCAGAACATCTGTGTTCTGCTCGCAAAAAAGACCCTGAACTACCTGTTGCCTGCCACTTTAATGCATCACCCTGTTCCCTTACCAACATGTCTGTCTCAGACTTGCTGCAGTGTTCTGGTGAATCTCCACGCAAGCTGGAAGAACAACACCTCATTTTCCGCTTGGGGACCCTGCAGCCCTCCAGACTCAATATCGAGTTCAATAATGTTGGGGCCTAAACTCTCCCATGTCCTAGCCCCCTACCCCACACACCAGGCCTTGTTACCACATAACCTGACATTACACACTACCTGTTATTAGTCACTCATAGTCCCCATTAACAACTATTCACCCTCCCAGCCTGATCATTATCAACTCTTTGTCTGTCCAACTGCCCTTCTCTCTCTTTAGGCTCTATCCTATCGTTTACTCCCTACCCCATCCCCCTTCCCTTTTTTCTGCATATAAACTAACGTTTTCCCAGCCACCATCAGTCCTGAGGAAGGGTCACTGGACCCGAAACGTTAACTCTGTTTTTTCCTTCACAGATGCTGCCAGACTGCTCAGCTTTTCGAGGAAGCTTGAGCAGTGCTGTGCTTTCTGATTTTTGTTTGATGTTTGTCATGTTTATGATGTTGGAGAGTTTCAGCAGCACGCCTATGCCCTGCACTCTGTCATCAGCAAAGGGTAAGTCAACATAGGTGCATCCTATCTACAAACTGGCCTCTTATGAGATCACTGTCAGGACTGTGGCAACCTGCCTGTTCAGCACATGAGTTGATGGCAGTCCTCACTGTCAGTTGGTGCATCACCAACTACAAACTGGTAATTGGCCTGAGTAAGTGAAGACTTCACTTTCAACCTTCATTGGAAACTCTGGAATACACTCAAATGCTTGAGAATGGGCCAGGAAAAATGTAGCCACTTACTGCATAAGTGGAACATGAGGAACATGAGCTCAAATGGTAACTACATCTGTCCAAGTCAGATTGTTACCTGTGTGCTGAATTGTGGGATCCATTCCTAGTACTAATGCAACTATTTATATTGTGTCAGCTGAAGCTGCTAAATTGATTGCTAATGTCACATCTAACGATAGTTGATTTCTGCAGCAAATAGAAGAAAATTAAAAGAAAATTTGAAGTGGAATGACTTGACTTGACCTTTTTGTCCATGTTTATCATGCCAATAGAGGAATTTCATACCTCTCAATATATTTGAATGGTGAACTACATTGATGTTTCCATGCAGTTTGCAAAGGGGCAGTGTATCTCCAATTGCAGTTTCAGATTTTGATGAACTACATGCATGTGCTTTCTAGAAATTGATAGCTGATTTGTGCATAAATTACATAAATAAATTTGTCGTCATTTCACAGTAAAATGTGACGTTTTTATGAGAAATAGCTGTAAAATGAAATCTTGAACATTATCAAATTATTACCAGCTCTGAGAATTCAGATGGTCATGGTCAAAGCTTCTTGTCAGTGCATAAATACATGATGAAAGCAGTCTGCTGTGTTCTGTAACCCCTTACTGCATTCTGTAATGTGTTCAAAGACCATTTTAAAAATAAATTTACTTTTATTTTTCCTTTAGTTTCCCTAGAATAGAAATGTGTTCTTTTCGCTTTTCTTTGTACTTTTACATTATTGACTAGGGGTCAGTTATTATCAACAGGAACTTGAAAATGTAACAGATTCATTGTGACGCAAGTTTATATTCAGTAATTAAATATAGTAAGTGAAAAAAAATCTTCAAATTTCTGGGGTGTTGAAAAACTTGAACACATTTTTGTCCATCTGACAAAAGCTATCATTCTTCACAGTACACATTTGATGGAAATTTCTATGCTATATAAACTTAATTTACTTAAATAAACTTAATTTAAAAAAAAATCTTTTAATGAATCAACTTCATGGTGAAATCATCCAGCTTGTTATTCTTGTGGTAGAAATATTTTGCTCCTTTTACCCTTCCCAGTGATGCAAAATAAGAAGCTACAGTTTTAATGGCTGGCTAATTTAACAGCTGTATAGGTATGCAAGAGGCTCATGCAGTTATACAAATCAGAGCCCTATTGTTTCAGTATAACCCTGAAAGTATTTTAGCATGGGCCTAAATCTAGACTTGAAACGTTAGCTTGCTCTCTCTCCTTGGATGCTGCCTGACTCACTGTGATCTCCAGCATTTGTTGTTTTTGGTACAGATTCCAGCATCTGCAGTAATTTTATTCCACTAAGAGTGCTGTCATATCTTTCCCACTAGGTGGCGCCCGGTTGGCAGCTATCAGGAAGGACACAGGGGCTGTCCAGGTTATGAAGTGTTTTCCTTTCGGCGGGGTGTCTCCCATTATCTTCACTTTACCAAGCTTTTTGTTAAACAGCTATGGGTGCATGCCATTAAGACCTGAGTTACCCTCCCTGAATTTTGTTAATCGCAAACATTTCATTTCTTACTGTTATCTCTGGCAGTTGTACTGTATTTGTGAAACTGATGCGAGGTATTAGTTTTTGTTACACTTTTGCCCTGCCCATTTAGACTGTCCCCTTCATCACCTGAGTCATTCTGTTTCTTGCTTCATTTACTTTTATTGATTTACAGCAGCGTTTACTGTTTCCGTTTGTGATCCACATTTTCCTATCTCAACCCACCTATTCTTTACCATGGACGTCCAGTCCCTCTACACCTGCATTCCCCATGCAGATGGCCTTAAGGCCCTCCGCTTCTTCCTGTCCCGCAGGCCCGACCAGTCCCCCTCCACTGATACCCTCATCCGCTTAGCCGAACTCGTCCTCACCCTCAACAACTTCTCTTTCAATTCCTCCCACTTCCTACAGACAAAGGGGGTAGCCATGGGTACCCGCATGGGCCCAAGCTACGCCTGCCTCTTTGTAGGTTACGTGGAACAATCCCTCTTCCGTACCTACACCGGCCCTAAACCCCACCTTCTCCTCCGTTACATTGATGACTGTATCAGCGCCGCCTCATGCTCCCACGAGGAGCTTGAACAGTTCATCCACTTCACTAACACCTTCCACCCCAACCTTAAGTTTACCTGGACCATCTCTAACACCTCTCTCCCCTTCCTGGACCCTCTGTCTCCATATCGGGCAACCACCTAGAAACCGATATTCATTTCAAGCCCACCGACTCCCACAGCTACCTAGAATACTCCTCCTCCCACCCACCTTCCTGCAAAAATGCTATCCCCTATTCCCAATTCCTTTGCCTCCGCCGCATCTGCTCCCAGGATGAGGCATTCCACTTCCGTACATCTCAGTTGTCCTCGTTTTTCAAGGACCGTAACTTTCCCCCCTCGGTGGTCGAGAACGCCCTCAACCGTGTCTCCCACATCTCCCGCACCTCATCCCTCACACCCCGTCCACGCAATAAGAACCAAAAAAGAATCCCCCTCGTCCTCACGTACCACCCCACCAACCTCCGGATCCAACGCATCATCCTCCGACACTTCCGCCATCTGCAATCCGACCCCACCACCAAAGACATCTTTCCCTCCCCACCCTTATCTGCTTTCCGGAGGGACAACTCTCTCCGTGACTCCCTTGTCCGCTCCACACTCCCCTCCAGCTCCACCACACCCGGCACTTTTCCCTGCAACCGCAGGAAGTGCTACACCTGCCCCCATACCTCCTCCCTCACCCCCATCCCAGGCCCCAAGAAGACTTTCCACATCAAGCAGATGTTCACCTGCACATCTGCCAATGTGGTATACTGCATCCGCTGTACCCGGTGTGGCTTCCTCTACATCGGGGAAACCAAGCGGAGACTCGGGGACCGCTTTGCAGAACACCTACGCTCGGTTCGCAACAAACAACTGCACCTCCCAGTCGCGAACCATTTCAACTCCCCCTCCCATTCCTCAGACGACATGTCCATCCTGGGCCTCCTGCAGTGCCACAACGATGCCACCCGAAGGTTGCAGGAACAGCAACTCATATTCCGCTTGGGAACCCTGCAGCCCAATGGTATCAATGTGGATTTCAAAAGTTTCAAAATCTCCCCTTCCCCCACCGCATCCCAAAACCAGTCCAGCTCGTCCCTGCCTCCCTAACCTGTTCTTCCTCCCACCTCTCCCCTCCTCCCACCTCAAGCCGCACCTCCATCTCCTACCGACCAACCTCATCCCGCCCCCTTGACCTGTCCGTCCTCCCTGGACTGACCTATCCCCTTCCTAACTCCCTACCTACACTCACCTTTCCTGGCCCCATCCCCGCCTCTTCGACCTGTTTGTTTCCTCTCCACCTATCCTCTCCTCTATCCCTCTTCTATCCGCCTCCCACTCTCTCCCTATTTATTTCAAAACCCCCTTCCCCTCCCCCTTTTCTGATGAAGGGTCTAGGCCCGAAACGTCAGCCTCTCTGCTCCTATGATGCTGCTTGGCCTGCTGTGTTCATCCAGCCCTGCACCTTGTTGTCTCGGATTCTCCAGCATCTGCAGTTCCTACTATCACCTGTCTAGGTATTATTTTTGCACATGCATTTAGCTAGTTAGCTATCCCTGTTTCTCTGAAATATTTTGTAACATGAGGTCTGATCTACAGACAACCCAAGGATTATGATGTGAGGATCCTTTGTTCCACTGGCGTCAAGTCATTGCAAACATGAAGGGAAATAAAGGTTAAACAAGGAAGACACAGTATTTACATAGAATTGATCCTGTGGTTGAAGAAATCCTTTGTCTGATCATTTACCTCTCTGTGGGAAGTCTGGTGAGAAGGGAACGCTATCGCACTTGATAGGGTTCTTGCCTGATGACAGTGGATGTTGAACTCACTGTCATTTATTTTTCACAAAAAGAAAATCGATTGTTATCATATTACTGTTTGTGGGAGTTTGCAGTTTACAAATCGGCTGTTGTTTTACATTACAATAATGATAGCAGTTTGCATTGCAACCAATGATATACTTGTAATTTGAGACGTCCTGAAAGTGCTATGTAGATGCAAATAATTTATAGCTGTACAAAATGAAGAACAATCCATGTTCTCTCACCGAGATGTAGTGAATGACTGAAACACAATGGCTTTGACCTGTCAAAAAGCTAGATACTGCAGACACTGGAAACCTAGATAAAAAGAAAATGCTGAAAATACACAATAAGTCTGTATTTCCAGCATTTTCTGTGTTTTTTTTTATTTTGACTTCTAACAATTTTTCAGTTTTTCCGTAAAGATGCACTTGACGTGCAATGTGTACAAGTACACTATGGAAGGTTGAAACTGTGTTTTCATTTTGGTTATTTTTAACACAGGATGTGGCTCTCTGTGGTGTTTTGCTATATTTATAACTCATATTTGCAATGTGCATTTACTGTTCATGTCAAAACAATCTCTGCAGCCTGCCATTCAAGAAATTTTGCACAGGTTTCAACCCAAGAATATAAAATAATGGGAGGGTACAATTGTTTGTTTAACACCCTTCTTCCGGCTTTCTTGTTTTAAGTTTCTGCTTTAGTGATTCAGAGGCGAAGGCTGGGAACATGGGTTTATCCCACCACAGAACTGGTGGTCAAAGTTCCTTTAACTTCCAACACCTCTTCAATTAACAAAAGAAACTAAGTTATTGACAGAAGTACTGCTGTGCTGAGTTCTCCTCTAAACTTGATTCTTATAAACTGCCCACAAATATCATGACACAACCTACTTTTCAATCTATAGAAATGTAGCATTTGTAATCTTTCTCAGTTTAAAGTCAAATAGACATTGAAATTTGATTTACCTTGTTTCTTTTTGTTCTTTGTGGTAACACCTGATCCTTGTCCTTTCACCTCTGCTTACTCCGTAAGTAGCGAGAAACAGTTGATGTGAATTAATAGACGTGATATTGTACACTCTGAACTTTCTTCTAATCCTTATAATAATTTTGACTGAAGTGAAAGCCAATATAGACTTCATAATGAATAATTACTTTTTAATTGTCAGGTCAGTGTCCCCTTCATAAAGATGAAAACTGCATTCTGTGTTTCAGATGTAAGAGGTCCACTCACACATAGGATATCATGTGGAAAATCGCATCATGGACGTGCAATATGGAACACCAAATTTTGTGTTGTCACGGATGGTCAGTTGCTATTGCTGGACAAAGAAGAGGTATGTGGAAGTTTACTTTATGATAAAAGATGATGTGATGTTGTGAATGTAACATTACACTTGTATTCTATTAATATTGTTTTGGTTTTTTTTTTGGCCTTCTTATACAAGGAAGGATGTTTTGGCTGCAGAGGTTACCAGACAGATTCCTGGAATGGCAGGACTGATGTAGGGAGTGAGACTGGGATCAGTTAGGATTGTATTCACTGGAGTTTAGAAGGATGAGGGGTGATCGCGTAGAAACCTGTAACATTTTAACAGGACTAGATAAGGTAAATACAGAAAAGATCCTCCTAATGAGCAGGGAGTCCAGAACCATGAGTCACAGTCTAAGAATACAGGGTAGGCCATTTAGGACTGAGACAAGGAGAAATATCTTCATCCAAAACATGGTGAGCCTGCGGAATTCTCTGCCACAAAAAACAGTCGAAACTGCTCCTATGATGCTGCTTGGCCTGCTGTGTTCATCCAGCCCTGCACCTTGTTGTCTCGGATTCTCCAGCATCTGCAGTTCCTACTATCTCTAGCTTCTATTTTTGATTTTTTTCTAATACAATTTTAAAATTTTTTGTTTATCTTTTGTAACTTTGTATGCTTCTTCTTAAGTTTCTGTTTACCTTTGATCTCCTCTTTAACCACAAATCTCTGTAATTTATCCAGCAGATCTGACAGCATATGGAGGTCTTATGGCATTCGTTGGCATTCTGAAAAAGAATCATACTGGGCTTGAAGCATTAACTCTGTTTCTCTTTCCACAGATGCTGCTAGACTTGCTGAGGTTTTACCGCACTTTCTGCTTCTATTTAAGATTTCCGGCATCTGCAATATTCTATTTTTATTGTATAATGCATTCACTTTTATCCCTTGCATCCAAAATATTTATTTTGAGATCTATTGTATTGGAATCCCACAGCTAGTTCCTCAAACCAGTTTGCTAGCTTTTCGTTCCATTTGATTTGGGTTAAGTGTGTTAACTACTGAAAATTTGCCTTTTTTTTTTCAAGAATCCAGTATCCTCTAGAATTGACACTTTCAATATTCTAATAACTGGTGTAGTTAAAAAAAAGAAAAAGTTTGGAATGCAATTGCTAGTTCTTTTAGTTACGATTCAGAGTCTTTGGCCCCAGTAATAGTGAGTAGGAACAGTAGTTTGTAAGAGGAGAAATCTGAAATGCGTAGAAAAGACAGGTCGAATTTAATAGCCGGGGTCTCTGTCACAATCTCCATAGAGTTCAATAACTTCCAATCACTAAGTGAAAGAATGAAATAATGAGATCTTACACATTAAAACTTTTACTGTAACAAATGAAAAATGACACTATTGGCTAATATTTTTTATAGATACTTGTTGTTTAAACTGCTTATGTTAATGACACACTTTCCATGACATTGCAGTACTTTAATAAACAGTACAGTTGCTTCCAGTTTGAATGGGTACCTGTATTCTTATCATGCCAAGTACTATTTTTCAAGTGACTGTCTCCAGGCTCTTTCCTGAGTCTTTGGAGAATTTTCTTAAATCCACAACCCACAGTAGTTTCTGTTCAGATGATTCTTAGTCCCCATATCCATGCAAGGATAGGTGCCAGGAATAAATCAAATTTTGCTGGATGGGTAAAAGAGTGTCTTTCTGTGTCTGCCTGTCTCTTTCTCTTTCTCACCTGCACACGTGCACACACACAGCTATGTTAACTGTCAAATGTTACCAAATGACCCCTCAGTAGCTGTTTTCTGTTTTAGATATTCATTGATTTGTAGGGTAGCCAAAATCTAATCTCGGAACGGCTTCCTTTGCCCTCTTCCCCATGGCAACATGGAAAACATTAATCATGCATCTGAATGGAAATGCTGATCAGATTCCTTTACCTCTTTCCCCCATTCAGCTGAGATGTAAATGGACAGTTTACAGTACAACTAAAAGCCGAAGGAACTGCAGATGCTATAAACCAGGAACATAAAACAGAAGTTGCTGGAAAGGCTCAGCAGGTCTGGCAGTATCCGTGGAGAAAAATAAAATCAGCGTTATCATTTTGGGTCTGGTGACCGTTCTGAGGAAGAGTCACTGGACCCGAAATGTTAACTCTGACTTTTTTTCTTCACGGATGCTGCCAGCTGGTTGAGATTTTCCAGCAACTTCTGTCTGTGTTATGGTAGAACTACTTTGTCTACTGTTTTACCAGTACCTACAACAATTCCTTTGACTTTGGGAGGCTTCATGCCTGCTCGTGATATTCTTAAAGATTACTGCCATTGTCTTGAGCATAAATATCTTGCACCTTCTTCTCAATAAAAGACTCCATGCCTTCCTTTGATCTGTAGCAGGCAAACCACTCATGCTTATTGTCAGGCTGACTTCAGAGTAGGCCACATGTCTCCTATCATTTTTCCCTAAATTTAAAGTAGACCCAAATATAATCTTTGAAACCTCATAATTCTAACAGCTCTATCAGTTTTCAACTTTTTTTCCCCCCCCCCCAAACTGTTTCATTACCAGCCATTGACTTGATTGTGAGGCACAAAAGTGGTAGAACTTATGGTGATAGTATGGCTGTAAGAGGTGTATTTGGTCCTCTTTTTATGAAAAAAATGTTGATACAGAAGCACTGAACAGTCTGCTCCAAAGTTACTGAAGTAAACAGCTTGTGAGGCCTTGGGTTTTCTTTGAAGTTGGAACAATAGAAGCAGTCTGAATGGGTGGGGTCAAGCTCCCACAGAACCAGGACTTTTGGTTTTTTTTAGTTTTAGCCTTTAGTAGCAGTTGCTGGGGTCTTTAAGCTGGATGTGGAAGCTCTTATTTCTCCCTCTTACAGCTAGGGTTCTTTTCCTGCTGCTAGAATTGCATGTGAGACGATCGATTTTATTGAATTTGCCTTTGCTAAGGGTGTGTTTATGGGACGTTACTATATTGGAATAGTCTATTAATAGTTAATACATGTTAGTTTGTTAAGCATTTTGATGTAGTTACAGTTAAGCCAATTCTTTTTTTATCTTGTCTGTATTTTAATTATAAAGTATGAGTAAGGCGTGGTTTGTTTCAAGCCTGGTAGTTTTAGCAATCAAATTGCACCCGGAACACAATACCTTACACTTACTTTTAAAATAAGAAAAAGTTGGGGTCTCGACTGTCTTCTTAACCTATTTTGAGGGGGTTTGATCTGATCCATAACAAGTGTGACCAAGTATAGTTGGGGAATTTTTCCTGGCAGCTGGGAAACATGAGGGGTTGGTTGGTGGAGGGTGGGGGTGAGAGGCAGCAGAAAGGTGTTGAGGGTTTGGCTGAACAACAAAGAGTGCTAGGAGTGGTGTTGAACAAGGGTGGGGACTGTGAAAGATCATGAGGGTGTTAGGAAGCAAATAATTTTGAGGGAGGAACTCAAAGTATTAATAGGGTATTACAGAATTATGACAATGAATTAAGCATTGCTGGGGCTCTTTGGCCCATCAAAACTGGACTGCCAAGAATATATTACTGAACTAACTCCACGAAGGCTAGCATCCTGTCACCAAGTCACCCTTTATTCACACATATGTAGTACATGACACTGACCCAGCTTGCACGGAACCGTCTCCGAGAGAGACCAGAACCCCTGACACTCCAGTTTATATGGAGTGAGAGGTGATGGCCGAGTGGTATTGTCACTAGACTATTAATCCAGAAACCCAGCTGATGTTCTGGGGACTCGGGTTTGAATCCCACCACAGCAGCTGGTGGAATTTGAATTCAGAAAGAAGTCTGGAGTTAAGAATCTACTGATCACCATGAAATCATTGCTGATTGTTGGGAAAACCCATCTGGTTCACTAATGCCCTTCAGGGGAGGTGATCTGCCACCCTCGCCTACATGTGACTCCAGACCCAAAGCAATGTCGTTGACTCTCAACTGTCCTCTGAAATGGCCTAGCAGGCCACTCAGTTGTACCAATTTTTCTCAAAGAACTGAAACTGGATGGATCACCTGGCATCGACATAGGCACCGGAAAAGACAACAGCAGAAACAGCCCTGTCGACCCTGCAAAGTCCTCATCTGGGGGTTAGTGCCAAAATTGGGAGACTAGTTAAACAACAGCCTGACATTGTCTGTAAGGTTGATTCTTTGAGTATGACTATGTCTCAGACACCACCATCACCATCCTACCGGCAGGACAAACCCAGCAGAGGTGGCGGCGCAGTAGTATACAGTTGGGAGGGTGTTGCTGTAGGAGTTCTCAACATTGTCTTTGGAAGTCTCATGGCTTCAGGTTAAACATGGGCAAGGAAACCTCCTGCTGATTACCACATACTGTCCTCCCTCAGCTGATGAATCAGTACTCCTCATTGTTGAACAACACTTAGAGGAGGCACTGAGGATGGCAAGGACACAAAATGTACACTGGGTGGGGGATTTTCAATGTCCACCACCAAGAGTGGCTTGGCAACAGAACTACTGATTGAGCTGGTCCCACCTTCACTTTGAGAATAACTTCCATCATGTTGTGTGGCACTATCAACGTGCTCAATGGGACAGACTTCGCACAGATCTAGCAACTCGACTGGGCATCCATGAGGCGCTGTGGGCCATCAATAGCAGCAGAATTGTATTCCAGCACAATCTGTAACCTCATGGCCTGGCAATATCCCCCACTCAGCCATTATCATCAAGCCAGGGGATCAACCCTGGTTCAATGAAGAGTGAAGGAGGGCATGCCAGGAGCAGCACCAGGCATATATGAAGATGAGGTATCAACCTGGTGCAGCCACCAAACAGGACTACTTGCACGCCAAACAGTGAAAGCAGCAAGTGATCGACAGACCTAAGCGATCTCACAACCAACAGATCAGAACTAAGCTCTGCAGTCCTGCCACATCCAGTCGTGAATGGTGGTGGACAATTAAGCAACTCACTGGAGGAGGAGGCTCCACAAATATTCCCATCCTCAATGATGGAAGAGCCCAGCACATCAGTGCAAAAGATAAAGCTGAAGCATTCTCAGCAATCTTCAGCCAGAAGTGCCGAATGCATGATCCATCTAGGCCTCCTCCAGTGGTCCCCAGCATTACAGATACCAGTCTTCAGCCAATTCAATTCACTCCACGTGATATCAATAAATGGTTGGAGATACTGGATACTGCAAAGGCTATGGGCTCTGATAACATTCCGGCAATAGTACTGAAGATTTATGCTCCAGAACTTGCTGCTCCCTTAGCCAAGCTGTTCCATACAGTTACAACACTGGTATCTACCCGACAATATGAAAAGTTTCCCAAGTATATCCTGTACACAAAAACCAGTTCTACTCTCGATCATCAGTAAAGTGATGGAAGGTGTCATCAACAGTGCTATCAAGCAGCACGTGCTCAGAAATAACCTGCTCAGTAATGCTCAGTTTGGGTTGTGCCAGGGCCACTCGGCTCCTGGCTTCACTATAGCCATGGTTCAAACATGGACAAAAGAGCTGAATTCTAGAGGTGAGGTGAGAGTGACAGCCCTCGATATCAAGGCTACATTTGACCAAGTGTGGCATCAAGGAGCCCTAGCAAAACTGGAATCAATGAGTATCGGGGGGCAAACTCTTCGGTGGTTGGAGTCGTACCTGACACATAGGAAGATGGTCGTGGTTATTAGCGGTCAGTCATCTCCACTCCAGGACATCACTGCAGGAGTTCCTCAGAATAGTGTCCTAGGTCCAACCATCTTCAGCTGTTTCATCAATGACCTTACCACCATCATACGGTCAGAAGTGGGAATGTTTGCCAATGATTGCACAATGTTCAGCACCATTCGTGACTCCTCAGGTACTGAAGCAGTCCATGTTCACGTGCAACAAGATCTGGACAATATCCAGGCTTGGACTGACAAGTGGCAAGTGACATTCATGCCACACAAATGCCAGGCTGTGACCATCACCAATAAGAGACAATCTAACCACCGTCCCTTGACATTCAATAGTGTTACCATCATTGAATCCCCCACTATCAACATCTTGGGGGTTACCATTGAGCAGAAACTGAACTGGACTCACCACGTTAACAGAGTGGCTACAAGAGCAGGCCAGAAGCTGGGAATACTGCAGTGAGTAAGTCATCTCCTGACTCCTCAAAGCCTGTCCACCATCTACATGGCACAAGTCAGGAGTGTGATGGAATACTCCCCGCTTGCCTGGATGAGTGCAACCCCAACAACACTCCAGAAGCTTGACACCGTCCAGGACAAAGCAGCCCGCACTGCATCCACAAGCATCCACTCCCTCCACCACAGACGCTCAGTAGCAGCGGTGTGTACTATCTGCAAGATGCACTGCAGAAATTCACCAAAGATCCTCAGACAGCTCCTTCCAAACCCACGACCTCATCCATCGAGAAGGACAAGGGCATGTGGGAACACCACTGCCTCCAAGTTCCCCTCCAAGCCAGTCACTATCCTGACTTAGAAACATATCACCGCTCCTTCACTGTCACTGGGTCAAAACCCTGGAATTCCCTCCCTAATAGCATTATGTGTCAACCCACAGCAGGTGGACTATAGCCGTTCAAAAAGGCAGCCCACCATCACCTTCTCAAGAGCAACAAGAATGGGCAAGAAATGCTGGCCAGCCAGCAATGCCCACATCTCACAAAAAATGAATTAAAAAAATCTGTCAGCCAGCATTCCCTGATTGGGGGTGTTAACCTGGTCCAGTCATGGAACTGATATTCTGTGATGTCCACCTGGCTGACCTCATTCTATCTAGTACAATTACGACCTCCACTATTCCCATTTTCCCAAACTAGGCCGATAGCCTTGAAAGTTATGACATTTAAGAGCTCATCCAAGTACGTTTTAAAGGCTCTGAGGTATCCTGCCTCATTTACCTTCTTAAGAAGTGCATTCCACAGTTTCACCACCCTCTGATGAAAAGGTTTTTCCTAAAATCCCCTTTAAATTTCCTGCCTTTCATTTTAAAATTACGCCCCCTCTTGTTGACTCTTTGACTGAAGATATCAGTAGCTTTCTGTTTACTCTGTTCATGCCTCTCATGATCTTATACATCTCTATCTGGTCCCTGTTCAATCTTCTTTGCTCTAAAGAAAAGAACCTGAGCTTATCCACCCTGTCGTCTTGGATAAAATGCTCCATGCCAGGCCATTCTTCGCACCCCTCCAGTGCAGTCATGCCTTCCTATAATATAGTGTCCAGAACTATGCTCAGTATTCCATCTATAGCATAACCAAAGTTCTGTTCGAACAGCTGCAGCATGACCTCCCTGCTGTTACAATCTATCCCATGACTGATAAAGGCCAGTGTCCCGTATGCCTTCTTAACTGCCTTGTTAATTTGTCCTATGCCTTTAGGATTCAGTGGACAAGGAGCCCAAGATGTCTATTCCTCTGAGCTTCCTAGTGTCTTGCCATTCATTGAGTACTCTCTTGTCTTGTTCCTTCTTCCAAAGTGCATCATCTCACATTTATCAGGGTTAAACTCTATTTGCCACTGATCTGCTCATCCGATCAATAGATTCTCATTTTTGTGCAACCTAACATCATCTTTCTTGATGTCAACAACGCAGCCAATCTTTGTGTCATCCTCAAACTTACTTATCATCCCTCATGTTCTCAACATATATGATTATCACAAACAGTAAATGACCCAGCACTGATTGCTGTGGCACGCCACTGCACACTGGGCTCCAATTACACAAACAGACCTTTGTGGAAGTGGAGGGGTTGACCCAACAATAGAAAGCAGTGGGCACATTGAAAGATTGTAAAGTTGTTGAAGTCACATTGACACATTGGGAGCAGGGTGTCTGGATGAGATGAAGGGGCTTCAGGGAGAGTACTTTGGATGGGATCACAGGCTTTGTGGACACGTAGAGTTGTCAGAAAAGATCAACGGAGGGTGGGGTTGATTCTTGCACTTGACAGAGATGGAGAAACTGAGAGATCACAGGTCTGGTGGTAGATTAGTATGCAAAGGTACTGACCAGCACGCGTGAAGAGGGATGGATGGGGAACGATCACTGGGTCAGGATGGTGGAAACAAAGCCAATCTGTTAATCAGGAAGGAGGAAGGACCGAAAGACATTGAGGCAGAGAATTTACTTGAGTTAACTTGTGCCCTCCTGCATCCATTTAGTGACTGGGAAGCTTTGGAAAGCCCTGCTACCCAACATTGGATTTAACTGAGTTTCAGAATATCAGGAATTTAAATATTTCAGAAACATTTGGCAAAATTCAAATAATGTTCCTCTGCTATCTTTAACCCTGCATTAAAGAAGTACAAAAATGGGAAAGTTAGACAAAGAACAAGATGACAATATTTGTAAATAGCTCTAAACTGCCTTCTTCAAAGTACTTTTTACAGCAAAAAAGTTCTTCTTAGTAGTCCTGTATTGTCTCTTTTTCTATTCAAATTCAATAGCTGTCTTGTCTTGAAATACATGTCACGTAAAATACATGTTATCTGTAAAAGTTACAGAATTTTTCTTAACTGGTTAATGAAAGGACAGAGTTAATCTTTTTCATTTTTACCCGGAAATGTATGTCAGAAAATGAATGAAGACCCTGCTCCAAGTTTGAAAGAAAAATGTCAGATAATTATATCAGATCAAACAAATATAAACATAGCCTATGTTTACTTAATTAGTGCTGTTGGTTTTGGTACATTAGGGAAGAGAATTAGTATATTTCTCCAAAAGTCAGTGGCCCTATAAGATTAACTGAAGTATCATATTGCAATTTTATGCCAGTTTAGGGATGGTCCCTTGCAATGAGCTTATAGGATCATGTGGCTCCAAAACGTTGTCACACTCTTTTTCAGCAAATCTGAAGTGGGTAAGTGTAGAAAGTGGTCTTCAGTGCCATATTTTTTTTTCCAGCTCCTTGCTCCTCTTGTCCAGTCAACCAAGGCTGGTACTGAGGGGGTGAAATGTGGTAAAATCAATGGGAGTTCTGGTCTCTGTAGCTTCCTGCCATTTTCACTTTTGAAACACCTGGATTAAAGGACTGCATGGTTAACTCGGGTGTCCACTTGGCAGAAGGAGATTATTTTGTGAGAACCAGAGCCTAGATTAAATACTCAAATAACTGTTCAAAGAGGGCAAGACAAAAGTTTATTTAAAATTTCCCCATTGCCTACATCTTATGTGTTAGCAGTTTACTCACTTATTCATTGGACTTCTGAATGGAGCCTGCAGAAGTACTGTTCATATGTAAATGGAAGCCAGTGGGCATCTTTATGGCAGGTGGAGACCCGAATCCTCTCACGCCTGGGTATAGAATATGTTTAATGATTTGAGGAAGGTATGAAAGTTATGTGGAAAGCCTGGTACATAAACCGCATCTTATTTTGTTGCAGAAACATACATGAAATAAACATTCCACAGTTTTGGAAATGTTGTGTTGATTCAAACAAGATTTTTCTTCTATTTTTCAAATTTTGTGCTGATGCATGAAGTTGAGGCAAGCTGCAAAAACTAGTATCACTTTGCAGTGCTGTTAATTCGCCTTAAATGCTAACCACTTAAAAATAAAGAATAATATTGTATAGTAGCATTTAAAGAGCAGATGCAATCTATCATAATTGTACCTGCTCCTTTCATTGCAGTTTGCTGATTGGCTACTCTTATTCCAATATTGAGGAGTTGCTACCTTTTGTGATACATTTGTATCTCATACCAGTGAAATCTAATTCATATTTTTATTTCATTGGAGTATTTTCTATGTTTGATTTTTAAGTAATGGCTCTTCATTGCAATAAAAACATTAAAGAAAACAATTCACTTATTAGAAACTATTCCATTAATGTCAGTTAACTTTGCAATGAATAGAATTCTCAAATTTGCAGAACAGCATATCAGACACACATTTTGAGTCATAAGGTTCCTGCTCATGAATCAAATTCCATTTCAGTGGTTCAAAATGAGTTCTGCATTTAAAGATTGTGTGGAAGGTACATGCTTTTTTCCCTCTTTCCTCAATTTTCTACCCTTGGAATAAATAAGTGTGCCTTATTCTCATTTCCCATCCTCTCCCAATTTCTGCATTCTGTGCAGCTTTCACTACTTGAGACACTAATTTTTGAGCTGCACAATACAAATACAAGCATTCATTATTGACAGTTGCAGAACTAGTCCTAAAAAACAGGTGAACATTTTCAATGTGGCTCCAAGTTTAGCATACAATTGAAAAATCTGGTTTGACTATAGTTTTAACCTAACTATTTCATATTCCATTCCAAGACTACATCATTGTTGTCACTTCTGAAATTATTTTCAGCAGCAATGCGTCTTGATTCTGCCTTCAGGAATTACAGCATCAAACATGAGTTTGTTTCCCCTCCCTCCCTCTTTTGAACCTTTAGCTAAGGAGCCATTGTAGTATGTTAGTCCTGACATTTGCTATTATCAGATCGTAAGAGGCATCACTCTGAACCCAACCCACTTTCATTCAACACCGGTCTTTCCACTCCCTAACCGTAGGTTGGAGTTTGAGGCCAACTGTATGAGTTGACTAAAATAACTGGTTAGGATCGGGGCACTTTCTTGATCCCTGCTCCAAGCAATTCTTGATAATGGACTTAAAATGCACTGCCATCTGTAAGAATGTTAGCTTTGAGTACTGCAGGTAATTGTTACCTGTGGTGCTGTATTTTTGTGTAATGGCTGTTAGCGATTTTTAAATTTATGTCAGATGTACTTATGTAGAGAACTAATTGCCCTTTTTTTAAAATGACTGTGAATTGACTGTTACTATAAAGGAAAATATTATTGCTCTGTATTTTGGTTAATTTCCTTTATTATTAAATTAAGAATTCTGTATATTCATTTTAATATATAGAAAGGAATAGACTTGCTGAATCTTAGAAAAATGTGTCTCCAATTCATGCAGTAGTAAATTGAAAAACTTGGTTTGAGATCGCACAAAGGTAAGAGGCTAAGCAAGGCTTTGATGTAAAGTAGATGAGAGTTGAGAATATGTCTTTGCTCTAATTTTTTCACTTGGATACTGTGGACTCGTCATGAGAGAAATTCGTACTCTAGAATGTGATATGATCAGTGCTTTCCCTCGTGTCAATCGCAGTATTGAAAATATAACTCAAGGTTGTCATTATTGTCATTATTTCAAGATAAGAATTCCTGAAAATTTCAGGGGGAATGGCAACAGTACAGAGAAAAGACTTGATAGGATGTAAAGAAAGAACTTTGTACCGTACACCAAAATAAAACGTATGGAGATTGTCTTTATACATTTGGCTGTTTTCGTTTTGTTTCAGTACTGCTTGAATGCAGTGTTATACCTCACAGTTAGTATGTCAGCATACATGTCTGCATCCTTCTAAGAGACATGCTGATGATATCATCACTATTATAGCATGTGACCTGAGGGTATAAGTTTCTCAGACTCCATTTTAACTGGGTTGTTTGAAGCATGATAGGCTGATGAAAGCATGCTGCTCTTTGCAATCAAATTGTCTAATACTGACCTGTGTGCCTGTGAATCTAATATTTCTAAGTAATAATGAGCTGTAGAAAGCAGTCTGTTGGGTTATTCAGTACCACATTACCCATGGTTAAGACTTTGTTTTCAAGAAACAACGTAAGTATTGTCATATCAGGCAGCGATATCCTTCTGGAGGGCAAATGCACATGGCAAGTAGTAGTGACCGTTTATAAAGAAAACTCCAAGGACTTGATGGTAGATAAATCTTAAAAACTAATTGAAGTTCAAATGGAGAACAGCCCTGGATATCAAAATCACCTTTTCTGATGAAGGGTCTAGGCCCGAAACGTCAGCCTCTCTGCTCCTATGATGCTGCTTGGCCTGCTGTGTTCATCCAGCCCTGCACCTTGTTGTCTCGGATTCTCCAGCATCTGCAGTTCCTACTATCTCTGGATATCAAAATGTTTGGATATACTGCATTATCAGTCTCTGTGAGTAAAGAAAATGGAGCAAATTTCTTTCTGATTAAAATCTAACTTCTTTCAAGTTAGAAGAAATTCCTAACAGTGAAGCAAATGTACTGAGATACTGATTACTCCTTCCCTCAATCCCATCTCACTTAAAAGAAATGCTGAATGCCTGCAGTTACAATTAAGAAAGACAATAGTTTAATAATTCTCACAATACAGCTCCAGAGCCCTGTTGAAAGAAAATTGCTGTTTTTTAAAAAAAAACCATGAAAGCTGTGTCCAAGACTTGAATGTGCAAATGTCGGTTGCTTTTGCTATTTTCTGTCTCCAATTTGGTGCAAGAGTAGAGAGAAGCCTATATGATATCATCAATCCTCATTTGGTATGAACACCAACTACTGGCTGAAACCTGCAAGTACAAGCTTACAATATTATATCACTCAGGCTGTGGCTCTTAAAATGGCTCGCTTAAGGGGATAAAGGCTAGGAAGGGAATAGCATAAGGCAAAAATAAATGAAAGCTGACAGAAAAAAGGCAAAAATTAAAGTGAAAAAATAAATAAAACAAAAGTGAAGCCATGTAGTTACCTGAAGTTTACAGAAATCACCTCCATCGCAGTTGGCTTTTTAGTGGTGGTTAACCACCAAAATGTGTGTAAGCCTGGCCACAATGTTTTAGACTCCGGTGACCCTACTTCAGAACTGATAGCAGGTAGGGAAAGATGGTATTTATGCTTATGATGTGAAGTGGGGAGAGGCATGAATGTACAGGTGGCAAGGGAGTCCAGAGAAAGAGAGAAAAGGAAAAGGTAGACAGACAAAGGGATTGTTGATAGTAAGCCAGGGAAGCAGAGAAGCTAATAAAAACTGAAAGAACTGGGGCTGCTGTAAATCAGGAACAAAAACAGAAGCAGCTGGAAAAGCTCAGCAGGTCTGGCAGCATCTGTGAAGAGAAATCGAGAGTTAATGTTTCGGGTCTGGTGTCTCTTCCTCAGAAGCAGAGAAGCGGCACGGCGGCTCAGCAGTTAGCACTGCTGCCTCACAGCACTAGCGACCTGGGTTCAATTCCAGCCTCGGGCATCTGTGTGTGGAGTTTGGATATTCTCCTTGTGTCTGCCTGGGTTTCCTCCAGGTCCTCCGGTTTCCTCCACAGTCCAAAGATGTAGAGGCTAGGTGGATTGGCCATGCTAAAATTGCCCATTGTGTTTAGGGGGATGAGTTCTGGGTGGGATGCTCTGAGGTGTGGACTTATTGGGCCGAAGGGCCTGTTTCCACACTGCAGGGATTCTATGATGATCTAAGCGAGATAGGTGATAATGGGGACCGTGAGCAGGTGAAAATATGTTTCAACTGTGCTGAAAGCAACCTATTTCGCAGTAAGATCTGGGGTGTGGGGATAGGTATAAATGTGGAAGGAGGTGTTCATGTTCTAAAATTGTTGAACTCGATATTGAGTCCTTCAGGTTGCAAGGTGCTCAATCAGAAGATGAGATGTTCTTTGCCCAGCTTGAATTGAGCCTTGATTTTTAAAAAAAAAAGTAAGAACTATGGATGCTGTAAATCAGGAACAAAAACAGAAATTGCTGGAAAAGCTCAGCAAGTCTGGCAGCATCTGTGAAGAAAAAAATCACAGTTAACGTTTCTTGTCCGGTGACCCTTCATCAGAACTGTTCAGCAGCTTCTGTTTTTGTTCTTGAATTGAGCCTTGTTGGAGCACTTCAGTGAGCCTGAAACAGAAATGTTGGCATATGAACACAGCGGTATATTGAAGTGGCAGGAAACTGGAAGCTTGGGGCCATTATAATGTACAGAATGTAGATGTTCTGCAAAGCAGTCTCCCAGTCTGCATTTCATTTCCCCAGTGTAGAGGTGACTACATTGTGAGCACTGAATACAGTCAACTCGATTGAATGAACTACAGGTATGTTGCTGCTTTACCTGGAAGGTGTGTCTGGAACCTTGGATAGTAAGCAGGGAGGAGACAAACCGGCAAATGTTGAACCTTTTGCGATTGCATGGGAAGATGCTGTGGGAGTGTGGGGAGGTGTTGGGAGTGGAGGAGTGGAACACAGTGTCCTCGAAGGAATGATCCCTGCAGAATGTTGACGGGGAAGCAGAGAGGAATATGTGTCTGATGGTGGAAGACCACCATCATCCCTGTATCCAAGAAAATACATGCAGTGTGCTTTAGTGCCTACTGCCCAATAGCTGTGACTTCAGTAATCATGAATTGCTTCAAGAGGCTGATCATGGTCCACATCAACTCCAACCTCCAAACCTGCCTCGATCCCCTACTGTTTGCCTACTGACATAACTGGTCCACAGAGGATGCCATATACCTTGCCCTGTACTCATCCCTGGAACATCTGGACAACAAAGACCCCGATGTCAGACTCCTGCTCATTGACAACAGCTCCACCTTCAACATCATTATCCCCTCCAAACTGATCTCAAAACTGCGTGACTTTGGTCTCAGCTCTGCCCTCTGCAACTGGATCCTCCACTTTCTGACCCATAGGCTGCAATCAGTGAGGATAGGTAACTGCACCTCCTCCACAAGAACACTCAACACTGCCTGCCCCCCCGCCCTGCCCGCCCCAGGATGCATCCTCAGCCCCCAACTGTATTCCCTGTACACCTATGCCTGTGTTGCCAAATTCTGAATGAATGCCATCTACAAGTTTGCTGACAATACCACTGTAGTGGAACGGATATCTAACAACGACAAGTCAAACTACAGAAGGGAAATAGAGGGCTTAGTGATGTGGTGCAATGAAAACAATCTGTCTGTCAATGTCAGCAAAACTAAAGAACTGGTCATCGAATTCAGAAAGAACGGAGGAGAACATGCCCCCATCTACATCAATGGAACTGAGGTTGAATGAGTGAAGAGCATCAGGTTCCTTGGAGTGACAATAACTGATGACCTGTCCTGGACTTCCCATGTAAATACGACAGTTAAGAAGGCACAACAATGTCTCCTCTTCCTCTAGCGGCTCAGGAAATTAGGCATGGCCATAATGACCCTCACCAACTTCTACAGATGCACCATTGAAGCATACTGTCCAGATGCATAATGGCCTGGTATGGCAACTGCTTTGCCCAGGATCTTAAGAAACCACAGAAGGAGGTGTGCACAGCCCAGATCATCATAGAAGCCAACCTTCCATTCATGGACTCTATTTACATGGCCCTCTGTTGCAGAAAGGTGGCCAACATCATCAAAGACCCATTGCACCCTGGTAATGACCACCTACAACCTCTTCTGTCAGGCAGAAGATACAGAAGCCAGAACACACGCATGAGCAGGTTCAGGAACAGCTTACTTCCGGCCGTAATCAGACTGTTGAATGGACTCTAGCCTCAAATAATGTAACCTGTATGCCTCTAAGTCCATCCTATGCTTATGGTAATCTGCCTGTATTGCTTGTAAACAAAGCTTTTCACTGTACTTCAGTACACATGACAACGAAATCAAAATCAAAATCAAAAGTCAAAATCAAATAGTGGCTTATGATCTTTTGGATGTGGAGACTAGTGAGGTGGAAAGTAAGAACCGGTAGACCCTGTGGTTGTTGTGGGAGGGAAAGGAAGGGATAAGGGCAGAAGTGTGGGAAATGGGTTGGACAAAAAGCTACGGAATTCTCAGAGTACAAAATACTCAATGATGAAAAAACACAATTGCTTCAAATTCAGTTTGGTCTTTGATTTTTATATTTCAAAAATAAATTAAAATGTTGATTTTTTTTTTTGTTTAATTTTGGCTATAGCATATATTTTTGGGTACAGTTTATTCTTGGAATTAGCACCAACAAATTTGCATGGGATATATTCAGTTGAAGTTGATTGTCAGTTTATTTGTATAAAACGTTTAAAAAGTGGATGCTCTGCTTGTTAACAGTTATGTTAATTATCATATTTGTGTTTGAGAATTTTTACCAGTTTACTTTAGAGATCGAGTTAATACTAAAAAAGTTGGGTCTGCATTGTTTACAAATTATATGATACTTGCGCATTGCTTACTTGAAGATTTTTCAAATACTAATAATACGTTTGTATGTTGCAATATTCTTTAAACAAGTACTTAGTCTTTTATGTATTCTCCATTTTAAAAGCATGTCCCACTTTTTTGCCTGGGATGGCTTTAAGTCTGTATGCTATCCCATTGTCGACAGCTTATTCATCTTGTTTTGGTAAAAGCTGTAATGTTGTCTGTAAGACGCTGGGCTATTGAGTGCAGTCTCTTGAAAAGCCCTTGCTGATTGGCTGTCACATAGGAATTCAGCTTGTAGAGAATGTGTGAACACCATCTGCTGTAGGGGGTTGCAGCCAGTGTGCAGCTGGCTGGTCAGGCTTTCAGCTGAAGAGACTGCAGTAACTCCTGGTTTAACTTCCAAGTTCCTAAACTTAAGCACATTTCTCAAGTTTTACCTGTTGAGTACCATTTCTGCTTGCTGTGATCTGTTTACGTGTTTTTTCTTTGGAATTCTTTTAATTGCCCAAGTGAAATTGAAGGAGGGAAATTGCAAAAGGATGACAACTTGTTGCATTTGGCCTCTGAGATGAAGAGGGAAATCCAACATCCTTTTTAGTCATCGGTTCATTTCTTGTTACTCAGCAGTTAAAGGTAGGATCTTAAACTGGATAAATAGCTTTCAATAAAAGATGATTCTCCAAAATGTTCTCATTTGTGGATTTGGAAAGCGGATGTATTGCTTTTTGTACTAATTTACTTACAGGAAGTTCCTTAAGATCCTGTTTTAGTTTTCTGCTTAAGGTTTGGAATGATTTCCGATAGCTTTATTTGTTTATTAACAACCAGTGGAATTATTTTCTTTATGTTTCTTTAAATCTCACAATGTATTTCATTTGCAAATCTGTTTGAATCTAACTGGAAATACTGGTGACCATTTACAACTGATACTGCTGTGAAAGAAATCAGGATTAAAACCTCCTGATTTGATTTGTTTTCTGTATATGCTTACGTGTTGTTTGTCACTCTAAGCACCAAGTTAATTACTTTTCATTTGTGACTGGTGGTAGCATCATTTACAAGATGAGCATTATATTTATTTCTCTTAACTCAGACTCCCTAACCCTGCATCTGAGGTTCTTGTATGGCAATCAAGTGTGAGAATCCTGTTGCCTCTTCCCCTGCGAAAACTAATCTTGCATCAATGAGGCCAATGATAATGAACCGGCTGCGATTCAACTCAAACCTTCCTGATCTGTATGGTTTAACTGTTTATTGGATAAATGTGTCGAGTTACCAGACCTCGAGCAGTCAGATGTTTAATGGCTTAATAGTTATGAATATGAATAAGCCTTGGTTTCGGTGTTACATATACACAAAATGAATTTTCTCGGGCAGCATACTTTTACTTGTTTAGAAGCCATTATTATCTGTACTTCTGGCTGATTTGGATGTTGTCTCAGCTGGAAATATAAAATTCATTTTTAAAATATTTCCAACTGTTTAATATTAAAAAATTGAAGGAAATTGAAAATCGGACCTACATGATTGCAAATTTATTTTGCAATTTATTTTCATTATTCTGTGTTCTTCAAGGTGGAAAGCAAAATGTGGGGCCTCTGTACTACTGGAAGGTGTGAAAGCATGGCAGATGTTGATGTGATCTCCAGATATTTTTCTTTAGGATTACTCAAATGTAATTGGGTGCTCAATGACAGTTGACTCTGCCACTCTGTAGTGCTTTCCTTCTGGTACGAGATACTGTGAGCTTTTAATTTACTGAGAAACAAAAACTATGCCAATGGTTGATCCGTGTATATATTAAAATTTATACTCGTGTATTTAAAGCAAATCATTTTAAATTAGCATTCATATATTGGTTCTAATGTTGCAAATTTGTACAATAGCCAATATACTTTACTTTGCATAACTAATCATTTGCATGCCCTTTTCATGAAATTCAAATTCTTCAGTAAGGATATTTTGAGGAAAAATAACCATGGAGAGATATTCAAATGAAGATGTACAGGTTTTTAAATTGGCATTCCCTGAGCATATGTAGCAGCAAGATAATGCATATATCTTCATTTGTAGCAAGTTTAATTTGGTAAAGAGAACCTATCCTGCCATCTAATCTAATGTATAGATTTAGTTTGATAACTGGCCATAATACTTTGGATGGATTGTGTTGATCCTGCATCTTGTTTCAATCTGCTTGTCAGAAAATTGAAAACAACATGGATTTGTTCACATTTATTCCCCTTTCACTTAAACTTTCTCCATTTCCCTAACTTTTCTTTTATAGTCATAAGGGCTGTGACTCATGTTGGCTATCATGATTTGGAGGTGCTGGTGTTGAACTGGGGTGGACAAAGTCAGATGTCACACAACACCAGGTTATAGTCAAATAGGTTTATTTGAAATCACAAGCTTTTGCAGCGCTGCTCCTGACAAAGGAACAGCGCTCCGAAAGCTTGTGATTTCAAATAAACCTGTTGGGCTATAACCTGGTGTTGTGAGTCATGTTGGTTACAGTATTGCACCAGATACTGGGAGCTACAGCATTCAACATCTCACAGCTCATAGTTGTGGCTCCAGTGTATATCATCATGTATTTAACTTCTGAACCAAGCACACTCTCATATTCACCTAATCAATTTTTATTAATGACTTGACATTTCGTTATAGTTCATCTCCAGATTTTATTAAAATTGGTCTTGAATCCCCAGATTGAACCATACATATATACACATACATCAAATATAAAAAAAAAAAGGAAACCATGGATGAACTGGGGGATCCACTCCGTACTAAAGTCCAGATCTGAGGCTGATGACTCTGACCTATAGAGGAAATCCAAGAACGATCTTTGCAAGGCCATCAAGGATGCCAAGCAGCAATACCAAACTAACCACATGGAAACCCGTCATGTATGGCAAGGCTTATATGACATAATGGGCTACAAAGTGAAGTTGAACAGAGTCACGGACAACATTACATCCCTACCTGATAAGCTCAATTCATTCTACGCTCACGTTGAACAGAAGGGCAGTGAAATGATATCATCTGTCTCAACAGCTTCAGATACACCTGTACCCTCAATCACTACAGCAGATGTTGGATTGGCCTTCTTGAGAGTGAACCGATGGAAAGCGACTGGCCCAGATGGAGTCCCTGGCTGTGCACGCAGATCCTGCATGGACCAGATAGCGGGAGTATTCGCAGACATCTTCAACCTCCTTACTACGATCTGAAGTCCTCACCTGCTTCAAGAAGACCACCATCATCCTATGAAGTGTTTTGAGAGGTTGGCCATGGCTCACATCCGCTCCAGCCTCCCAGATTGCCTTGATCCCTTGCAGTTCGCCAACCAGCAGGTCCATAGCAGACACCATCTCCCTGGCCCTACATTCATCCATGGAACATCTGGTCAACAAGGATACCTACATCAGACTCCTACTTATTGACTACAGCTCCATCTTCAACTCCATAATTCAAAAAAAATTCTTCTCTGAACTCTGAGACCTAGGTCTCTGCTCCCCCCTCTGTAACTGGATTCTCGATTTCCTGACCAATAGACAACAGTCAGTAAGAATAGGTGACAACACCTCCACGATAATCCTCCATACCGGTGCCTCATAAGGCTACATACTCAGCCCCCTACTGTACTCCTTATACACTCTCAACTGTGTTGCCAAATTCTGCACTAACTGCATTTACAAGTTTGCTGATGACATCACAGTTGCAGGTCAGATCTCAAACAGCGACAAGACGGAGTATAGGAAGGAGATTGAGTGCTTAGCGCATGGTGTAAAGACAACAATTTCTCCATCAACATCAGCAAAATGAAGGAGCTGGTCATTGACTTCAGGAATGGAGTGCAGGGCATGCAGGGCATACTCCTATCTGAATCATTGGTGCTGAGGTGGAGAAGGTCGAGAGCTTTTAAGTTCCTGGGGGTGACGATCACTATCCTGTCTACCCACATTGATACTATGGTCAATAAAGCACAATGCCTCTAATTCCTCAGGAGGCTAAGGAAGTTCAGCATGTCCATAAAGACAATTACAAAATTTTGTAGGTGCACCATAGAAAGCATCTTATCTGGATGTATCCCAAGAAACTACAGAGAGTTGTGAGCACAGCCCAGTCCATCACGCAAACCAGCCTCTAATCCACTGATTTCATTTATACTTCCTACTACCTCATGAAAGCAGCCAACATGATTAAAGACCCTCCCATTCCGGTCATTCTCTCTTCCACCCTCTTCCATTGGGCAGAATGTATAAAAGTTTGTATACATGTACGAACAGATTCAAGAACAGCTTTTTCCCCCACTGTTTACAGACTTTTGAATGGACCTCTTGAATGTTAATGTTGGTCTCTCTCTCTGCAGCTACAGTAACACGGCATCCTATACTGTTTTGTTACCCCCCCATGCACTTGTATAATACACTCTGCCTGTAAAGGACATAAGACATCACATGTACTAAGGTACAGTGAAAAGTGTTGACAGTAATAAATCAAATCAAATATATAAGTACATAAATATGTTATTGTAATTACTGCCTGGAACCTCAATTTTCTTAATTACATTGTTGAAAAGTGAGATATATTACTGAAGTGGTTGTCCTGATGAGCGCAAGACAAAAAGTGGATACCAAATTTCAAACAATCCCAATAATTTATGCTGCAGGAGAAAAGAATGCTGATTATTTGGCAAGTCAACTGTGATTGGCTGAGGTGTTACCATGTAGAAATCCGCTTGGAACTGTAGGCTCTCCAGCCTGCTGGATAATTAAAAATGGTGCAAGACTTGAGCATATTACATTTCTTTGCAGAAAACTCATACCAATGTATGAATGTGTGTCACTGCGAGCTTGAGTAAATGAGTTACGTTAGGAACTTGACTGATTATAGTTATTTGGCAGTACGTGGTATTGCTGAAAAAAAAGAGACATGCTGTTGAAGGTTTTTGTCTTGCACCCTTCAGGGCAAATGCAAAAAGGCCAAATTTCAAATGATTACAACAGTTTGTACTGAGTGAGGAAAGAGTGATTAGCTCATTGGCAAATCAAGACATTGCCATGGAGAATGTTTGAGGGCAGTATTGCCCCTCAGATCCTTTTAATGTAAAAAGATGTAATGCTTAGGTGTAACACAGTGTGGAGCTGGAGGAACACAGCAGGCCA
>NC_063359.1:28931317-28964655 GCF_021869965.1 Rhincodon typus | reverse complement strand
TGCTCCTCTGATGCTGCCTGGCCTATTGTGTTCCTCCAGCTCCACACTGTGTTACCTCTGACACCAGCATTAGCAGTTCATACGATCTCTAATGCTTAGACAAGTTCCTTTTTCCTGCAGAGGAAAAACACCCTGCTTATGTAGATTTTAGCATGTGTAAATGATGGCGAGCCCAACTGATGAACTTCAGGTTGATAGTTAGTATATTCCAGGTGTACGCAAGATTATTCAGCAAGTTCTGTCCAATTGAGGAAGCACCTTTTAATGTTCGACATTATGATCTGAACTTTGCAAGCATGAACTAGTTAAGTGCATTCTATCCTTTGCTGATTGCAAACAACTGAAGGGATGTACTGTTTTATCTGAGTCCCTTTATATAAGTCACTAAGGCATATGGTCTACATACCTTCCATTGCATAGGCACTGAATATAACATGCTACATGAGTTATTTATCTGCTAGGCATATTGTCTTTTGACCAGATGGTAGCATCCTGTCAGTGGAAAATACAATTTCTATTGCTGCACAATAGCAGCATGGAAGGGCGAGCAAAGTATTTCATATGCTCATGGTTATAAAATTTGAACTATAATGCTTACTGAAGATGTAATTTTGTTATTAGACAGCAACAGCTAAATAACCTCAAGTGCGCCAAGAATTACACTAACTAATTTAGGCTCTGCAAGAAGGGGAAAAATGTCTAGGTATTGCACCTTTTTGAACTAAACAAAAGCATGGAGACAATTGTTCCCTAGTGCATTTCCTTTGGCAGTGCTTTGTGTTCAGTGTTCATTTGCCAAACAAAAATATCCTTTACTAATGCACTATAAATTATTTCAGAGATAGTAGAACTGCAGATGCTGGAGAATCTGAGATAACAAGGTGTAGAGCTGGATGAACACAGCTGGCCAAGCAGCATCAGAGGAGCAGGAAAGCTGACGTTTTGGGCCTAAACCCTTCTTCAGAAATGGGGGAGAGGAAGGGGATTCTGAAATAAATAGGGAGAGGGGGGAGGTGGATAGAAGCTTGGATAATGGAGAAGATAGGTGGAGAGGAGACAGACAGGTCAAAGAGGCAGGGGTGGAGCCAGTAAAGGTGAGTGTAGGTGGGGAGTTAGGGAGGAGATAGGCCAGTCCAGGGAGGACTGACAGGTCAAGGGGGTGGGATGAGGCTAGTAGGTAGGAGGTGGGGCTTGAGGTGGGAAGAGGGGATAGGTGGGAGGAAGGACAGGTTAGGGAGGCGGGGACAAGCTGGGCTGGTTTTGGGATGCGGTTGGTGGAGGGGAGATTTTGAAGCTAGTGAAGTCCACATTGATATCATTGGGTTGCCGGGTTCCCAAGCGGAACATGAGGTGCTGTTCCTGCAACCTTCGGGTGGCATCGTTGTGGCACTGCAGGAGGTCCAGGATGGACATGTCATCTAAGGAGTGGGAGGGGGAGTTGAAATGGTTCGCGACTGGGAGGTGCAGTCGTTTGTTGCGAACCGAACGTAGGTGTTCCGCAAAGCGGTCCCCAAGCCTCCGCTTGGTTTCCCCGATGTAGAGGAGGCCACATCTGGAACGGCGGATACAGTATACCACAATTAAGCGGATGAGGGTGTCAGTGGAGGGGGACTGGTCGGGCCTGCGGGACAGGCAGATCACAGTAAGCAGAGGATGTTCAGATCATTGCTTGCGCTCCCTCAATTTTTTCCCCCATCAATCTCTCTGGAACCCCCTTGCTCTCTGTCTCTGTTGACCATTCCCCCCTCCACCTGGTCTCTCTTTCGAACCTCCCTGTATTCCCTCTCTCTGTCTCTTGAACCTCCCCCGCTTGCTGTCTTGAATCCTTCCTTGCTCTCTCTCTCAAACCCTCCCCCCTGCTTCCGCGCTCTCTCTCGAATCCCCGTTTGCTTGCTTGCTGTCTCTCGAACCTGTCTCTTTCTCTGTCTCGGTCTCTCTCTCAAATAGTGCTCGAACCCCGCCTTGTACTATCTTGAACCTTCTCTCACTGTCTCTGTCAAATGCCTCCTCTTGAAACCCCTCATTCTCCCTCAAACTCACCTGTGCTCTCTGTCTCTCAAAACTCCCTGTTCTCACTTGAACTCTCCTGTGCGCTCTCCCGAACTTCCTCCTCCCTCACGCTCTCTTGAACCTTCTTGCTCATTCGTTTGATTGCTCTCTGTTGAACTGCCCACTTGTGCTCTCTTGAATACCCCATTTCTTTTGAATCCCCTCGTTCTCTCTCTGGTCAAACCCATCCCAAACCCTCACTTGAACCAACCTGTCGCGAACACACCTCGCTCTCTCTTGAATCCCCCTCCTGCTCTCTCTCGAACACTCCCTCACTCTCTCTCAAACATGTGCCCCCTCTCACTCGGAAACCCCTGTGCCTCCACTCCCCCCCCCACCCCCCACCCGACCCCCCTTCTCTCTCTCTCCCCCCCCCCCCCCCCCCCCCGAACCATCGCATTGCGCTCTCTCGACCCTCCCTGCTCACTCTTGAACACTCTGCCCACCCCCACCCCCGGCTCACTCACTCTCTGTCAAATGCCCCCTTGCTCTCTCTCAAACATCCCATCGCTGTCTCTTGAACCCAGCCATCTTGCTCATTGGCTTGATCACTCTCTCGACCCCCCCCCCAAATTCTTTTGAATCCTCTCGTTCTTTATGTCTTAAACTCCCCCCTCAAACTTTCACCCTGTCTCGAATCCCCTTCAGTCTCTTTCAAAACCCCCTCACTCTCTCATTAATTCCCCTTGTGCGCGCTCTCTCTTCCTCTGTCGAACCCCTGGCTTGCACCGTCTCTCTCAAACACGTCCTCACTCTCTCTCAAACCCCTCCTTGCTCTCTTTCTCAAACACCACTGTCCCTCTCTCGAAACCCCCCCTCGCGCTCTCGAATGTGCCCTGTTGCGCTCGCTGTCTTGAACACCCCATCTCGTTTGCTTGTGCTCTCTCAAACACCCCCCCCCCCCCCCCCCATTCGCTCGTGCCCTCTCAAAACCCCCTCGTTGGCTCGCGCCCTCTCAAACACTCCTCGTTCGCTCGTGCCCTGCCAAACCCCACCTCGTTCGCTCGCTCCCTCTCGAACCCCCCCTCGTTCATTCGCGCCCTCTCGATTTTCTTCGCTCGCGCCCTGTTTGTCTCTCTCTCAAATCCCCTTTCTGTCTCTCAAACCTCCTTCTGACGTTTTTCCTTCCCCACCCACAGTGTTTGTCTTGTCATGTCTTATTGATTGTCTGTTTTGTACATATGTGGGAATTTTAAGACATGGGTATAGATTTAAGATTTACAGTGATAGATTAGCCATGTAACTCTTATAGTTTTGCCATTGCTTGAAAAAGTGTTCGATTACAATAAGTAGTTATTTTCTTGTTTAATGGTAAAGATAGTGTGCTTAATTTGTTAACTGAATTTAGATAGGTATGTAAAGTTGGGCAATTCAGTGATTAATCAAGTTACCTTTTTGGTAACAATTCCAGGAATAGTGGGACTTGATTTTTTTGTGCCTTACCCAGTGAGTCGTGACACTGGTGATACTTTGCTTTTCCAACCTAATTTGAGATAGTTGAAAAATGCCCAGACTGTGAAAGTGGCGGTCTTCAGACTGTTTGAGTGTATGCAGCAGATGATGATCTCATCAGGATCAATGTTATCATGAGGGAAAGCTCTGAATCATTTGTGTGTCAAGCTTGCAAGGTGCGCAAATGGCTAAGGCCCTTTTGAACAGATTTCTTATAAGGTCAATGTTAAAATATGCATAGCTACATGAATCTTGGTGTTTATATTGACTTGTGTGATGAAGATAAGCTTGTGGTATACAACAGTGGAGAACCCGTGAGCAGATTTCTCAATTAGCATGTCAACGAGAAGGAACATATTTGATTGCTTCAATTTAAAGGTGAATTTAAGCAAACAAATTTTTGATACCTTTGTTTTGCCAGGTATTTGGGCCATATGTCCCAGTGATTTGTTGAGTCGAATATCAAATTGGTTATTTGTAACAGGCAGAATACAGACTGTACTCAACTAGCCACAACTTGCAAAATGCAGAATGAAACTTTGACTTTGGATGCGATTTTGTGATTGGGCAGCACTTGCTGAATATTCCAGATTGTGCTAACATCTGTACTAAAATACAATTTAAGGTCATCAATCTAGTTCATAGAATGGCTTATTTTTGCTTGTTAAAAGTGACATGTTCAATTGCAGAGATCTCCTACCCCACAGACAAAAGGGATATGTTCAAGCCTTGCTCCTTTGTCGAATTACTGGGAGCTTGGTGAGCTGATAGCTCTCTATTGCTTTTACCATGGTAATACCATGGCCAATTTAGTCAACATGCCAACCAATCAGCAGAGATTTCTCCTGTAGCATCATCTTCTGTGACCGTTTTGAAATTTTGCAATCTAGCATTTTCTGATCAGTGCGTGAGGATAAACTTCAGCATCATCTCTCTTTTAAACAATATTGAAGGTCTGTAATACAATGCAAATAACAGTTGCTTAGCTTTATGCTGTTTGGCTAGTATGCCTCCCACTAGTATCCCTCCTCCAATGTCAACAAAACAAAGGGAATGGATTGGAAGACACAAACCCCGTCTGTATTAACGGTAGTGCGGTAGAGGTGGTTGAGATCTTCAAGTTCTTAGGAGTAAATAACACCAACAATCAGAAGTGAAACTGGACGGATCACCTGGCATCGACCTAGGCACTGGAAAAAACAACTTCAGAAACAGCCCTGTCGACCATGCAAAGTCCTCCTCACTAACATCTGGGGATTAGTACCAAAATTGGGAGAGCTGTCTCACAGACTAGTCAAGCAACAGCCTGACATAGTCATACTCACAGAATCATACCTTACAATGTCGCAGGCACCACCATCACCATCCCTGGATATGTCCTGTCTCACCAGCAGGACAGACCCAGCAGAGGGGACAGCACCGTGGTATACAGTCGGGAGGATGTTGCTCGAGGAGTTCTCAACATTGATTCCGGACCCCATGAAGTCTCATGGCTTCAGGTTAAATATGGGCAAGGAAACCTCCTGCTGATTTACCACATTCTGTCCTCCCTCAGCTGATGCATCAGTACTCGTCAATGTTGAACAACACTTAGAGGAAACACTGAGGATGGCAAGGGCACAAAATGTACTCTGGGTGGGGGATTTCAATGTCCACTACCAAGAACTACTGATCAAGCTGGTCCCGCCTTCACTTTGAGAACAACCTCCATCGTCTTGTATGGCACTATCACTGTGGCTAAATGGGACAGACTTCGCACAGATCTAGCAACTCAAGACTGGGTATCCATGAGGCGCTGTGGGCCATCAATAGCAGCAGAATTGTACTCCAGCACAATCTGTAACCTCATGGCCTGGCAATATCCCCCACTCAGCCACTACCATCAAGCCAGGGGATCAACCCTGGTTCAATGGAGAGTTCAGGAGGGCATGCCAGGAACAGCACCAGGCATATATGAAGATGAGGTATCAACCTGGTGCAACCACCAAACAGGACTACTTGCACGCCAAACAGCGAAAGCAGCAAGTGACTGACAGAGCTAAGCGATCCCACAACCAACAGATCAGAGCGAAGCTCTGCAGTCCTGCCACATCCAGTCATGAATGGTGGTGGACAATTAAACAACTCACTGGAGGAGGAGGAGGCTCCACAAATATTCCCATCCTCAACGATGGAAGAGCCCAGCACATCAGTGCAAAAAATAAGGCCGAAGCATTCTCAGCAGTCTTCAGCCAGAAGTGCCGAGTGGATGATCCATCTCGGCCTCCTCCAGTGGTCCCCAGCATTACAGATACCAGTCTTCAGCCAATTCAATTCACTCCACATGATATCAATAAATGGTTGGAGATACTGGATACTGCAAAGGCTATGGGCCCTGACAACATTCCGGCAATAGTACTGAAGATTTATGCTCCAGAACTTGCTGCTCCCTTAGCCAAGCTGTTCCATACAGTTACAACACTGGTATCTACCCGACAATATGAAAAGTTGCCCAAGCATGTCCTGTACACACAAAGCAGGACAAATCCAACCCAGCCAATTACTGCCCCATCAGTCTCCTCTCGATCATCCGTAAAGTGATGGAAGGTGTCATAACAGTGCTATCAAGCAGCACCTGCTCAGAAATAATCTGCTCAGTGATGCCCAGTTTGGGTTCCGCCAGGGCCACTCAGCTCATGATCCCATTACAGCCTTAGTTCAAACATGGACAAAAAAGCTGAATTCCAGATGTGAGGTGAGAGTGACAGCCCTTGATATCAAGGCTGCATTTGACTGAGTGTGGCATCAAGGAGCCCTGGCAAAGCTGGAATCAGTGGGTATTAGGGGGCACACTCTTTGGTGGTTGGAGTCATACCATAGGAAGATGGTCGTGGTTATTAGCGGTCAGTCATCTCCACTCCAGGACATCACTGCAGGAGTTCCTCAGGGTAGTGTCCTAGGCCCAACCATCTTCAGCTGTTTCACCAATGACCTTCCCTCCATATGGTCAGAAGTGGGGATGTACAATCATCGCCGAACAATGTTCAGCACCATTCGTGACTCCTCAGGTACTGAAACAGTCCATGTTCACATGCAACAAGATCTAGACAATATCCACGCTTGGACTGACAAGTGGCAAATGACATTCATGCCACACAAGTGCCAGGCTGTGACCATTACCAATAAGAGAAAATCTGATCACTGTCCCTTGACATTCAATGGTGTTACCATCACTGAATCCCCCACTGGCAACATCCTGGGGGTTACAATTGAGCAGAAACTAAACTGGACTCGCCACGTTAACAGAGTGGCTACACGAGCAGGCCAGAAGCTAGGAATACTGCAGTGAGTAAGTCACCTCCTGACTCCTCAAAGCCTGTCCACTATCTACATGGCACAAGTCAGGAGTGTGATGGAATACTCCCCGCTTGCCTGGATGAGTGCAGCTCGAACAACACTGAAGAAGCTTGACACCATCCAGGACAAAGCAGCCCGCTTGATTGGCCTTCTAAGGAAGTAGAGGTGTTTCTTGACTGTAGCATCAATGCGGATGAACCAGGATAGATTTTTTTTTTTTCTTTATTCATTTGTGGGATGTGGGTATCTCTGGCTGGCCAACATTTCTTGCCCATCCCTAGTTGCCCGAGAAGGTGGTGATAATCTGCCTTTTTGAACCGCTGCAGTTCTCCAGCTGTGGGTTGACACACAATGCTATTAGGGAGCGGATTCCAGGATTTTGATCCAGCGACAGTGAAGGAACAGAGATATATTTCCAAGTCAGGATTGAGAGTGGCTTGGAAGGGAATTTGGAGGTGGTGGTGTTCCCATATATCTGCTGCCCTTGTCCTTCGAGATGGATGAGGTCGTGGGCCACAAGCATTCACTCACTCCCTCCACCACCGATGCTCAGTTGCAGCAGTGTGTATTATCTACAAGATGCACTGCAGAAATTCACCAAAGATCCTCAGACAGCACTTTCCAAACCCACAAGCAAGTGGAGAGTGTTCCATAACACTCCTGACCTTTGTGTCTGGAGGACAAACATTGGGAAAATCAGGGAGTGAGTTACCCGCCACAAGATTCCTAATCTCTGACCTGCTTTTGCAGCTACTGCATTCTTAGTTCAGTTTCTGTTTAATGGTAATCTTCAGGAATATGATAGTTTGGAGATTCACCTCTTACAATGCCATTGCATTTTTAAGGGATTATCACTTACTGGAGATGAGCATTGTCTGGTACTTGTGTGTTGTGATTGTTACTTGCTACTAGTCAGCCTAAGCCTAGCTATTGTCTAAGTTTTGTTACTTTGTGCCATGGATAGTTTCACTATCTGAGGAGTTGTGAATGTTGCTAAACATTGTGCAATCATCAGTGAACATCCCATTACTTCTGACTTTTATGATGGAGGGAAGGTAATGGATGAAGCAGCTGAAAATGGTTGGGATTAGGACACTATCCTGAGGAACTCCTGTTGAGATGACTGACCTTCGAAAACCACCACCATGTTCCCATGTGCCAGGTATGTGTCTAACCAGCAGAAAATTATCCCCATGTCGACTGTGGCCTTGATATCAAGGGCTGCCACTCACAGCTGAACTCTAATATTCAGTGCTTTGGTCCATGTTTGAACCAAGGCTGTAAATGAGATCAGGAGCTGGGTGGCCGTAGCAGAACACACACTGGGTGTCGATGAAAAGTGAATAGGTTATTGCTGAACACGTGCTGCTGTTGATGACACCTTCCATCACTTTACTGATGATTGAGAGTAGATTGATGAGGTGGTAATTGGGCCGGTTGGATTTGTCCTGCTTCTTGTGTATAGCACATACCTGGACAATTTTCCACATTGTCAGGCAGATGCCAGTGTTGTAACTGTACTGGAACAGTTTCCTAGGGGAACAAGTCCTCTGTCCAATTACTGGAATGGTGTCAGGGCCCATAGCTTTCGCACCAGCAGTGCCTCCAACCATTTCTTGATAGCACATGGAGTGAATTGAATTGGCTGAAGATTGGTAGCTGTGATGTTGGGAACCACTGGAAGAGGCCGAGATGTTTTATCCACTCAGCACTGCTGGCTGAAGATTGCTTGAGCCTTATTTTTTGCACTGATGTTAGTAAGGAGCACTTTACAATGGTTATTTCTGAGCTTAGGATAATACATCTATTTTTATTCTTCAACTTTTCTTGATACGGAATAGTGGCTTGATAGGTCTTATCAGAGGCAGTTAAGACATTGCTATTGATTGAGAATCACATGTAGCCCAGACATAGTGAACATAGAACATAGAACAGTACAACACAGTACAGGCCCTTCGGCCCACGATGTTGTGCCGAACTTTTACCCGAAGCCTAAGGTCTATCTAACCTCCACCACTACCTTTATACTATCATCCATATGCCTATCTAATAGCTGCTTAAATGCCCTTAATGAGGCCGACTCCACTACCCTCTCCGGCAATGCATTCCACGCCCCTACCACTCTCTGAGTAACGAACCTACCTCTGACGTCTCCCTGATATCTACCTCCTTTCACTTTAAAACTATGTCCCCTCGTAAAAGCTACCTCCACCCTAGGAAAAAGTCTCTGGCTGTCTACTCTATCTATGCCTCTGATCATTTTGTACACCTCTATCAAGTCACCTCTCATCCTTCGTCGTTCTAAAGAGAAAAGCCCTAGCTCTCTCTCTCAACCTTTCCTTGTAAGACGTTCCCTCCATTCCAGGCAACATCCTGGTAAATCACCTCTGCACCTTTTCCAACGCCTCCACATCCTTCCTGTAATGAGGCGACCAGAACTGGACACAATACTCCAGATGTGGCCGAACCAGGCTTTTGTATAGCTGGAGCATAACTTCATGGCTCTTGAACTCGATCCCTCTATTGGGATGTAAAGATGACAGATTTCTTGCTTAAGGACACTAGCAAACTAAAACAAAGTTGCTGGAAAAGCTCAGCAGGTCTGGCAGCAACTGTGGAGGAGAAAACAGAGTTAACGTTTCGGGTCCTCAATTCCTCAGTTCTGAGGAAGGGTCACCGGACCCGAAATGTTAACTCTGTTTTCTCGTCCACAGATGCTGCCAGACCTGCTGAGCTTTTCTAGCAACTTTGTTTTTGTTCCTGATTTACAGCATCCGCAGTTCTTTTGGTATTTATACTAGCAAACTAGATTAATTTTTATGACAATCTGGTAGTTTCTGATGGGCTAGCTTTTTTATTCCAGATTTAGTTATGTATTAAATTTAACTTCATCCTGCTGCTGCGATGGGATTTGTATGTGTCTCTGGATTACATGGATTGCAGTAGTTCACGAAGGCAACTTGCTGCCACCTTCCGAAGGGCAACTAAGGATGGCAATAAATGCTGGCTTGGCCAGTGATGCCCTTGCCCTATGAGCAAATAAAAAAAACTGGCCAGTGCCATTTCCATTATGCTGGTGTTCTTTTGATTAATGGGAATCAAGATTTAGTGGATGCAGTAGTCTGCTTTCTTTCTGTCTCTCCATGGAACCCTTTGCAACTACATGGTCAAAGCTTATTGACTATCCAAGTGAAATTGTCAGCCTTTTGATTTTAATTACGATTTTGCCTCTGAATACAATTTCCAACCACCAGAAACTATCTGTACTTAACTGAAATGGTGGCAGCTGAATTACAAGTTTCCCTTTAATTGTCGGTGCAGCTGTATTATTTGCTGTCTGCATAGTCTGTTAGCTCATTTACCCCAAGTTTGAGAAGAAATTCAGACTTCAGACTGCCAACCTGGCAGAAACACCAGATGCAAAAGGAGAAAGCAGTACTGAAGAGGAGCAGTGTGATTAAAGCAGCAAGTAATTAATCATATAATTTTTGATGGTGAGAAGTTCAAAACCTCATGAAAAGAATGACTGCCTGTATCAGCTCAGTACTTTGTAACAGTTGCGAGACAATGTAATCCCCCCAACCCCCCAGAAAAAGCTCACCAGTAGTATTACATAATTAAATTGTCAAAAAACTTTTTATATAGAAAAAACATTTAATTGATTTTCATGTGTTGCCTCAGTGTTTGTATGATTGTATAGAGAATACATGCCATAAAAATATGTGATGTACCTGAGAAATTCAATGTAGTATGGAAACAGAAAATTTGGACATCCTGAATCAGGTGATTTAATCAAGCCATTTGAACTATCAAGCTATAGTGTAATTACAGCAATTTACTTGTTGTGATTTTCATATTCTTGCATACTAAATTAGCTATATTAGTAATCACATTTCATTCAGGCAGTATGCACGTCAGACTTTCCATCTCTGTGCCTTTTAATCCTTTTTGGAAAATTTAGTGATAGAAGTTATTGAATGGCAGTGGAAAAGGTTATTAGTTGTGTTAATACTATCACATCACATTGGGATAATAATCCCAATTACCCCAAAAGCACTCTTTGACAGTATTCATACCAGAGAGATTTACCTTCTCTATTAAATCTACAGAGCTTAATTCAGTTGTGTCTTCAGTCTCCAGTTTTGAGAATCTGAGAGATTCCAACTTGAGTCTTTATACACTGAGTTTAGATTTTCTCAGCTTCAAATAACCCCTTAAATGTTTTAATGAAATATATCTAGTCTGGAACTTTAAACATAAACTCCTTACACAGGGGCATTTCTTAACCCTATTTCTTAACGGTTCTAAACTATTCCCCCTGTCACCCCCACCATTTTACACATTTAGCTTGAGCCAAGACTTTTGCAAAACTTCCCCAAACCTCAACTTAAGTTATAGGTGTTTCCCCTAATCAAAAGAAAATAATCCATCTAAACTGAAAGCCTAATACACAACTGTTTACTTTGTTTGCTCATAAAAGCTCTCCCAGTGTAAACAAATTATCATTAGCCTCTAAGAACTATCTTTGAGTTTTTAAAAAAAAAAATCGCCGTGGCTAAAGAAATACTTAAAAGGGGTTAATAGGTTAACTTGTAAGACACACTGACCGAATTCCAGATACACCAGCTCAAATCCAAACTCTAAAATAAATTATATTGAAATAAAGATCAATCGCATAGATCCTTTAAAGTTGTGTACTATTTGAGTTTATTAAGAGTGTGTATCCAGTGGCTTTAAAGAATCCATTATACAATTCCAGTGCAGTGCTGGTGAGTTGATTTCTTTTTAGGCATTGCATCCATGTACCAAGCATTTGACCTCACACTGTAAGGCAAGTTCAGCCCACAACCATTTTATCTGCAGTCCTGAAACATACAAAGCTCAAGTAGCACAAGGAATATGGAATGATGGGCCAGAGAGCAAAGTGTCTAGTGGATTCTGAATAGAATGGCTTTAGATTGGTTAATGTTGACACTGGGCACATTTAAAGACGTTAAAACATTTGTGTTGCATGACTGGCTATTCAGCATATTTTGGATGCTGTCCTCAGTCAGCTCAGTCTTCACATCCAGAGTCCTTTAAACATTACTGTCATCTTAAAACTGTCATCCCACTGAAAAAGGGCTAAATTGTTAAGTTCAAGTAGCTTTTACTGTAAACAGTTTTGGAGGTCTTGTTTACAGAATTACTGCGAATGAGTATGGCACTATGTGGAGTTGAGGATTGCCACATTTGGAGGTGACGATAAGAGTAAATGTTGTAAAGGTTATGGGGAGAATGCAGGAGAATGGAGTTGAGAAACATACCAGCCATGATCAAATAGCTAGGCAGACACAATGGGTCAAATGGCCTAATTCTGCTCCTATATTTTTAATGTCTTCAAGCTTAAGTCTAGAATCTTGACCACAGTTTTTGCTGATACTTGAGTACTGTCGAGTGAAACAGTAAAATAAAGCTTTGTGAACCCTCCTGGGTAGGTGTAAATTAATATATTGCACAATTTGAAGGAGAGTAAAGGGGTTTGATCCAGTCATCTGGCAAATATTTATCGCCAAATCCTACTAAAACTGATAACCTGGTTGTCTATTTCCTTGCTGTTTGTGATATTTTCTGTTACTGCAAGTTGCCTGCTGTGTTTTCTTCCAATGGCGACTACCCCGCAATGTATTTGATTGGATGTAAAGTGAGTTGGGATAGTCAGGAATGCTCTATTTCTACTTATTGATTTAAATTGTGATTCTGAGTTTAACAATCCAGTATTGTCATTTTTTGTGTTCCCCAGACATCCAAGGTGTCTTTCAGCCAATGCTGTAACATTGATGCAGACACTGAAGCCAATTTGGCATAAGATTCCACAATGGCAAATGAAGACGAGGGTAATCGTTTAATTTGCTGGGGCACAAAGGAATATTTACTTTATGAAAAATACCATAGAAGTTTTTAACATCTACCTACTTGGGAGTTATCTTTCAAATGAGTCACAAAACTTCATGTATTTGAAAGTTGTCAGCAAATAAATTTTAAGCAAATAGTTTTAGTTTCAATAACTGACTGTGGATCTTCTATGCTAATGCCTAGATAGTAAAATAAAAATCTACTCTTACATCTTTAAGAATTCCTTCCCTAAAGTGTTAATTTGGATTTTCTGTGAAGTTTAAATTTGAGATTTGAACCCATATATGTTGAACTAAGATGAGGTGCTGCCACTTGGATTTCAGTTCATGTCTTTCAGAACCTGCAAAACCTCTGTCTTGACGCCATTGCTGATAATCTGTTCCACAGATTTTTCACCCTGGCTCCAAAAACAGTTGAATGCATTTCCTATTTTTCCTTTTAAGTTTAAACTTTGAGTCCAGTTGTTGAATCTTTTGCTTGTGACAGAACTTTCTGGATCCAAATCCATCATTGATTTTGTAGACTTCTGTTGTCCAGTCTCACTCATCCAGAATGTTCAAGGGTAGAACTTACCCCATAATTCATCCCTCTTATTACAGGAGTTAGTCTGTCAGATATTCAATAATTTATAACCTTCCCTTATTTTGGGGCCAAACTGAATTAAAATCCACAGATATTGTCTTAATAAAATATCAATGTTTATCATTTTATATTTAAAAATCATACTTTATCCATAAATCTCAACATTTTATTTGTTTCCTTGAATACTTCTGAACACGGAGTGTTAATGAGCTATTTTCCAGAGCCCTATGTTCTGATGAAAAGTTATTAGCCTGAAATTTTAACACTGTTTCTTCTGCCAGACCTGCTGGATTTTTCCACCATTCACTGTTTATATTCCACAAATCTCTTTCTAGCATAAGAAGAGGAGTAGATCATTCAGTCCATTGAGCGTGACCAGCCATTCAGTACAATCATGGCCGTTCGAACACTTCAATGTCTTTTACTTGCCCCATCCACATAACTCTCAATGCCACTGAAATATATCAATTTCACCTTAAATGTATTAAAGATTGAGCCTCCATAGCACTTTGTTGGAAAATTCTGAAGGTTTGCAACCCTGTGAGAAAACAAATTTCTCCTCATTTTGGACCTAATTGACTCCCCCTTATTTTTAAATTTGTACCTATTGGTTCTAGACTTCCCAACCAGAGGAACCATCTTACTTGCATCTATTTTGTCTCTCCCTTTTAAGTATTTTGTAAGTTCCTGTGAGATCACCTCTCATTCTTCAAAATAGAAAAGAAGACAGGCCCAGTCTGCGTATCTCTCTTTGTTCGACAGCACGTTATCCCGGGACTAAGTCCGGTGAATCTTTGTTGCGCTTCCTATATTGGCAATAATATCTTTCCTTTGATAAGGAGATCAAGACTGCACACAGTACTCGAGGTGCGCTCTAACCACGCTCCAATGCAATCAATGTAAGACCTCACTACACCTGAATTCAAATCTTCTTGTGATAAAGGCTAACATTCCATTAGCCATCCTAATAACTCACTGCACCTGCATTTTAGGCTTCAGTGAATTATTTACATAATTGGTCCATTTGTAAGTTTACACTTTTCAACCTCTTACCATTTAAGAAATACTCAGTACATCTGATTCTCCTACCGAAGTGGATGGCCTAACATTTTTCCGGATTATATTTGATCTGCCATATTATTGCCCATTCACTAAGCCTACGCAAGTCTTCTTCACAACACACATTTCAACTTAGCTTTGTATCGACCACAAATATGGAAATTTTCCATTTGGTCCCTGTGTACAAGTCATTGGTACATATTGTGAACAGCGGTGCCCTAAGGACTGATCTTTGCAGTACCCCACATGTCACAGCCTGCCAATGTGAAAATGATTTATTTATTCCTACTCTCTGTATTCTTTATGTTAGCCAATTATTAATTGATGACAATAAATGTGCTTCAGTCTTTCTAGACACTTTTGGGGCCTTAGGTAATGCATATTCTTTTATACAACTGTGAAGTCAAAGAAGTATATGTTAAGCTGTATTTCCCATTGCTGCCTGTTAACCTATCCTGTTCAAACCTCTAAAGGATTGTGTAATTTGAAAACTTAGACACTGTAGACAATATCTGCTTCTCTAAGTCAATTATGTATTTCAAAAGATACCCATCATCATCCAGTTCCCTTTGACCACCCTATTCACTATTATAATGCTGCTCAATTCATTCTTTTAAATTGCTATCCATCACCTGGACATGCATCTTCTGAAGTGTTCTGTTATCGGGCAAGATGCGTCCTTAATTTTAAGGTTAATGACACCCTGTCATAATCTCTGTGGGTAAGGTTAGAATCAGAGGTGTTAAAATACAAAATTTAACCCCTATCCCTTTTTTTAAAAGATGGGATCTACATTTCATGTACTTTGACTGGTGTTCCAGAAAAGGATAATAGTAGTGCCAAATGGTGTCTTTTGATTACATGATACAGAAGATTACCAGGTTGCTGCTGTTTCATTTCCTGTGTAATGAAAGGTTTATTGGAACAATTACTACTTAATTTTACTTTATGGTTGAGACTTTATTTTGGACATCAAAAGGTCTTGGAGATCAATAAGACTTTGCTTGCAAATATCTTCCATCAAAACTTGATTGTATTCATAACAATATTGTCTATTGTTACCAATATTAATAGTGTTTCTCATTTAAAACTGATCATTTAAATAAGCAATTCCATCCTCGATGATGGAAGAGCTCAGCACATCAGTGCAAAAGATAAGGCTGAAGCATTCGCAGCAGTCTTCAGCCAGAAGTGCCGAGTTGATCAGCCTCCTTCAGTGGTCCCCAGCACTACAGATACCAGTCTTCAGCTAATTTGATTCAAGAAACAGTTGGAGACACTGGATACTGCAAAGGCTATGGACCTTGATAACATTCTGGCAAAAGTACTGAAGACTTGTGCTCCAGAACTTGCCACTCCCCTAGCAAAGCTGTTCCAGTACAGTTACAACACTGGTATCTACCTGGCAATTTGGAAAAGTGCTCAGGTATGTCCTCTACACAAAAAAACAGGACAAATCCAACCTGGCCAATTACTGCCCCATAAGTCTACTCCTAATCATCAGTAAAGTGATGGAAGGTGTCAGTAAGAGTGCTATCAAGCAGCACCTGCTCAGAAATAACCTGCTCAGCGACACCCAGTTTGGGTTCTGCCAGGGCCACTCAGCTCCTGATCTCATTACAGCCTTGGTTCAAACATGGACAAAAGAGCTGAACTTCAGAGATGAGGTGAGAGTGACAGCTCTTGACATCAAGGCTACATTCGACCGAGTGTGACATCAAGGAGCCCTGGCAAAACTGGAATCAATGAGTATTAGGGGGAAGACTCTTTGGTGGTTGGAGTCATACCTGACACATAGGAAAATAGTTGTGGTTGTTGGAGGTCAATCATCTCAGCTCCAGGACATCTCTGCAGGAGTTCCTCAGGGTATTGTCCTGGGCCCAACCATCTTCAACTGCTTCATCAATGACGTTCCCTCCATCATAAGGTCAGAAGTGGGGATGTTCGGCGATGATTGCACAATGTTCAGCACCATTCGTGACTCCTCAGGTACTGAAGCAGTCAGTGTTCAAATGCAACAAGATCTGGACAATGTTGCTCATAAGCCCAAACCTGGATATTCGCACCACACAAATGCCAGGCTATGACCATCACCAGTAAGAGACAATCTAACCACCACCCCACGGCATTCAACAATGCTACCATCACTGAATTCTTCACTGTCAGCATCCTGGGGGTTACCATTGACCAGAAACTCAACTGGACTCACCACATAAACACAGAGGCTACAAGAGCAGCCCAGAAGCTAGGAGTACTGCGCCGAGTAAGTCACCTTCTGACCCCTTAAAGCCTGCCCACCATCTACAAGGCACAAGTCAGGAGTGTGATGTAATACCCCCCACTTGCCTGGATGAGCGCAGCCCCAACAACATTCAAGAAGCTTGACACCACCCAGGACAGAGCAGCCCGCTTGATTGGCAGTACACCCACAAGCATCCACTCCCTCCACCACCAATGTACACACTGCTGCTACTGAGCAATCTAAAAGATGCACTGCAGAAATTCACCAAAGATCCTCTGACAACGCCTTCCAAACCCGTGACCACTTCCATCTCGAAGGATAATGACAGCAGACGTATGGGAACATCACCACCTCCAAGTTCCCTTCCAAGCCACTCACTATCCTGACTTGGAAATATATCTCCATTCCTTCACTGTCGCTGGGTCAAAATCCTGGAATTCCCTCCCAAATGGTCAGCTCACAGCAGGTGGATTGCAGCGGTTCAAGAAGGCAGCTCATCACCACCTTCTCAAGGGCAACTAGGGATGGGCAAGAAATGCTGGCCAGCCAGTGATGTCCACATCCCACAAATGAATAGAAAAAAAATCCCATTTATCTTTAATTGGAATCAGAAAAATCCTCTTGAAGGTACTCAAAGAATTCTGATAAAATTCAGTTCATCTATCCAATCTGTGTCGAGTTTGCACATTTTCTCTGTGTCTGCGTTGGTTTTGTCCAGGTGTTCTGGTTTCCTCCCATAGACCAGAGATGTGCAAGTTAGATGGATTGGCCTTGCTAAATTGCCCTGTAGTGTCAAGCGATGTGCAGGCTAGGTGGTGAGTCATGGAAAATGCATGGTTACAGAGGTAGGGTTAGGGTGATGGGTCTCGGTGGGATGCTGTTCAGAGGGTTGATTGTGGACTGGATGGGCCAAATAGCCTGTTTGCACACTATTGGGATTCTGATTCCGTGATCCAAATAATATGCAGTTTGAATACCAAGAACAGTCCAAGATGACTTCCAGTAAAGTGATGTTTCTTTCTTATTGCTTGTAGCAAAATTGTGCAAAGCTCTGTAGCAGTGTGTAGAACTTCTGTCTGGAATGTAACCAGTACTAGACATTTGTGACTTCTAAGACTTCTGTTAATTGGACTGCTAAATGCACGCTTGGCACCAGTTCATTTTTTTTATTTTTGGTTTTGAAATGGGAACACTGCAGATGATGATAGCACCTCACTGCTATTCCAGTTAAGAATAGCAAGTCCCTAATTTCACCTCGGCAGGGTGAGACAGTAAAAATCAGTTTTCAATTTAGTAAGGTTGGAGGCTTATTAAAATTTGTTTTTGGTGATTATCATGACAACTGCAAATCCATTTTAAGGTGCTATGGTAGGATTAGTTTTTTTAACTCACAATCAAAAGCAATATTTCATGGAACACTAGAGATAGTAGGAACTGCAGATGCTGGAGAATCCGAGACAACAAGGTGCAGGGCTGGATGAACACAGCAGGCCAAGCAGCATCATCCTATGATGCTGCTTGGCCTGCTGTGTTCATCCAGCCCTGCACCTTGTTATTTCATGGAACACTACAAGTATTTGCATAAATTAGTTTTGCAAGTCTGGATTCCAACAAAAGAATTCTTCTGTTTTGAATAGTCATAGGACTCGATAAGTGTCACCCTGGGGTACTTTGGTTGCAGGAAGAAGAGAAGCAGCAGCAGCCTGTGCAACCTCAAAGCAGTGGTTACTTATTGTTTAAAAAAAATACTGGTTTGTCTGTGCAGTGTAAAGTAAACAAGGTAAAGGATTCCATAACATGATTTTGAAAAAAGAGTAGGGGAATTAACCCTGTTGTCCTGACAAATCTTTATCACTCCATCAGCATCACTTTTTAAAAATTCTGATCGTTATCACCTTACTGCTTTAGGAAGTCGATTGTCTGTAAACTGGTTGTCACGTTTCTCCTATTACAGCAGTGACTACACTTCAAAAACACCATGAAAGACTGAGCACGGCTGCCTCACAGCACCAGAGACCTGGGTTCAATTCCCGCCTCGGGCAACAGTCTGTGTGGAATTTGCATATTCTCCCTGTGTCTGCGTGGGTTTCCTCCAGGGTGCTCTGCTTTCCTCTCACAGTCCAAAGATGTGCAGGCTAGGTGGATTGGCTATGCTGAGTTGCCCATAGTGCCCCAGGATTTTTAGGTTAGGTGGGTTAGACATGGGAAATGCAGGGTTAGGGGAATGGGTCTGACTGGGATGCTCTTCGTAGGGTCGGTGTGGACTTGTTGGGCCAAATGGCCTGTTTCCACACTATATTGGGATTCTATGATAAAACAAGTTTACTACACAAAAGAGGGGAAAAAAAACTCAAATATATGCATAAGACAGTTTGGAAGACTTTAACAACAGCAAAACAAAATTTCAGCATGTTTCACCACACATCATTTCATAGATGCTCAAATCTAGAAATATTTCACTCCTATCTCAACTCTAAGGACTGAATCTTACTTTTGTTTGGCTAAGTAAGAGCCGTGTTAGGTTTTTTTTTGAAAGATGATTTTGTCAACATGAGGCAAAGTGAGTTATTTTGCCATATCTTACCAAAATTGCCTCATTAACTACATATCCTGCACCTAGGGAGTCCGGAAGTTAGAATCTAGCTCCATCTTACCGTGGACCATTCCCAAAACAGCTCACCACTCAGCAGATGCCCTAGAGTTCACCACGGTCCCCAGCATCTGTGCCAACTATTAAAGCCCATGGTGCATCCAGACAAACACTGTCAGTCTAGACCTGCAATGCACAGTTCCTGACATTTCCATCAGACATGGAAAACAGGGGAAAATTGGTGCCCCACTTTGCAGGCAGAATCCTGCAGGCCCTGCTGGATAAGAATTGTGCAGAGGGAGGACTTCATCCTCCCCCAGGACCAGCAGTGGATATTACAACACCTTACCATGCCAGCCTGGTCCAAGGTTGCCACGCAGGTTAAAACAATCTGTCGTATGGAGGGATGCATAGAAATGTAGGGAAAAGATTAAATTAACTTCTCCGCTCCGCCAGCAAAAGTGCCACTATCTTTTCTGATACCTCACACTTGCTTTGTCTGCTACTATACTTACTTTCCACCAAGCCTCATGCTTTACCATGCTCACGTTATCTCACAACAGCTTCCCTCACTGTCACACACCCCAGTCCCCAAATCCACTAGCCCTGCACTCTGTCTGCACTGCTTGTTCATTTGCTTGGGACACCTCCTAATCTTCACAGAAAGTAAGACCTGTGCCACCCACTTTCATTTCCCTTTTCATCTACATCTCACTCATTCCAGGAGGAAAATGGCCCCCAGTTGGGGGACTAAGAGTTGTGGCAGCTAGTCAGCTGCCCAACATTCGGCTCCTCACCCCCTACGTGAAGGGATCCTAACTCTGGCCACCCTAAGCAGTTGACTGACAGTGTCCAAGATCCTAATTGGAATCAAAAGCTGCTCAACTTACAGCACTGGCACCCCTGACTTCCCCTTGACCTAAATGAGGCCAGCTGATAACCATGACAAGCTTCCTTTCTATCTGCGCTGAATGAAAAGCAAAAAATAATAAACAATAAATATGAACATGGTATCTCTGGTTGAGGGGGCAAAGTACCAAAAGGCAAAGCAAGGCAATGCAAAGCAGGGATACTGTGAGCAAACTATTCTCCCTTCTGAACTGAACTCCTGATTCTTCTCAACTGAGTTCAAAAATGAATCTTTTAATTTTATATTCTATTGTAAACTCAGCAATACAAAAACTTGATCTATTCATGCCATAAGGTTTAGAACAAAACACAACCATAGAAATGATACAGCACAGAAGGGGGCCATTTGGCCACTTATCCTTGCCAACCCAAAGATACCCAGAAACCCTTGCTAATCTCATCTTCCTGCGCACAGTCCATAGCCCTACACCTTACAGCCCTTAAAGTGCAGATCCAGGTGCTTTTTAAAACAGTTTTGGATCTCGGCTTCTACCACCAACTCAGGCAGCGGTTTCCAGACAACCACCATGCTTCTGCCAGATACTTGATTGCAGTCACACACTTGCTTTGAATGGATATATGTAGGTCACTACTTCACAGGCTTTCTGACCTGTTTAAAGAAAAACTGACCCACATGCATCTGGCTCTACTTTATAATCCAAATCCCAAAATAAAATGTTTCAGACATTCCAATGGCCAGGTAGTCATTGGAGCAGCACAGACTGGAATTGTCCATCAGGATTCTACTGAATCCAAGATGCTGAAGCTGACACCTCCCCTGACCCATGACAACCGCTCCCCCATCCAGGACCTGATACGCCCCAATCCAACCTCATACACCAGTCTGAACTCCAAAGACCTGACATTCTCTGTTCTCATCTTCCCCCATGCCCTCTCTCTGACTTGGAAACCTACCCAGCTATCACTGACTTGGCACCCAATCCTCTTAACCAACTGCCACACTAACTCCATAATTGCCTCATGTACTTAACCCCTCATAGGATCTATCGTAGTGTCTGGCTGGCTACTGGATCTCAGAACATGGCACACTGACTGCTGCAAAAAGGGATGTGGCTCAACTTCCCCTGACTATCCTGTACTACGAGGATCTATACTGATTTCAGCTTCACTTCACATTTCTAAAGCAACTGAGATCAGAATTCCTGGCTAGAAATGCAGAGCTCAGTGTTAGCAAAAAAAAAGAAAAATGAACAGAATGGCAATCTAATTAGGATGGCCACACTTCAGAATATCTGGGCCAAACCTTACATCACACAGGCAACCATATAGCAATAGTGAGGATTGGAGTGAAAACTGAAACAGAGTCTTTTCAATTAATAAATAAGTATCTTCAGCAAAGAGAATTTAACTCCTCATCATAAACTGTGTAACACTGCTAGACATCCTTGGAGCTTAGGAAACATCCTGTAAAATGTAATAAAGTGCTACATAAATTTGAATTCTCTTCTTCCTTTAAATAGACTGTTATCTATAATATAAGACTGGAATTAAACTGTTGATAAAGTTCTGTCACTGAACAATTCCTGAAACAATCCCTTGTTGAGAACAGCTGCCAGCTAGGCCTAGCTATCATGGGTAAATCAGTCAGCCCACCTCCTGGAAGCAAGTAAACTGCTAACCTTTGGGTTGCAGAGATTTTGAAAATGTTAACATCCTTACTGTAGTGCAGTTAGAATTCAACAGAGTGACTGAGCATTTGGACTAGTAGCATGGATGGCTGAAGGACAGATCATATTGAAAAAATCTAGTTCAATTTTATAAGGTACTTAGTATTGTAGATCAAGAGTGTCAATAATGCTGTATATATGGAGTTTTAAGAGGCATTTAATCATGTTTATTAGGAAAACAAGAGCACCCTCGATCAGAGGTAGCCTTGTGACAAGGATTGAAAATTGTTGGGAGGTCGGAGGTAATATAAGAACAAAATGAATGTTCTGTAATTAGTAAGACGTGACATTTCCAGTGATCTAGTTGGGGCCTCAGGCTTTTACCATATATATATGTATAATATATTAATATATATTGACTTGAGAAATGTCTTGCATTATATAGTGCTTTTCACAACCTTCAGGTGCCCCAAAGCTCCGCATGTCACAAAATCATTCACTGCTGACCACTGTGCCACGCCCCTACGCCCCCTTGTTGTTAAAGAAATCTGCATCCTCATGTGAAAATCTCACCACCATGCATCCAACGGTTTTTAATAAAGCAAACATATGATCTATCAAGCCAGCCATCAAGTGGGGTCATAAAAACTTTGATGCTGCTGCAGCTCCATGGATCTCACGTGCGCCAGTAAAACTGGTAAAGTATCTTAAAATAGCAGCCAGTTGGCTACTAAACAACAGTTTTATTGCCGCCTTGTTCCCACTGTGTGTGCTCTAACCCCTGTTGTCTGATCACCACTGGAAACATTGGACTTACATTCAGATGTACCATTTAACCAGGCATTCCTCACTCTTGCCACCTCAAATTTTGTTGTCCTCGAGCTGTTAAATTCAGTTTAGAATTTCAGATTAACACACTGAAATCAAGCCTGTCATTGTGTGACACAAAGGTGGCGACCACAAGGTGCATTATCATCACAGTTTAAATTGTTGGAGTTTGCTGTCCCTTTGAAATCTAATTGTTGTTTGCAGTATATTTCAGGTAAAATAATTAATGGCGAAATGTGTATTTCAAGACAAATTAAGTTGGGGCCAAATGATAATAACTATTCAAGTTAATGTCATTATGGGAACAATTTCAAATATCATTGTTGTAATATTAATAAATAGGTTTTCTTAATTACTCCACGGAGCATCAGGTTGATATGTATTTAACTATTCCATAGGAATATATATTTAAGCTGTTCCAATAGAGTTTGCTTTGATTTAATATGTTTTAAGTTGAGACATTTTATGATTAAATACTATTCTTACTGAAGTCAGTCTAAATATAGAGCATTGAATCGTTGAGTGTAATTACAAGGCAGTAATTTACTTGATGGGTTCAGATGACATCATTCTGAGAATACAAATCCATGATTGAATTCTGAGATTAGGGTGCGGATTTATAATTGCTTCCTGGTTTATCATTTCAGTTTACTGGATTTTTTTTTCATGGATTCATACTGAGCTTCACATTGATGAAAAGTGACTTTTACACCAGAGCATTGAGTGTTGCTTTATAATACAAATTGATTAAGAATGAAATTTGCATTTTCTTGTTGGAAGGAACAACTTTTGTGTTCATTGCAACACTTAAAATGTTGTGCGTAGACTTGTGTTACAGTACATAGTAATTCTGACAAGTGCATATATTCTAAGGATACTGATGTGCTTAGAGATATGAAGGATGTTGTTAAACTTGAGAGGGTGCAGAAAAGATGGCTGAGGGGCGACCTTATAGAAGTTTATAAAATCATGAGAGGCATGGATAGGGTGAAAAGCCAAGGTCTTTTTCTATGACTATATAAGATGGAACATCTTTAAGGATGTGCCAAAATGCTATACATACAGAAAACCAAAGAACTGTGGATGTTGCTAATCAGAAATAAAATCCAAAATTGCTGGAAAAACTCAGCAGGTCTGGAAGGATCTGTGAGAGAAAGGAGAATTAATGTTTCAGGTCCAGTGACTCTACTTAAGAACTCATTGTTTCTGAGTTAACTCTGTTTTCTTTCCACAGATGCTGTGAGACCTGCTGAGTTTTTTCAGCAATTTCTGATTTTGTTTCTGCTATAAATACAGCCCAAGTTATCTTTAAATTTGATCTAATTTCTTAAATTGACAAATCTTGTTGAATGTTTACAGTGAGTAAACAATATCAATTGTGTGTGGAAATCATCCTGTCTACAGTGAGATTTAAACATGGTTATAGACTTTTTTTAAACAAAATCAAGTTGTGTTGTTGGGTTTTTCCCCCAGGCTTCAATGTTTCTGATTTCTGATTTCTGTATTCTAGATTACCATTCAAGGTAAAGCCTAATTCCCTACAATTTGATAATTATCTTTACTAGCAATAATTTCTATTTATTATTTTAGTTACTGGAATTTCTCCTAAATTTGTACAGGCATATTCTTCTCCCTGTGACAACCCAGACCTTACTTCAGTCTTTGACTATTAAATAAATTTATGATATAAATAACATTTCTACATTCCTTGAAAGAAGCCAGTGGGTGTTTGCTACTTTATATTTTATATAATAAATCATTTTTTTAATTTAAGGGAATGTTGGCATCGCTAGCTAGGCAAACATTAATGCTCATCCCTAGTTTCCCTGGAGAAAGTGATGTTGAGCTGCCTTGAACCGCTGCAGTTCTGGGGGTGTAGAATGTCCAAAGTCCTTTCAGGAAAAGAGTTCCTTGATTTTATCCCAATGATAGTAAAGGAACGGTGATATATTTCTGGGTCAGGATGATCTATGACTTGCAGGGGAGCTTGAAGTGCTGGTGTTTCCATGCACCTGCTCCCCTTGCCCTTCTTGGGGGATTAGAGATTGAGAGTTTGGAAGGTGTTGATGGAGGAGCCTTGGTGAGTTGCTGTAATGCCATAGAGTCATACAGATTTACAGCAGAGAAAAAGGCCCTTTGGCCGATTGTGTCCATTGCAGTCAAAAAAACCCACTTAACTTTTCCAGTTACTAACCTGTATGCCTTAACATCACAAGTGCATCTTGTAGATTATGAATACAGCACTGAGAAAAGAGGCAACAAGTTTAAAAAGGAGTGCAAAGAACAGAGAGTAGCTTCATTCTGAACACAGCCCCAAAAGAGGAGGCAATAATTTTTAAAAGAGCAGAGAATGGCTTCGTTCTGAATACACTGCTGAGTGTGAAAAAGATTTAACGTTCTGTACGTTTATTGGTTGATGAGAAACTGTTAAGGTGTTGAGTCTAAGTAGCTTTAAACTGAAAAATCAACATTATTAATAAAGACGCAGCTACTTAGATTTCAGGAAGGAACACAAGTAAAAGGCAAGTAAAATTAAGTCAAGTGTAATGTAAACTGGGATTTATATACATACTTATTGTAAGTTTACATTTCTGGGTTTTGGTTAAAAAGTGGTAAGTTTTTGTGCATCTGAAGTTAATAATTAACTTGTAAGTATTTGTGTAGCCGTGGTGATTTCTTTTAAAACTATTTTGAGGCCTAGCTTTAGAGTAAATGGCTTTTGTTCATTTTAGATTGTTTTGCTACCCAACAAGGTAAATAATGAGGCTTTGTGATTTGTTAGAGATGTAAGAAACTTTCTTTTCAAGCATAAGGGAAACATCCATGGCTTAGTGCAGGGTTGTGGGAGTTGGGGGGCGGGTGGTGTTTATGCTTTAAGTTTGGAGCAGTTCTGTCACATTGTCAGAATAGAGTTAGTTTAGTTTCAGACCAGAATTGTTGAGATAAAACCCCGAGGAGGTTGCTTAAAGCGGAGTACATTGAGGTGCTCCAAGATGAGGCTATCTGCAGTTCCAATGCAAAAGTTTTAAGTTACAAGTGATTTAAGTCAATCAAGATATTAGGTACAGGGACTTTGAGTATTGTCCAGGTGGTGTTTTGGAAACTGTGCACACGTTTTTGCTACTATACAAATACTATATATATGATATATTCCATACAAAAGCTTTTTTTTTCCCAAATTACAAAGGAGTGTTTTGGTATTAATGGGAACATACTTTTACTGTGTGTTTAAAACATTTTGAATTTGCATTATAAGCTGATGGTTTGGTTTTATCTTCATTTCTTTTGTTGGTAAACTTCTGTTTTATCAATAAAGCAAACACTGCAGTATTACATGCTTATATTTTGGAGACCAATAACATCACTAAATGCAAAACAAATAACACTGAGCTATCAACCTGGGATCCTGAAAGTTGTTATTCTTGTGATGTTAATAAAATCAATTGGGATCTTATGGATTTAGTGTATATGGATTTTCAGAAGGCTTTTTGATACAGCTCCACACAGGAGGTTGGTTAAGAAAATGAAAACACACGGTGGTATTCTATTGACATGATTAAGCATAGCTAATACAGAAAACAGGGTAGGAATAAATGGATTCAGAGATAGTGGAAACTGCTGATGCTGGAGAATCTGAGATAACAAGGTGTATAGCTGGATGAACACAGCAGGCCAAGCAGCATCAGAGGAGCAGGAAAGCTGACGTTTCAGGTGCAGACCCGAAATGTCAGCTTTCCCGCTTTTTTGATGCAGTTTGGGCTTCTATGTTCATCCAGCTGTACACCTTGTTATGTAGGAATAAATGGGTTATTTTTGTGATGGCAGACTGTGACTATTGAGGTACTGGAAGCAACAGTACTTGGACCCCAGATGATTTGGCCATGGGAACCAAACGCAATATTTCCAGATTTGCAGATGGTGCAAAGTTAAACGGGGAAATGTTATATGAGGAAGATGTAAAATGTTTTCGGGAAGATTTGGACAGGCTTAGTCAATAAGCAAGAACATGGCAGATGGAATATAATATGGAAAAATGTGAGGTTGTCCACTTTGGTAAGAGAAACAGATGTGCAGAGTCTTTCTTAATGGTGAGAGATTGGAAAGAGCAAATGTGCAAAAGAAACTTGGGTGTCCTTGTCAACAGTGTTAACGCGCAGATGCAGCAAGCTTTGAGTACAGGAGTAGTGAAGTTTTGCTTCGGTTGTTTAAGAGCTTGGTTAAACTGCACCTGGAGTACAATTTTGATCTCTTTATCTAGGAAAAATATTGTTGCCCTAGAGAGAATTCAGCAAATACTGAAGCCGTAGCCAGACTTGTTCCTGGGTTGACAGGACTGTTCTGTGAGGAGGAGACAAACTAAGCCTGTATTGTCCAGCGTTTTAAAGAATGTGAGGTGACTTCATTGAAACTTAAAAAATACTTAAAGGAAGAGACAGTGTAGGTGGAAGCAAAATGTTTCACCTAGCTGGGCGTTTAGAACCAGGGACCCAACTTAAATAATTTAAATAAAGGGAATGGTACTTAGGACCAAGATGAGGACCTATATTTTTATGAATGTTTTGAGTTGTGATAAGTCAACAAAACGTAATGGAATATTTTCTTTTATGCCCTGGGTTTGATTAAATAATGTAGTTTTACTTGAGAATTACCAGGAAATAGAGTTAATTATTCGTTGTGTAGATTTCTAGATGAAGGTTGCATATGCACACCTGAACATTTTTGTAGATATATCATGTGTTTTGTGATCCTTATCAGAAGCTTGCTGACTATGTATTAAATAAATAATCTCCACTCCTTTTGGTGGGAGACCCCAAAACAAAGATGTTTAATCCTAAGATTAAAGCTGAACTGCTCAGGGGTGGTCAGGAAGCCTTCTTCAGAGAGTGTAATGAAACTCTGGATCAGTGCCCCTAAATCAGCTGCTGAGACTAAATCAATTGAAAAGTTCGAAACTGAGATTTTTGTTTGCCTATGGTAATAAGAGATATGTAGAAAAGGCAGGTAGCGGTAGGGGTCTAGGATATGGGACAGTTTAGGCTCTAAAATTATTGAACTCGATATTGAATCCGGAGGGCTGTAGGATCCCCAAGCGGAAAATGAGGTGTTGTTCTTCCAGCTTGCTTTGAGCTTCGCTGGAACGTTGCAGCAAGCCAGTGACAAAGATGTTGGCCAGGGAACTGGTGGTCTGTTAAAGTGGCAGGCAACTAGAAGCTCAGGGTCGTTTTTGCAGGCAGATCGCAGATGTTCTCCGAAGTGGTCACCCAGTCTATGTTTCGTTTCCCCAATGTAGAGGAAACCACATTGTGAGCAGCGAATGCAGTAGACTGCAGTAGGCGTTGCTTCACCTGGAAGGTATGTTTGGGCCCTTGGATATTGGGGAGGGATGGAGGAGGTAAATGGGCAGGTATTGCACCTTCACCGGTAGCAGGGAATGATGCTGTGTGGCTGGGGAGTTCAATAATTTTAGGGCCTAAACTCTCCCATGACCCAGACCCCTCAGACCAGGCCTTGTTATCACACAGCCTGCCATTACACACTATTGTTAATCACTAATGGTCCCCATTAACAGCTATTCACCCTCCGAGCCAGATTGTTATCAACTCCTTTGTCTATCCAACTGGTCTTCTATCTCTTAAGACTTTATCCTTTATCCTATCGTTTACTCCCTACCCCATCCCCCTCTCTTTTTTCTGCATATAAACTGACATTTTCCCAGCTACCATCAGTTCAGAAGAAGGGTCACTGGACCTGAAACGTTAACTCTGATTTTTTTTTTCTTGGTGCTGGGTATTAGCTTGTTCAATATTTACAACTTTCTTGGGCTCTAAAATTATTGAACTCGATTATTGAGTTGGGTGGGACTGCAGAATCCCCAAGCGGAAAATGAGGTGTTGTTATGTAGTAATATTTAAGTAATAAGCCATAATTCATGAGGGACCAGAGGCAACACTGTTAAAGAGAGACAAGTAGTTTTATAGTTTGAGGGCCACTCCACATCAAGTGCAGACAAAGGAAAGAGACAGACTTTCATGAACTATTACAGACAGTATGCAAATAGAACCAATATCGTTGGTGTCATTCCACACTGCACGCTAGCCTTTAAGCTAACTAAGCTAACCTACCCCAATTAGAAATATTTAGGAATTATTCTTTCCACAAATGCCTATTATATAGATATTCAATAAAATATGCAGAAATGTTTGTGGAAATATTGCTGCTGTTCTTTTGTTTTTATTTGAAGTCAAGTGGAAACTTAATTTATGCACTTCCAGTTTATTTCTATGCAAGGAATTTTGCTTTGAACAAGGGACCATCTAGAAAAGTGGCATTTTGGTCACTGGTTGTTTGGTTAGTTATTTACTTGGTTATGTAATGCATAGATTGCCACACTTTCTTTAAGGTCTTGATGAGTCAATGATCTACTTCAAGACTTGAAATGATAAATTTGAGAGCATAACATTTTCCACATTGGTTTGTAGCTCATTTTGTGTTTAACTAAAATTGAATAATATTACCAGATGCTGACATTCCAAATGCCCTGAAGCGTTGGAAGCTGAGGGGTGACCTTATAGAGGTTTATAAAATCATGAGAGGAATGGATAAGGTGAAGAGCCAGTGTCTTTTTCCTAGGGTATGTGAGTCCAAAACTAGAGGGCGTAGGTTTAAGCTGAGAGGGGAATGATTTAAAAAGGAACTGTAGGGTAACTTTTCCATGCAGAGGGTGGTGCATGTATGGACTGGGCTGCCAGAGGAAGTGGTGGTACAATTACAACATTTGAAAGACATCTGGAAGGGTAAATGAATAGGAAGGGTTTAGAGGGATATGGGCCAAATGTAGGCAAATGGCACTAAGTCTGATTGGGATGTCTGTTGGCAGGGTCGAGTTGGACCGAAGGGTCTGTTTCCATGGTCTATGACTGTATGACCCTATGATTCTGCAATTGTTTTGAAAACAAAAGATACAAATTTCCACAAATTCAGCGCAAATTTGGTGTGAGTTGATGCTTGTATTTGAAATTTGGGCTCTGTGCATTCAATGGTTCAGTGATTCTCGAGGACTAGCCTTTATGTTGGCTTTTGAGTTCTGAACTTTTATCTGCCTAATATTGTTCTATCTATTGTAGTTCTGGAGCAAAGCAAACTTGTTTTTATGACAGAACACCCTTGTCTAGTTGATATTTGTGTTATTACAGAAGTCAGACATATTGAGTTTGATAAATTTGTCCTTTTCATATACCATAGGTTAAAATGTTTTTGTTTTTTCTAACCTTACTTTCAGTATAAATGGCATCAATATATATTTTATGATTTCATTTGCTTAATGTTGGTGGCAGTTTGGAATTTTGGGTCTCTCCAGACCTGATCTAGAAGAAAATAATCACTTTCTACACTAAAAAGCAACATTGTACCTTTCTTAAACAAAACTCTCGGAAGTAACTCCACAAAGGCCAGTATCCGATCACCAAGTCACCCTTTCTTTACACGTGGAAGGTCCTTGACACTGATCCAGCTTCCTCAAAGCCAGTTCTCAGAGAGAACAGAATGTTTGCCGGTCCTATTTATACCTGTCAGCCAGAACTCCCTTGGATCAGGCTAACAGCCCCAGTCAGGGAACTCCTATTCTATGAGATTCACCTGCCTGACCTCGCTCCAATCACTACACTCATTGCTTTTTCTCGTTTGGCAGAACCTCCACCTTTCTAGCAACCATAATGTTATAATGTCAACAGCTCTCATTTACTCCAAGCTTTCTGTGACTCTGGATCATATGGAGTGAATATTTTTCATTCATTGAATTTGCTTTAGGTTTGGCATTGTTTCTGTTCCTAGTGCAGTGCTTCGCAGGAAATGAGTAATGAGACATCAAGTAGAAGGACACTTCCAAACTTTTCCAGGTTGGGTGGGGAGCATATAGGCTTTAGCAGATGGCATTCCCACTTCTGACCCATCTGGCCCTGACTACTCAGAAGATTTGTAGGGACACAGCCTACTATGTGAGGGATGCCCAGTGACCAGTGTATCCTTTGGAATCTTGAGACCAGTAGTTGGTGGGGAGAAGGGATATGCTTGAGGGAAACGTGGTGGTTTTAGATTTCAAGCTATCTTGAATATGTGCTCTTACTACCTCCTTGTGCGTGCCCATAATATTTTCATCTTTTCTGCCTTTCTTTGTGTGTCTGTTTGTGAATATGGGAATTAAGAAGTAAGGGTTAAGTGGTGTGTCATAAATTAGCAATTCATTTTTCTTTTGTTTTCAATTAGTTAAGTGTTAGGAAAGGGAGGTCAAACCCTTCTGGTAATTAAAATCGAAACACAAGCCTTCAGTCTGTTACAGCGGGAGTCGAGGACTCCTTCTAATAATTAAACCCGAAACACCCAGAGAAGTTCACCTCACCTTGCCTAATCTGTTAAAAAGGAGTAAACTGTTACAGACAAGGGGAGGTTAAATGGAAGAAAATCCCTGATGTTCACTTTATAAGTAACAAGTAACAATTTATTTATTTTAACCCTAACAGTGAACAAATTAACAGAACTACTAACAAACCAAACAATTCCTCCCTAACTCCCAACTATTCCCTAACTGAACAAAATTCTACTGGTATGCTATTCCAATAAACACAAGTCCCACTTTATATAATCAAAATAATAAAAAAAATTAAAACTTAGTCTCTCAAGGTCCACACAGAATGTGTCTTCTGGAATGCTCAAACTTCCCCACTGTCTCTCCAGTCATAAAGCCTTTCTTCCGCTGATCCTGCTGTCAGGGATGTTTACTCTTTGAAGACTCCTGGCTAGAAGTGCCGTGGTACCTTTTATGGATAAGATGGTGCTTTCTTAGAGAGCTCAACAATTTCTTGTGAGAGCTAGATGCTTGTTTCTCAGGTGGCAGTTCACACTCACACCAATTTTCAAAAACCCTCTTTTTATATACCTTGGATGACATATCAATTTTCTTACAATAGCATTGGTCGAGGGTTATCAAAACCATCAGATTTAAATTCACTTGGCTTACAATCACTGAGTGCTTGGTTTAAATTAATTGGCTGATTCTAGCTCATTGTCAAAACACACCTAAGGTTTCCAATCACACAGCCAATTGATACATGTTTCCATTTTAGAACTGGCTGTACATCTTCAGCTGCATACAGATACTTTTTTCTGTATAAATCCGTAAGCTTAGAAAAGCACTTTATCTCTTAAAGGCTTGTATCTGTTTATCTCTGTTCACCCTTATCATTTTTTACAAACAAATTCTAGCTTCCTGCCTTCCACTTCACATTCACTCCACATAAACCTGTAACATAAAATCAGTCTAGTTGTAATAAATTAGTTATTTTCTTGTTCATATCAGAAATCTTCTTTCTTTCTTTTAACTTGAATCTGGCAGCTAGGTTAATTGGGAATTTTGGTAGTTTAATTAAATTTTCACATTTTTTTCTACTCACTGAATTGTGGGGCTTGATATTGGTGCAGTTTAGTGATGACAAAGTTAGGACATTCTTTGTCAGGATATTTTGGAACTTGGATAATTGGGAGTGGAGTTGGTGAAAATAGTACAGGTTAAAGGGATAAATGCCAGGTTTTCACAATTCAGTGAGGTTGTGTCTCATAAATCAACCCTGACTATTCCCAGAGTCATTACAAATATGAAAAAATGTAACAAAACTATCCAAAGTTCAACGTTTTTGAGAAGATTTATACCAAGATGTATAAAATACCATACAAAGACTGCCAAAAAACATTAAATAGGGCAAACCGGAAGGAAACTAGCCATCAAGATTCATGAACACCAACTAGCAACCAAGAGACATGACCATTTATCACCCATTTCAACACACATGGACAAAGGGGGACACTAATTCAACTGGGACAATGTACTATCCTAGGACAAGCCAACCAAAGGCACGCATTAAAATTCCTGGAGGCCTGGCACTCAAACCAGAACTCCATTAACAAATATATAGAGCTGGACCCCATATACCAACCACCAAGAAACAAATCCGGAAATGATGCCACCCAACCAAGCAAACCGAGACACACAAGTAGCAAGTGGGACAGAACATCAATGCTTCACCAGAGGCGCGCTGATGATGTTACCTAGTTATGGTGACGAAATGTTTACAAACAAACTTACCAGTTTGGTGAGCAAGTCAACAACCGCACTATCCAAAGTCCCCACTCCACCTGACTGACACACTTGGGTTACAAGTGCCAGGTTTCTATATTCAATAGGAAAATAAGAACAAATTGCCTGTAACAGATAACAGTTATGAAATGTGCATTGCTAATGTAACTGTACAACTTAACTCTATTCCTTAAATTCCCCATTCACAAACATGGATGCACCAAGATAGGCAAGATATGGAAAATGTGGATGGAGAAAGGAAAAAAAATGAGCAAAACACAGTTCAGTAGCATCAGAGATAAAATCTACTAAGTGTAGGTGAGATGATTAGGGATTTTGTGAAAAGGCAAAGTAACCCCTTTTTTTTTCAAAGGCCGATTTAATCACATAACTATAATAAGGAGCACAGGAGCAACTCAAACTCATTCGCTGGAGAAGGATTTTATTTTGTCAAATATGTAAGAAAGTACCCATGGATGGAGTTGATTTACTCCTAGCGATTTTGTTGGGGTAAAGGTTATAGCTTCACCCAAAATCACAGAAAATCTGAATAAGGTTAACCAGGCAGAACAGTCACCAGAGATAATGAGGTGTAGAGCTGGATGAACACAGCAGGCCAAGCAGCATCAGAGGAGCAGGAAG